>NC_056730.1:1097462881-1097782881 GCF_019279795.1 Protopterus annectens | reverse complement strand
GTAGGCCTGAAAACCCCCTCGGAAGCCAGTACCTGCACAGCGGCTCCGGACCCATCCGAAGAAGCATTGTCCGAAGGTCCTGCAACTGAAATATTCAAAGGCCTAGTTGGCTCCTCGTGGGAGTCCGTTTCGGCCATCGGTTCCGAAATGGCCGACGACAGGGGCTGCAAAAGTGCCTCACTGATGACGGCCGAACCTGAAGCTGGCTCTGCTTGTACAATATCGTGTGTTTTGGACCTCGGAGGCCTGTCTTTATCCTTGCGTCGTTTGTGAACTCCGGTAGTTGGAAGCGTGTCCGATGATATTTTGTAATTAAAACGCCTACCGAAGTAATGAAATGCAAAATCGTACCTTTGTTTATTCGTACGTTGATTAAATCTAGCACAAAACCGACAACTAGCTACGTCGTGGTCAGGGCCTAAGCAAGGAATACAGTAAGAATGAAAATCCTTATGAGGTATTTGCTTCCCACATGAAATACAATTATTAACTTTTTCTGACATCGGACTGGAGCAAGAAAAAAGTTTCCCCAACGGGGTACTTAGCTTTGAGTAGGAGAAGAAAGTCTTCGGACTGAAGTACGTTTAGAAAAAATGGTCAAGAGTCAGCCGACCGGCACTTGCGAACTACTATCACCGCACGGCAAGAAAGACTGGAGAACATGGCGTCAGCTGCCAGCTTTGTACTCCTGGCGCTCTGACGTCACGGAGCATGGCTGAGCAGCCGACGCCGGACCCAGACTTTGGGATTCTGGCCGACCGAGGACTGCCTGCCGGCGGGGGAAAACCCTACAGTCATGACTGCAACAGTGAAACACGATGAATATCTGGGTCAGGTCAAGTGTTTGGAGGTTCCCATTGTCTTTGTTAATGAGTTCCATGATGATGCGCTCCATAGCCTTGCAGACCAGGCTAGTCAGGCTTATGGGGTGATAGTTACCAGGGTCAGTTGTGGCCCCTCCTTTGTGGAGAGGAATAACAGTTGCTAAGTGCCATTCTATGGGTGCGTAGCCTGTGGAGAGGCTGAGGTTGAACAGCATGTTTAGGTGGGGGGGGTTGGTTTGTTCTGTAGTTCGTGCAAGACGCAGCCTGGGACACCATTTGGTCCCACTGACGCTGTGTTTTTGGCTTTTGAAAGGGCTGTTTTCACCTGTGCATCTGTGATTTTTGGGACACTACACTTTTCTGGTATTGTTGTGGGCCCTTTTGGAGGTGAGAGGGGGGTGAAGTTTGCACTGAATCTATCTGCCAGGATGTTGGCAATATCAGTAGATTCAGTATATTTTGTGCTATTTTGCACTAGTTCAGTGCATATCTGCGAGTTGCCACTTTGATTCTTAACATAGCTAAAGAAGGCTTTGTGGTTATCTTTTGAATCCTTGGCTATTTTTCTTTCGAAGTTAGCCTTGGATGATTTCATGAGGGACCTCAGTTTCTTACTGACACTGATCATGGATGGCTTTCCTTCTTGGGATTTGCTTTTTTTCTGAACTTGTTTCCTCCTTCTATTGTATAGCCTGTTTATTGCAGGGGTCCACCAAACTGGTTTCCTTCTCTTACAGGAGTGAGTCTTGGTTTTGCTAGGGATGGCACGATCCATGCATCCTTGTAGGTGCTCATAGAGTGTATTTGTAAAGGTTTCTGCATCTTGGGCAGCATTATCCTTTAGCGTGGGGGCTGTGAAACCTACCACCTCTGCCTTAAGTAAGGTTAAGTTTGCTTTAGAAAAGTTTTTTACTGTGGTTTCCTTAGTTGGGGGTGGTGGTGGGGTGTGGACATCCAGAGTGATTAGTTTATAGTCTGATCGAACCAGTGACGGGTTGACCTTCAGTGTGGAACACCTGTCGCCCATGTTGGTGATGACCAGGTCCAACATGTTTTCACCTCTGATAGGGGAGTTTACCAGCTGATCCAGGGCATTTGAGTTGATGAATTCCAGGAAGCGCCGGGCCTGGGAATTTGTACTCGAGTAGTTTTCCCAGTGAATGGTAGGGTAATTGAAATTGCCCAATATCAGGGTGTTTGGTAGGACTTTCATGTTTTCCAGTGACTCCAGAAAGGCAGAGTGGTGATCCTGAGTCATGGAGGGTGATCTGTAGCAGGCCACAATTTGCATTGCAGATTTGCCCAATGTTAGTTGCACATGGATGACCTCAGAGGTATCATGCTGCACCACTAACCTGGAGGTGTAGGTATCCTTGATGAATATGGATACACCCCCTCCTTTTGTGCTTCGGTCCGTGTTCTGTGGCCGAAATGAGTGGTATGAGTTGTAGCCCATTACTGCTGGGGTGCTCTCTGGAGCCTTGAACCAGGTTTCAGTTAATGCACAGATGTCGACGTTCTCCATACTGAGGAGTGCTTCAAGCGCGTGCATTTTGAGATTTAAACTCCTGGCGTTGAGTAGCATAACCCTCAGTTTTTTGTTAATTGTGCTGTTTATGGAGGTGGGTGGCCTGAGCAATACCCAGGGAGTGAAATTACTGCTCCCCATTCATTTATCAAAATTCTTTTTGAAGAGAGTGAGGGATGGGCTTTGTTTTATGAAGATGGGAAGTTTATTCCATAGATGATGCAGCCTTTGGGATACGAATCGGTCTCTCCATCTAGTTCCGTTACGGTCACAAATAAGGTTCAGGTCCATGGAATTCATAACACTTGAATAATTTTTCTTGCGAATATATAACATTTTCATCTGGGCAGGATCACAGAATGCCTTGAAGGCCAGGCATAAGTCACCTCTCAATAAATTATATAAGATGGAGTAAAGAGATAGAGCCTTTAGTTGGTATGCGTAAGACGTGTCTTTATGCTTTATATGTTTTTAGTGAGAAACCTCTGGGGCTACTCCATTTGGTGTAAGTGCCTGGTTAGGTACATTCAGAAGGGAGCACTATACTCAGTTATGAGCCTGATGAGGGCTGAGTACAATGGCAGTATGATTTCCTTTTATCTTGATACCATGCCTTTACTTATAAGTTGAACCACACAGAAGGATTTCCTCACTACCGTAGCCAACTGTGTACCTCGGTCCCTTACCAGTGGGTCTGCTTTTAGGGGTGTGCTATCAATATTATAACTTGCAGGGATATCTGATTTGTCAAAGGGTATAATTACAAATTTTTTTAGCATTTAGTCTCAAACCATGGTTTTTGCACCAGTTGTCATTTTTAGGCTTGTTTGTAGGATGTCAGCATTGTTTGGGGATTCAAAGATAGCTCCCCGCTTACAGGCATCAGCGAACTTGGTAAGCCAGAGGACCCCAGCATTGGCCTTCACTTCACAGAAGTATACACCAAACAGGAGAGGCCTCAACAATGAGCCCTGTGGGACGCTGCTTGTAACAGGTTTCTTATCGGAAGTGGATTCACCTAACTGGACAAGTGACTTGCCATCCATCTAATAATGTAGGGGTTTATGCCTAACACAGTAAGTTTACATATAATCTCAGAGTGAGGCAGTGTGTTAAAACCTTTGGCCACATCTAGATAAGCAGTGTGTAACATTTTATCCTCATCCCTGGCCTTGGTGACTCTCTTTTGAAAAAATCCACCAGATTAAGCAAGCAACAACTCTGTCTGACAAAGCCAAACTGGGCCTGGTCCAGTGTTAGGAGAGTTCCTATGTCATTATCGATTGGGTCCATGATAATTCTCTCCATGGCCTTGCAGATAACACTGGTCAAGCTTATGGTTCTGTAGTTCCCCGGGTCATTTGATGGGCCCCTCTTGTGCAGAGTGATGAATGTTGCAGTCCTCCATTCCTCTGGGACAAAGCCCATTCAGATGCTGTGGTTAAAGAGGATTTCTAGTGGACCTGATAGAATTTTAAGCTATTTAAGAAGCATTCTGGAAAGTTGTCAGGACACATGGAGGCTCTGTTTTTGGCTTTAGTGAGTGTAGTAAGGACTTGTTCCCTTATAAGGACTGGTATAGGGATTGTTGCGGGTATTTCTTTGGGTGTGGTAAGAGGTGATGGGGGGGCTGAACCTGTCGCCCAGCAGGTTTGCTATAGTTTCAGGCTAGGTATAAGTGTTGCCATTCATGATTAACTCGACACATTGTTGAGCATTTTCCCTGAGGTTACAAACATAATTAAAAAAAGCATTATGATTATCTTTCATCTGGGAAGCTATATTTGCTTCATAGTTTGCTTTGGCAGATTTGACGAGCTCTCTAATTTGTTTAGACAGGTGAGCATCTTTTTGCACTATTTTGTCCATTCCTCCTTGGCTTTGGAGAGGATTTTTATCCTTTTGCTAAATAGCCTATTTATGCTAGGAGTCCACCAAGGTGGTTTATTTTTGTTA
Source organism: Protopterus annectens (assembly GCF_019279795.1). Taxonomy (NCBI): domain Eukaryota; kingdom Metazoa; phylum Chordata; order Ceratodontiformes; family Protopteridae; genus Protopterus; species Protopterus annectens. The sequence goes on along the minus strand of NC_056730.1, from coordinate 1,097,778,573 downwards.
GAAATCATAGGTTGGACTTGGCCAGGTACTGCCTCCTCTATGCAGCTATGAATATGATTGTACAGTGCTTTTATGTACAGCTCACAGTAGGCCCCAGTGTCATCCTGGTTCAGGGAAGTGTGGAAGTTTAATAAGCAGTCACTTAGTTTTAGGTAATTGGCCTTAGCAAAGTTCTTAAAAGGTTTGGAGTTTATATGGGGGTTCTAGGTTAGTTTTAATACTAAAGGAGATCATTTTGTAGTCAGATCTTACCAGGGAGGCATTAATGCATGGGAGGGAACAGGATCTCCCCATGTTCATGAGTACTAGATCTAGGATTTTTGTCCTTCTAGTTGAGGAGGTAACTAGTTGCTCCACAGTGTTTGCACTGATAAAGTCCAAAAACCTCTGAGCAAATTAATTATGGGTCGTATAAGTCTCCCAGTTTATGGAGGGGTAGTTGATTTCATCCATAAGTATGAATGTTAATAGATTTCAGTAAGTTATGGCAGGAGATGTGTTTTTATCACACTCATGTTGGATCTGTAGCTAGCAAGGATATGATGGGGGGGGTCACACCTATGTATAGTTGGGCATGGAGCAGCTCAAGTGAGTCATGTTGTTGGACCAGTCTAAAAGTGTATTTGTCCTTTATAAACACCGAGACACCTCTTCCCTTTACTTTATCCTGAGATGAGGGGGATCGAAATGTTATTATAGCGTCTGATAGCTGGGGTTCTTTCCATGGTTCTGAACCATGTGTCTGTGACTACACATATATCTGCATTATCCAGGGTTAGGAGTGCTTCCAGGGAGTACAATTTTTAATTTGAACTCCTAACATTGAGCAGCAGTTACCTTTAGGCAGTTGTGAGTGATTTTGTTATGCTGGAGGGTTTAACAACTTCTCATGGCCTAAAAAGGCACTATAGGGATAGATAAAGTTTTTGCCAATATCCAGAAACCAAGTGGTGACAGACTACAAACCATTCCTGGCAAATCATCGTGGTTTGCAAATCATGTCTCCCCAGGTTGACAGATATTGTATCCTCTTATTGAGACACCAAAAATTAAGCCAATTGTTGAAGTCAATCCTTTTTTGCTGGTACTGTGGTATCATCATTGGTGAAAGTAGGCCAGATTCATACCTGCCTGGGGCATATATTCAGATAGTTTCATCATGTCTCTCTTCATGTTGTCCATTGAGGTACATCTTAGGTCATTTACACCCACATGGACTATGACCGTGTCATACTGGTACTTGTAGTTTAAAGACAGACCTAAGAGCATGTGTGATCTTGCAAATACTTGTTCCAGGCAGATATCTCACTGTGATCTTCTGCTTATTTAGCCTGGTAAAGGGGGCACCAGTATACCTTACAATGGAATCCCCAATAACTAGAATGTTTGGCTGTGTGGTGTGCTACCTTATGGACTTGGAAATGGCGCTACAATTATTTTCAGAATTATGTGGTGTGTGAGGTGCTTTTTTTGTGTGTGTGGGGGGGGAACAGAGATGTTTTTAGGAGGGCTTGGAGGTTTGGTAAATTACAAGTGAGTACCTCCGCCTACGTGGGTCAATGCATTTGTTCCTTAGTGTTGGAAGTGAGTGTTTTAGGTATAATGCTGACAACTTGGTCTGCATTTTTTGTGTGTGTATATGTGACAGCTTTGCTCCCAAGGACTTTGTGTATATACATCTCTCAAACACTGTGTTTGTTCTAAAATTAAATCGCTGTCAGTGAACATAAGTCAGTTACTACACTGCCTCTGGATGCCCATATCCACCAGGCCAGAAACAGATATATCAGGGAAATGTCCATCCATTACACCAGATCTTTAGTAGATAGGAGGGAGTACGGGAGAGTCACTTAAAGGTGCAAGTGAGAGAGTTTAGTATTATACAATTGATGACCTACACTGGTGCTGCTCTCTGCACAAAATGGCAGCTCTTCGATCAGTTATGACCAGTGGGAGACTATGGAGAGTGTTTCCTAAAGAGGTTTTAAACTGGAGAGGTTTGCTTATATACAAAGCACAGGTAACCACAAATGTAAGGCTTTTAAACCAGCAGGATGAAAGACTTTAACACAGTTAAGCCCTCAAGCCAATCAGATAAACACAAAATAAGCCTTCCCCCAGTAGTTCCAAACTCGGATTAGTTGAATCAGCCCTCTGCTCCCACCAGAGTGCAGAATAAAACCCTTTTAGTGTAAAACAAACTGGCATTGAGCTTGAGTACAGAAACAAATGCTTTGCAACAAAAGGCAGAACACTCCTGCAGTATCAAGAATCTTTGGAAATAAGTGCACAAACCCTGAGAAATGTTCCCAAATACAGAAATACCAATTCATTTCACTCCCAAAATATATGTTCCCAGTTACCTCTTTCTTCCCCATCACACTTTCAACATTTGTTATCTTCTTGAGGAAAAATTCCTTGAAGTCTGCTTGGCGTATAGAAATACCTATGCAAACATTTCCAACCAAAGATCCTAAACCTTCCGGATTTTTGTTGCATACTTGGGAGCCATACATACCCCCCTGCTCTCTTGTAAACTGCTTTTCCAGTCTCATTTCTCAAAATTTTCTAACCTCCTATAATTGATTCTTTTAGCTAGTGTGCAATATTTTATATGCCCTAAGTATTAACTGACTTTTTATAGCTAGCGTGCAACATTTTATATGCCCTACGTATCCCATTTTAAGAGCTGCTTGTGTTCTAGATGCAGTTAAAAAAACTCTACCAACGTAGGTTTTCCACTTAAGATTGCCTAACCCTTTCTCTTTGCCTATACTCTGATATCAATCCCTGCTAGTAGTCTGTAGCCTGCAGTTCAAAAGTCTTCTTGGCCTTGCCCTATTCCGTTACTTTTCCTTCTCTTTTATTTTCTCCCAGTATCTTGGTTCATTTGTCACTTTTTGCCCAAAAATTTCAGCCTCCTCTTGCATATTTTTGTACCCCTACTTCCAGTCATCCCTACTGACAAAATCTCCTGTCTCTATTTTATGTTTGCTTAGTTTTTAGAATACTATAAGAATATAATACTCTGTATGGTTATTATTCTCTTTAAGGATCAGTATCCAAAATCCTACACTCTATTTTTGACCCCCCTCCCCCCCAGCTTCATCTTCAACCTTTTTCATTTTGAATTATAACTTTCTACTTGAGTTATGTATATGATTAACTTACCTAGCTCTGAAATATCCCTTCAAATCAGGTAATAATAAACCACCTTTTTCTACTGAAGGAACAAATTACCCACTTAATTTTGCACTCTTCCCCTCCCAGATAATTCTTTCAACTCTTTATTATTGTCGACAATTTTTCCTCTGACTGATAAAACTATGCCTGACCCGTGTACAAAATAAAGGGACTAAAACATTTTCACTGCATGTATCTTACTATCCATATCCATTACCGAGCTTCCCGTTTCTCAGTTTTTGTATTATTTTTTGTTTAGTTTCATCCCACATATCCTTATCTGCCATGGCAGAAGCCTTTTTAATCCATACTCCTAAATACTTCATGTTATCATGTTCCCATAAATATGGGTATTGCTGAACCAGTTCATGTGTGGGTGTACAACAATGAGATAGCCTTTTTTGAATTTATAAGGTACAAAATAACATCTGCAAATATGGTCAACTTTTCTTGATTACAATACCAATTATATCCTTGCTGAGTTTCTTATTTTCCTTGCCAATGGCTCAAATATAAGACAAATAACAAAGGGGAAAGAGGACATACATGTCTGGTTTCTTTGTTCAAGCCCAGCTTATAAAGGGGGAACTCACACACTTTAATTATTGCCACTGATCCCTCATATATCTTCCTAATAAAGTTTAATACTGTATCAGGGAATGCAAATGCCTTTATTCCCAACTAATAAAATCCATCTTAATCTATGGAATGTTTTCTCTGTATCAAGACCTAATAACAACTGCACTTTCTTACATTCTGCTTCAATATGGATAATCAGTGTTCTCTTACAATTACCAGATGGTTTGCCTTCCCCTCCACAAAACCACACTGCTCCATATCTATTAAGTTTGGTAACACCTTTGCCATTTTTTTAGCTAACATAGACATTAACACTTTATAATCATGGTTTTAAATTGAAATGGGTCTACATGAAGCTGGGTCTGATGGGTCTTTACCATCTCTAGTTAATACAGCCATGGTGGCTGTATTACTATCTTTATGTAATACAGACACCACAAATTTCTTCCAAAATGTTGGTACTTCCCCTCCTTTTAAAATACTGTTAAAAAATCTTCCAGATCTTTATCACTTTCTTCTCTTCTAACTTCTAGACTTCCACAGAAATACCATCTCTTCCTTGAGACTCACCAGAAGATTGATTATACATCACTGCTTTTATCTTGTCATCTCCTACTTCAACTGTTAGTTGTTGAGCTTCATTTACCTTGGCATAATTAAGTCTTCCATAAATATTTCCATTTGTGCTCTTTCTTGATTTCCACATTTCTCTGTTTTACACAAATGTTAACAAAATTAACAAAATATCTCTAATACCCTACATGTTCACTGGCTATTCTTCTTGTTATAGGCTCCTTAGGTTTGGTGACAACCTTTTCTACTTTCTATTGCCTAAGTCATTGTGCCAAAACATATTTGTACTAGGATTACTATCAAAAATGGTTGTTAACAGCAATCTTTCTAACTTCATGCATATTATCCAGATATTCCTTTATTTTCTCTTTATCACTCTGCATTCTGGGACAAAAACAATTAAACTCAGACCACAAGCTGATATCCTAGAAAACTGTCTGCTAAAAGTATACTATGTTCTCTTTTTTTTATTTGGCCTGTTAGCATAGTTCCAAAACGTAAACTCACCTTGCTTCTATTGATTGGTTCTGGAGGAATTTGAAACTGAGACTGGCTCTACCCACTCCATTCGCCCTCGCTATACTCTGACACACTCCTCTCCCCCTACCCCCATTCTCACCCACCCCACATAACCTACATTTATTCTCTATCCTCCTTGACTTAGCCCCACACCCCCTACTGCTATAACTTTCAATCAGCTTCTTCACCCAGCATCCAATCACATCTCAACCACTTGCACATGCTAAGCCCCTCCCATAACACAATCTTACCCAACTCCAATATCATATACACTTAATTTTTCTGACTAAAAAGTTCTCTACCTATTTCCACACTAACCATACTTCTCATCATCTACCTATAGCTCCTTCACTTTCTCACTCACAATCATCCTACATCATGCTCAACATCTATCTAATAACTCCATTACTTCTCTATGTTGCATTACTAACTACATAACATACTAAATTATCTTGCCTTAAACCATCTCCTACACTTATCCATCCATTCACTAACAATGAAGTCACCCAATCAATTTCAATCTCTCCATCTCTGCATAATTTCATCTACTTACACCTCCTAAAAATCAAAATACGATCTTTCATCCCCCCTCCCCAACTTAAGCAAAAATTCTACTCTTCTTATCCCTATCATCACCAAGTTACTCTATTGACTAGTACGATTCTGCTAGCTGGAGACATTCACACCAATCCTGGCACATCCACCTCTCTACCTGGCTCTCCACTCCTCCCATACACCATCCAACCTCCCCCAACATATTCCACCCCTAAATGTTTAACCTTATACTCAATAAACATACAAAGTCTTCTCAAATAAACCACTGAACTCCATTCATGGATTGTCCACTACACTCCACCTATCTTAACCTTATCTAAAACTTGGCTAAAGCCCCACATTGCAAACAATAAAATTGTACCTCTCAGATATAACATTTTTTGGCTAGACAGAAACCTAAAAAAAGGGGGCAGAGCTGCCATTCTCTATTCTGAGCAACTTAACCTCTCCCCTATACCTAATTTATTTATTTTTATTTATTTATTGCATTTGTTTACCGGGAAAGTCCACTGGGCCTGAGAAGAGCCCATTTTCAGTGGAGGCCCGGGGAGAAAAGCTCCACATATAGTTACATAGACACATAGTTACAGACAACGTATTAACACATTGTATACAGTATATAATACAGTAGTATTGCATACTTAAAGCATACTTAAACAAAAAATGTTAGAATACATAGAATCATTTGAAGAAATGGAGTACAGTTATTTTACTTAGGTGCATGTGAAAGCGAAAAAGTGTATGAGAGTAAGTCAGATGTAAGTAGAGATAGTTGAGAGTAGTACAGAGAAAAAGAGACCGAGGCAGAAGGGTTAAAGTGGGGATAGCAGAGGTTAAAGTGACAGCAGGAGTAGAAGATTTGAAAAGGAAAATGTGGGGTGGGCTAGTTATACAGTGGGACAGAGTAAGTATTCTGAGAAAGGTTAGGTTATGGGGTACACTATAGGGGTGCAGGTGCATATCCACTGTGAGGAGAGATGCAGTTTAAGAGATTTTCTAAAATTCGTATGATTGTTGACAGCTCTGAGAGAGGCAGTAAGGTTGTTCCATATTTTGGGGACAGCATAAGAGTATAGCATTTGTCCGGCTGAGAGCTTAGGTATATCAATATTCAACAGCATTTTATTTTCAGATCTTAAGTTTTGGTTGGTATGCACTCAGAATGTGGCAGAGAGCTGGGCAGGCTTGCTGGATTGTAGATAAGTTTATGGGAAATAATTATTTGCGCATAAGTGAGTTGATGAGGGAGCTCCAGCCAATTTAATTGGTGTAGTGAGGAGCAGTGGTGGGTCGAGTATTTTGCATTTGTGGCAAATCTGGCAATTTTGTTATATCATGAGTTGAGTTTTAGTTTTAGTTTAGACTCAATGTTGGTGAGGATGGGGGCTCCGTATAAAAGAATTCCACCTTGCTTAATACTCAATTGTCATATAAACACCCATAAACAATTTGCTATAGCATCCATTTGCACCCCATCAGGTAATACCATCCCCATTCTACAACACATACTGTCATGGAGTTTGCACAACATACTCTATAAAACTGTCATCCTTCATGACATAAATATAGACTGGAGAAAACTATTTACTGACTCCCAAATCTCAGCATAAATCTAAATAGTTTTAAACAACTAATTACATCACTCTCTCACATGAATAAAAATACTAATACCCTATCCTTGACTGGATCAGGGTGGGTGGGGGGGGGGGTTAGTAATTCTATTTAAAGATGGCCTTCAGATCACCTCTTTACCTTACAACCCACCTCAGGATAGTAATGCAGAAGTCCTTACCTCCAGATTTCAACTCAACCAGAGTAAATCCTTATATATCATTTGCATCTACCTTCCTCCTGGTAATAATAGCAATACAATAGAGAATATCCTAAGCTAGGTGTCCTCTACTTTCCCACAAGAAACAATAATACTAGGGACTTCAATACTGACTGGAAATGTGTCAATACTGAAAACTCTACTTCCAAATTAATCTTCATGGTTTTAGTCAAACAATCACCTCCACAACCAGAACAGTCAAACCTAACAAAAAAGAGAGCACCTTAGACTGGATTCTTACTAACAAACATCACCAAACATCACCAAATGTATAAGGTAGGAATTTTACCTGATGATGTAAGTGATCATGCATTGATTTACATTATGAGGCAAAAGAATGATATTTCCAACTCCCCCACATATAGGATTTCACGGTCCAACAAACACTTTAACCCAGTACTATTCCAAAGTGAACTTAGTGCTAGTGACTGGAACCCCCTAAAAACACTCCCACTTGAAGAGGCTGTTAAATATTTTAACTCTAAATTCTTAATTATCCTTGACCAGCAAGCACCTAAACGTTCGATTAGAATGAGGTCCAAACCAGCCCCTTGGCTTTCAAAAGAAACAAGACAAAAAATTTTACTCGGAAACAAATCTTGGACTAAGTGGAGAGCTACCAAAAATATCTTAGAGCAACAAACTTTTAGACAACTGAGAAATATTACAAAAAAAGCCATACTCTCAGACAAAAAGAACTTCTATTGTAAACTACAACAAACCCACCAATATAATCCACAAAAGTTCTGGACAAGTATTAACAGACTCCTTCATCCAAGGCACTCCAGTACACCAACCCCTATAGGGGCTAATCATAATACCCCCCATCAAACTGCTAATGCCTTTAATACCTTTTTCACAGAGACCATACAATCTCTAACCAGTCAGCTATCCCCAGATAACTCGAGCCTTCCTATCTCCATTCCTAGCTCCCTCCCAACATTCCAACTACAACCCATATCTACAACCTTATCCAAAAACCTAAGCCTTGTACTCCTTCTGCTGACCAGTTACCATCTGAATACCTGCAAAAAGCAGCCAAAGCAGTAACCTATCTTATATCCATCCTTATAAACAGAACCATTAATGAGGAAACCATCCCAGACATCTAGACAATCTCCCACATTATCCCCCTACACAAAAGTGGTAACTCAAATGAATATTCTAACTACCGGCCTATAGCTCTTCTATCATCCTTAGCAAAAATTATGGAAAAATGTATTCACCATCAGCTATTATACCATCTAATGCAACACAACATACTACTGCCAACATGGCTTTAGACCATTCCACAGTACCACTACTGCCCTCTTACCCTTCACCGACTCCATTAATAGAAACCATCATCAGCACTCTTCATCGGTCTCTCAAAAGCTTTCGATATGGTAAACCACCCACAGCTTATAAATATTCTCAAATCACTTTCTCTTGACACTCAGGCTGTTCAGTGGTTCAAGTCCTACCTCAGTAACAGGCAACAGGCAGTGGTCTGGGAGAACAATCTATCATCCCACCTGTCAGTAATCCTTGGAGTCCCTCAGGGCTCCATTCTAGGACCTCTCCTTTTCTCACTTTTCATCAATGACCTATACTTAGCAATCCCTCAAGCTACCTGTATACAATATGCAGATGACTCTACACTCATCTGTTCAGCCAACTCCTCAGCAGAACTGCAATCTCTGACTCAAAAGGAATTTAATACAGTAGAGACATGGTTCTTGAAACATTGCCTCCTATTGAATGCCAAAAAAACTAAGCTCCTACTCTTTACACCTACCAGTAAATCCTCCCCTATGGATTTCTCAGTCATATCCAATAACGGCACCCTCATATCCCCAGACTCTACCACCAAACTTTTAGGAATTACAATAGACAATAACCTCAATTTTGATAGCCATATAAACAAAACTATAAAAACAGTAAACAGAAAAATGGGCTCTCTATACAGAATCAAATCCTTCCTAACTCCAAGAGCTAGAAACACTATCTCCCACTCCCATTTAATCTCCACTCTTCTTTACGCCTCACCCATATATACTAACCTAAAAAAATATATAATCTTCTCAAATTAGCTAACTCCTACAATAACACTGTCAGATTTCCCACTGGGAATCCCTTTAGAATCCACATCTGTCAGAATCTACAGCAGCTAAGTTGGCTTGAACTACAAAACCAGCTGCAATTTTCCCAACTCCCCATCGCCCATAAGATATTATATCAACCTAACAACACTCCTATACTCGCCAACGTCATAATTCCCTACAAAAATCTAAATTCCCTACGCTCTTCTAGCAAACTTCTATCTAGCATAAACCAGCCCAACAACTTGGCAGGGGATTCTCTGTTTTCTAACACTGCTGGGAAAAACTGGACACTTCTACCAAGTGAACTAACTTTACTTCCTTCCCTACCCCTCTTTAAACAAAAGCTCAAAAGACACCTCAAAACTCATTGGTTATGCCCCTGCAGCAACCCTGATTAATCCTTTGCTTTTACTACTTTTATCTCTCTTTTCCCACTTTCTGTTAACTAAAACTATGCTGCTCACTCCCTCTGTAACCAAATTAACTTACTTTGTGAATATATATTTTTTAATTTACTGTAAATTATCTCATGTATCATATTGTAAAATGACTGGTCTTATCCTGTATGACAATATCTTAGTGTAATGCTCTTCATTGTGTTACTACTACTTACTATCTACTTCTTTGTGTCCTTTATTTGCATAGTGTTACGACTGTTTTTTCTATAAATGCTTTGTGCTACTATTGAGCTTTTCTCCCCGGGCCTCTACTGAAAATGGACATATATCCAGTTAGAGTAGCCCGGTTAACAAATGTAAAATAAAATAAAATAAATAAAGCCTTACATCTGATTCAAACTTCTACCATAACCTATATACACTACCTGACTCCATAAGTGACCATCGCCCTACACAAATCCAAAGACACTACCTTCCAACCTTCTAGTATTCACTTATACAAAGACTGCCACAAACGTTAAAGCTTTAATGTAGAAATATTTAACACTAGACTCTCCTCCATCACCTTCCCCTCAATGAAGCAGTACTAGAATTCAACCATATTTCCCTTGAAATTCTTAATTTTCTAGCACTACTAAGGAAAATTAGGATAAAAGCCAACTATGCCTCCTACCTTTTCAAAAGGCATGTGTTCCCTTATGCATAAAAGGGATAGTGTTTGTTAAACCTGGCTAAAGACCAAACCCCCAACACACCTCCAAAATTACAATAAACTCAGAAACCTTACCAAATAGCAAATTAATAAAGACAAGCAAAAATTCTATAACAAGTCCCAAACCAACTACTACTCTAATCCAAAAAAAATTCTGGAACACTATCAACAAAATTCTTCACCTGGGAGTCTTACTACCCCTAATCCCTACCCAAACATCACTCCACAAAAAAACTGTCAACCTTCCCAACTGTTATTTCATTGACTCAATTCCCAAACCAACTCACTCAGACCATAACATCAATCTACCTACCACTTCTACTTATACCAATATAATCCCCTTTTCACTAAAACTAGTCCCCACAGCCTACATCAAATCACTCTCCTCAACAAACCATGCTCACCCTCTACCGATAACCTACCTCCCCCCTCTTTTTCAAGCTCACCACATACTCTATTAGCCTACCCTATTTCTATACTAGTGAACAGATCAATCCAAGAATCCACAGTTCCAGACATCTGGAAATGTATTTATTTATTTTACATGTGTTAACCAAGTACACTCCGGCTGGGCAAGTAGCCCGTTGTACAAAAAGATTACAAAAATTTTAAAAAAATTTACAAACAATGTACAAAAAGTTTGACAGTTGCCAACAATCTCAATTTACAAAAAGGTGAATATAAAACAGAAAACATTACAATTATTAAGTTTTATTACAGACAGTAATATGAAACTCATTAGATATACAACTAAAAACTACTGTGGTATTTTCATTTGGTAGAAGTAAGACAAGAAGATAGCAGAATAGAAAACATTTGATCGAAGGCATGAGAAACTAGACAGGAATATTACAGGAGCATAGCCATTGTTGAGTAAGGTATTCCTTTAGGAGTTTTTTGAAGCTATGAAGATATGTGTTTTTTTAAGATATTCTGGGATAATAGGTTCCACTGTTTGGCTATTTTGAAGGAGAAGAGAGAGTCACCAAAGTAATTATGGGACTTTGTAACCTTGAAGTTTATCGGATGACCTAAGGGTCATGGGGTTTACTTGCACTAGGCTGGAGAGTGCAGGCCAGTTTTCAGGTTTGTGGATAATACAGTGGGCAGTGGTGAGCTGATTGACCAATAACATTTTGGGAAATTCAAGCCAGTGCAATGTTTGAAGAGCAAGGCAATGATGGGTCCTGATGGGTATATTAGCAGCAAATTTTGCTATTTTGTTATAGCAGGAATCAAGCAGATGTAAATCAAACTTGTGCAGGTTAGTGAAAAGTTGAGAAGAGTAGATAGGAGGTGGGATCTGACTATGGCTAATCTGACATTTTGAGTAAAGTAAAGTTTGACCCTATACACCAAGTTTGATGTGAACTTTCTTTATTGTGAGTGAAATCATTCTATACCATACCTTTACATAAAGGAGGAAACTCCAATGACCCTTCAAATTTCAGACTGCCAGCTATTTTTTTTCCACTTCCAAAACTCCTTGAAAAATGCATACATACACAGTTTCTCAATTTTCTACTCCAAGAAAACCTTCTGATCTCTACCTACCATCGGTTTCAGCCTAACCACAGGCCCTTCAGTCCTTCACTCATTCTGTCACAGAGGCTAGGGGCAACAACCAACTAGTACCCTGTCTGTTCCTTGACCTCTCAAAAGCCTTCGATACTGTATCTCACTCGAAGCAATTAACAAAACTATCTGATCTCAACCTCTCCACTTCCCCTCTTCACTGGTTCTCCCTACCTTACCAACAAGCTACAGTCTCTACCAGATGGCACACTTCCTGTTCTCCCTTCCTACCTATCCAGACAGGTCTCCTCCAAGGCTCAATTCTGGGGCCCTTTCTATTCAATATCTTTACAAATAACCTCCACACATCCTGCAGCCACTCCTCTCTTATATAATATGCTGATGACTCTACTCTCGTCTCCTTTGCTGGCATTTCCCACCTTCACTCTCACTCAAAACTCATTCCTTTCTACTGAAAAATGACTTACAGAAAACCAACTCATTTTAAGTAAAAAAAAAAAAAAAAAAAACGAAAAAACTCCTCTTCCTACAAAAATCACTCTCCCATCACACCTTCACCTTATCATCCCTCATCAACATCACTATCAAAGTAGAATCTCACACTAAACTCTACCATAACAGATGATCAATTAAAATTTTACCTTCACATTCAACAGTACATTAAAAAGACACATCAAAAACAGGACTACTTTATAGGAATAAAAAATTCCTTTTACTGGCTTCTAAACAACCTTTGACTCAGGCATCCTTCCTTCCCTGCCTACTTGATGCTGCTCCAATTCTTACAAACTTATAAATAAATCACTTTAATCACCAGGCTTGAACAAACTTATAATAAAATAGCTCAGTTTTGCACTAACCAACCTTATAACTCTCACCACTGCCTTGCTCTAAAGAAACTACAATGGTTTGAATTCCCCCAACAACTGCTACTGTCACAGTTGCATACTACACACTCCAGACTTAATAAATCTACTGCCTGCCTTTCCATCTCCTCTCTAGTTTCCTACTATACCCCCAATTGTTCACTCCGCAGCTCCAACCAACATCTCCTCAATATTTACAAACTGAACAAAAACACTGGCAATCTCTTATACAAAAACTCAGTGTCCCATGCCTAAGATAAACTTCCCTCTAATGTAGGAAATATCACACACATTAACAGTTTCAAAAAACAACTAAAAAACTGCCTCAAACTCATGGTCCTGCCCCTGCCAGGACCATGCATAAATCCCCCACCCCCATTACACATGCAACTTCTTTTTTCACAGCTCTAATCTCACTTAATTCCATTTCACTCTAATTGGAATCATGTATAACTCTGGAACACCTACAGTCTAAGCAAATATATCTACTTATATAGTTACATATGTAATGCATCTGTATATACAGAAGTATATACAGATGTTCTTAAATGAAATGTAAGAACACCTGTATACAATACTTTGTATCTACTTTTCCATGTAACATCACTTGTATATAATTGTTTTAGTTTGTTCTCAAGTCTCTATGTAATTAACTTAGTTTAATGCTCTGTTCTACTCTATGTGACTACCCATTTTTATTCTACTCAAAAGTATGTTTAAAATTTTATATTATATCATACCGGAACTGTTTTCCACTGAAAATGGACTTCTGGCTCAGTTGGACTAACCTGGTTAACAAATGTTACATAAATAAATAATAAATACATTTGTGCCTCTTCTTGTTTTGTGAGATCTCCCTTGTTCTACAGTACTTTATCAGCCCCTCTAATTCCTTTTAATTCTAAAACATCCCTCTCTTTCTCTCTTTTTATTTCTACTCTATGCTTAAACTCTATTTTAATTTATCCCACTCACTACCTATAACATCTGAAGATGTTTTTATCTTCCCTAATAACTGTCAAATAATTTTCATTATCCATTCCTTAAATTCTTCTCTTTTTAACAGGCATGTGAGAAAGCACTAGTGTCTCATTTTTACTTTGTTATCCTGCATTTTCATCTTGTTTTTTTATCTGTGTATGATCTGAAATAGTTGCTGGATGTGTGTTAAAGTTTTCAATAAAATGCACACGTTCCTGCAAAATATAATTTTTATTTAGTTTAGCTAAGTTATTGTTTTTGGGGAATAATATGTAAATTCTGTCTGAGTTCCTACTAATGAATTCACATCTTCCATACAAAATGCACCCTTCTTTTGTTATATTTTCCCTTCTAGGTCACCTGATGCATCTTTTCAATTGCAATCAATTTCCATTCCACACCTCTAAGTAATATTCTTCTGAAAACTGATTATTTCTCCCAAAACTTTTGTTTAGCTCCATAACAGCAGTTTTTGATGGAGTATAAATACATGCCAGCATACTCCTCTTCCCTTTCCAATAGCCCCTTACTACCACAAATCTACCATTACTGTTTTAGCTCCTCAAGCACTTAGTATCATTTTCCCCCTTTTCCTTTGTTCCTGATATTCTGCTGACTATTCATCCTGAAATCCTTTCTTAGCCAAATTCATATGCTCATTGCTATTTGCACTCTGCATTTCTTAATATAATCCAATACTCTTTCCTTTTTGTCTAAACCTGTAAAGCCACTAATGTTCCAAGACAATGTGTGCAGCACAGCCATAATGATAAGAAGCTGTTGTTCACTCAATTAAAGATGCCTGCTCTTTTTAATGTGCATTTCCAACTTTCATGTTACATGCACACAGTAATGTTTGGCAGGCTATTTTATTCGGTTGGTTCTTCTCATCTCCATTTGAACTCATGTCACATTTTGAGTCTTTTTGTCTTAATGAAAACCCTGAAAAAAATACATTTTAAAAACACCCCATATCCCCTAATAAGTTAGAACAAACACACAAAACTATACACATCTTCAGAAAATAAAGTTTAACTCTCCACATAGGAACAAGTGCCCTGAATTGACAGCTGCACCCATAGGCATTACCTCACCTAAAATTAAGGTTACCCATGCCAAAGTGAATGCTACAGCTAGTGTTCCCACTTGCACTGATTGTTGTCTGCTATTTTCTTATCTCTATTCCCCTTCCAGATGTGAAAAACAGCTTGTATGCTTTCAGAAAATATTAACTTTTAGCTGTAAGAAAAATGGCAGTGACTATCTTTAAATAAAACTAAACAGTACAATGTTCTATTAAATGTATTAAAGTATCAAGTCTAATATCTCTTATTTACTTCCCATAATTTCAGACTGTTTTTCACTGAACTACTTGCCACTGTACTTTAAAATTTGCATTTCCCTCAGCAAAGAATGCTCAAAACTATCAAGATCAATTGCTTTCACCTGCAGACAGCTTGTCTCCATGTAAAACTAGTCAGCAATCTATCTTTGTAAACTTCACTAAGAACAGAATGTTCAGCTGCAGACTTCTTGGCTCCCACTGAACATTTGCTAATGGAAAAAAAAACAAGGTAATATCTTTGTAGATGTAAGAAACTTGGCATTTTTCATGACTTTCATTTTGTGTTACTTTTCAAGCCTACTTGCTTACAAAAACACTTGTTTGTAGCTTTATCCAAAGGCATTAATCTAGACATTCAGCTTTGTAAAAATAAGAGAAGATATATTAATTCTAAGTATAAAATAATCAGTGCACTTTTACACCCATCCTGACCTCCGCGGCCCATGATCACAGCATATTAACATTGATTTTTTCCAGCCTTTCTTCTCTTGTTAAACTGTAAAACCTATATTTCTTACAACTAAAAAAGTATTTACTTTAATGTCGTTCATATCTACAACGGTCACTGAAGAGACTCCTCCACATGTAAAATCCCAATGACTACACACTATACAAAACTGCTTTACTATACATAACATAAGGTTTATATCACACAATGTTTGATACAAATGCTAATAGGAACAAAAAGTGTTTTAGTTACTTTTTTTTTCCTTTTTAGTGTCCTTGTTAGCATTAATAATATGAAATGGGATATATGCTTTACAGTCCAGGCACAAGTTTAACAAAATCAACAAAAGTCCTGTCTTTCTCAGCCACTTTTTCTTGCAAAGCTATATTTCACATTTGTGATTAATGCTTTACAGTTAACTATTTATTCACTAATTTAAGTTTTGCTGATCTTCTTCCTGTTCATCTCCATCTCCCAACACTAGACTCTGGTTCAAGTCCAAGATACTCCTGATTCTTCTAGTCAATCCTGTGCATTTTCCTCTCTCTTGAGAATTCTTCTTCTGTACATTGGAAAAAAGTTTCACTGGCAAAGTCTCTCTATGTTCTTTATTGTCAGAAGAATGAGAAGCAGAGTGCCCTTTTATTTGCTGGTTCATTTTTTGTTTGATAAACTTTTTTTTATTTTCTTCTTAGCCTGTTCTACATCAATCCTATAGGAAAAATATTCTGAAGGCAGCTGGATACAGCAGCTTGAATCTCACACCTTTGTCTCAATATTCCATTCCCTGAATGCTGGAATAAATTTGCTTCTCTTCTACCTAGTATACCATAAACAATCATTTTCCACAAATGCTCTATCACCAATTTTCAATACTTTTCCCTTCTGCCATAGTTTTGTCAGCAGCAACTTTTTCTGGGGTATGATTACATCTTTACTAAGCTTGGCTGCTTTCTCATGGCCAGAATTGGAGCATACATTTGATGTGCTATTTCAATTAACAAATCCAGCTGTTGAATACCAGTCCAGTTGCTTATCCATGCTTTCATTAAACTAATACAGTCTTTTTGATCCAGTATCTCTGATACAGCAGACAAATCTATTTTTCTTTATGTGGTCTGTTGTCACTATCATTTTTGAAACAGTTCTTCTTGAGAAGTCTCATACTCAGCCAGCATTTTTTTTTTCATTTCAACCTTTAATTTTTGTAATTTTATCAATTCATCTGAATATCTTGTTAAAGCTTCTTCTATCTTTCCAGTCTTTTATTTAAGTTGATATATATTCCTTCAGTGTTTCAATTATTTTAATCACCTTTGAGTACATCTAATTTAACAAGCACACAGAACAGAAGATTTATAAAGTAGCAAAAACATTTCAAGATCAAGAGAAAGAAAGTCCTGCCTACAGGTTACACAAATGATCAGAGTTGGTAAATAGGCAAGAAAATGCTGGAAACATCTGGAGAAGATTAGATAAAGAACCAAGGTAATGGAAGTAAATTAGACAGGGTGGAAAGGTAACAAAAACTGGAAAGAGTAACAGAGTTTCTGGGGTGCATAATACAGACTGACTACCATATCAGGGATTGGCAGCAAAATTAAAGCAAAGAGAGAAGCACAAAGTGACCCATCAACATTAGTAAAAAAAAAAAAAAAAAAAAAAAAAAAAAAAAAAAAATTATTGAAACAGGAAAACAGAATAGAATTAAGAAAAGGATAACAAAGAGGGAATATAAAATACAGCATAACAACAAAAATCAGTTAAAGAGGGAATGGGAGAAAAATGCATCTACATTTTTATGTATTTATTTTTTTATTTTACATTTGTTGACTGGGACAGTCCGACTGGATACATGCACATTTTTAGCAGAGGCCCGAGGAGAAAAGTTCCACTTATAACTTTAAGAAATTATACAAACTTACTACGACAATAAACTTTTTAGAAACAAATATACACAATGAAAAACATCGTTACAGATACACAGATTGTTTTCTTCAGCATTATACAAAAATAGAGTGTTACTTTCTTCAAACTGGAAAAACACTATGGAGTTGAATAAAAGACTTATTTATGACATGATTATGTTGCATGTGTTAGTCAGGATTAGCACAATGGCTAACCCATCTAATTTTTAGGCACTGTTTTAGGCTTTTCTTGAATTGGGTTAGAATAGGCATGGAAGTAAGTTCAGCAGGAAGTGAGTTCCAGGCTTTGCCAACAGAGTTAGCATACAGTGAATCTCCTGCTGAGTTGTTGGTACTGACTGTTTGAACTAGAATTTTGCTGGATGAACGTAGCACTTTAAGTTTACTGTAAGGGGTGATAATGTTTGTCAGTACAGGAGTGTTTTCTGGATATAAAATTTTATGGGCTATTATTAACTGATTGAACTGAATTTGGTTAGGCAGTTCAAGCCATTCTGGAGTCTGTAAGTTCAGACAATGGTGTGTTCGATATGTGGATCTAATGGCAAATCTAGCAATATGATTAAAGCAGCTAGAGAGTTTATTTAGTTCGGACTTACATAGGTTAGTCAACAAGAGGGATGCATAAAGAAGGGTAGAAAGTAGATGTGTCCGGGCAATACCAGTCTTAGGTGTGGGAGTGAGAAAAGTTTTGATTTTGTATAGAGAGCCAAGTTTTTTGTTAACTTTTCTGATGGCTTGATTTTTGTGTGTATCAAATTTGAGGTTATTGTCAATAATTACACCTAAGAGTTTGGTGCAGGGTTCTGGGACTATGAGGGTGTCATTGTTAGACTTTATAGTCAAGGTGTTTTACGAGGGGGGGGCAGGAGCTTAGTTTTGTTGGGGTTTAGCAGGAGACATCTATTGCGTAGACAATTTTCTACTGTGTTAAATACATTTTGGGAAAGAGCCTGCAGACTTAAGAGGGAGGTAGCAGAGCAAACCAAAGTAGAGTCATCTGCATATTGTCTGCATATGGCTGTTGGAATGGCCTTACGGAGGTCATTAATAAATATGGAAAATAATGCATATGGCTGTTTGAATGGACTTATGGAGGTCGTTAATAAATATGGAAAATAATAGCGGTCCTAGTATTGATCCCTGAGGGACCCCAATGGTGATGGGAAGAAGGGTAGATAGTTTATTCTGCCACAGGACTGCCTGTTGTCTGCCACACAGGTAAGATTTAAACCGCTGGATAGCTTGGACCTCTAGGGGGATAGTTTTAAGTGTGTGTATGAATAATTGGTGATTGACCATGGCGAAGGGTTTGGAACGATCAAGCAGAAGTGAGCTTACTGCTGTTCTGGTTTTGATTAATAACATTGCGGAAGGAGAGAAGAGCAGTGGTTGTACTGTGGGACGGTCTGTAGCCATGTTGTGAGTTCGCCAGAAGATTTTTCTGAACGAGATGGTTCAGGAGTTGTTTATGGATGTACTTTTCCATAATTTTAGCCAGAGATGATAAGATAGCTATGGGCCTGTAATTTGAAAATTTGGTGGAGCTTCCCCCTTTGTGGAGTGTAATGACATGGGAGATCTTCCAAATGGAGGGGACAGTGGCTTCTGATATGGTTCTACTGATTAGTATAGAGACTGGGTACGCTATGGCATCTGCTGCTATTTTTAAATACTCAGCTGGGATATTATCCGCTGCAATTCTGGTTGCCATAAATGGCAGTCATGAGAAAAGTACATGTAGAATAATACTCAGATGCAGTATTAAATGAAAATGTTTTTCCGAAAGTATATGGACGAGTCTGTTACAAATGTTGAAAACACTGTCAATGATATGGGATGGAAAACAAGTATCTTTGTTTAAAGTGTGTTAAGCAAAAACTAGCAGCCTGTTCTTAATTATGTATGCATTCATGTTGCAACATTTATGTAAGAGATTGAAATAAAATTGGCTATTATAAAAAAATAAGGAAAAAGTACAGTTTTGTACCTACCATAAATGTAGATGTTCGAGTGGTAATACAGCTGCAGTCATTACAGATGGGTTCTCCTGCTGTCAGGCGGGTCCTCGGTCGTCCGAATTCCAAAGTCTAGGTCCGGCGTCGGTTGTCGTCGCCTCTTCCCTGACGTCAGTGCGACAGGGGTATAAAAGAACCAGCCGACGCCATTTTCTTCAGTTTTTCTTGCCCCAGATGTCAGGTGCCCCCAGAAGGAAGGCAATATATATATATATAATTATGTAATAATGCAATGCAAATTAATCAAAAAACAGTAGTTGCAAGCAAATACACCATAAAAGAATACCCCTAGAGGGGAAGGAGGGAGGGAAACCTGGACTGCAGCTATATTAGCACTCGAACATCTACATTTATGGTAGGTACAAAACTGTACTATGTTCATCGTGCATACAGCTGCAGTCATTACAGATGGGTAGAATCCCAAAGCTAAGAAACGGGTGGTAGGCACTAGGTGGAACTAGGAGGAGCCAAAATGCCCTGCAAGACTGCAGTGGCAAAACCTGCTCTGGATTTGGAGTATAATGGTAGGTTGTAGTGCTTGGAGAAGGTATGCACAGAACTCCAAGTGGCTGCTTCCAAAATATCCTTGGTAGGAACTCCTCTGAGGAAGGCTGCCGACATGGCTGTGGCCCTGGTGGAATGAGTTCTAATGCCTGTAGGTACAGTTTTGCCATGAAAGGAATAGCAAAAGCGTATGCAGTGGGCTATCCATTTTGAGATTGTCTGTTTGGAAATTGGCTTTCCTTGAGATCCTACCACATAGGCCACAAAGAGCTGTTCTGATTTTCTGAAAGGTTTTGTTCTGTCCAAATAATAACGCAGTTGCCTGTGGATGTCCAAGGAATGTAGTAATCTCTCCCCTTTGTTTTGAGGATTAGGATAAAAAGTAGGTAAATGTATGGCCTGATTTAAAGCTACCCTGGATACCACTTTAGGCATAAAGGACGGGTTTGTTCGTAAGGAAACTCTGTCCTGATGGAAGATGATAAAAGGCTGGACCGCCATGAGAGCCTGTAGTTCTGAAACTCTACGAGCTGAAGTGATAGCCAGAAGGAAAGCTGTTTTCCAGGACAAATATTGCAAATCTGATGAAGCAGCTGGCTCAAAAGGATACAAAGTCAGTTTTTTCAGAATGAAGTTAAGATCCCAAGCAGGTATTGGTTGTTTCCTTGGAGGTCTTAAATTCTTAGCCCCTCTGAGGAACTGTCTTAATAGAGGGTGAGAGAATAAAGGTGGATCAGTGTTGTATTCTGCAGAAATGGCTGAGGCATGGATTTTGATGGAGGAGAATGAAAGTCCACTGCTTAGCAGTTCAGCCAAATATTGTAGTATTTGAGGTAAATTCAGTTTTCCAGGGTTCTGGCCCTTTTTCTCATTCCAAACACAAAAACGTTTCCATTTTGCGGAGTAAGCTTTTCTAGTTGATGGCCTTCTGGCCTCCAAAATGACATCCTGCACCTCCTTGGAGAGTAGGGCCTGCTGTGATGCTAAGGAATCTTCCATGCGGCTAGATTGAGTGTTTTTAGCTGACTGAAGAGTTTTGTAGCTGTGCTGAGTCAGAAGAAGAGGCATTAGAGGCAGGGTCCATGGTGGGGAATGCGTCAGGCTCCTCAGGAGTGGGTACCAGTGTTGCCTTGGCCAGTCCGGAGCAATGAGGATCATCTTTGGTCTGTCTGCTCTGGTCTTCAATAGGACTTTGGGCAGCAGAGGAAGAGGCGGGAAGGCATAAACTGTCATTGATGTCCAACTGAAAGAGAGAGCGTCCACTCTCCAGGCCTTTGGATGAAAGATCCTTGAGCAGAATTTTGTCAATTGATGATTTTTGTGGGAGGCAAAGAGATCTATGTCTGGCCTTCCCCATTCTTGGATTATTTCTGTAAAAACTTTTGGATGCAACTTCCATTCATGTGGATCTGTCATATTCCTGCTTAGGTTGTCTGCCAGCGTATTTTCCTTGCCTGGCAAGTACTGTGCTTGTAGTTCCATTTGTAAGTCCATGGCCATGTTCCAAAGTGACATGGCCAGTCTGCATAGGGGATAAGAATGTGTTCCTCCCTGCTTGTTTATGTACCACATAACTGTGGTGTTGTCCGTTCTTATCAATAGTTGACCTGGTTGTAGAAGGTCCTTGAAAGCTATAATAGCATTTATTACTGCTAGCATTTCTTTTTGATTGATGTGAAGGTGCTTTTCTTTTTGGGACCATTTGCCCTGAATGCACCGGTCTGTCATGTGCGCCCCCCCCAGGCGTAGTCCGAGGCGTCTGTTGTGATGACTTGATTTGCTTGAGGCTTGCTGAATGGAAGACCTGTGTTTGTTTGACATGCTTGAGCCCACCACAGAAATTCCTTTTGCAGACATGGAATTAGTGGTATTATTGTTTCCAAACTGTGGCTGTGTTGAGACCATATGTTTTTTAGGTACCATTGTAGTTTTCTCATATGCAGCTTTGCACATGGGATTAGTAAGATGCAAGATGACATGATTCCCAGAGCCTGCAGGATTTTCCTTGCAGTCAGCCTGGTGCAATTTGCCAGTGTTCTGAAATATTGAATTAGTTGCCCCTGCTTCTCTGGCATGAGGTAGGCCATCTGGGTGTTTGTGTCCAAATTGGCACCCAGGAAAATTATCTTCCGAGAGGGTATTAGCCTTGATTTGTCTTTGTTGACTGTGTATCCCAGAGAGTTTAATAGCATTTTTACATAAGCCAGATGTTTCAGAAGAATGTGCTTGCTGTCCACTTGGATCAGGCAGTCATCCAAATAAGGGTATATTTGTATCCCTTGAAGTCTGCAGTAGGCAATTACTGATGCCAGGCATTTCGTGAATACTCTGGGCGCAGTAGATAAGCCAAAGGGCAATGCAGAGAATTGATAATGGGTTGAACCTGCAAGAAATCTGAGGTATCTTCTGCAATTTTGTCTGATTGGGACATGCAGGTATGCCTCCTTGAGGTCCAATGTTACCAGCCAAGACTCCTTGCCCAGCATGGGAAGAAGTTGCTGTAGAGTGAGCATCTTGAATTTTGGTACGAGTAGGAATGTGTTTAGGATGGAAAGATCCAAAATAGGTCTCCAATCTTTTCCCTTCCTTGGCACCAGGAATAGCCTGGAATAAAAACCTTGACCTTGTTCGTGTGTAGGTACCTCTTGAATAGCTTTCATGTTTATAAGATCTGAAATTTGCTTTTGTGCCTCTGCCCTTTGATTGTGTGGCAGGTTTGGCATGCCTCTCATTTTTGGAAGGGTATGAAAATGGAATTTGTAGCCTCTGATTATAATGTCCAGGATCCATTTGTCCTTTGTGACAACATGCCAATTTTTTGAGAATAGTGCCAGCTTTCCTCCTAAGGGGGCTGCCATTTGAGACCTGGTTGGCATGCAAAGGGGAAAGTCATTGGGTTTGCTTTCTGAAAGATTGCGAGTTGTCCTCATCACCTCTTTGTGTAGGAGCTTGCCATTGTCTGCCTCTGTACGATCCTTGTGATTATCCTCTGCCCCTCGGGTGCCTGTATCTGCCTCTTTGGGGTCTGTCTGTGGCAGGAAAGGACCAGTTCTTGGAAGGCCAATTTCTACTAAAACGTGGGGGTTGAACCTGCAGAAATTCTTTCACAGTTTGCATTGATTTAGCCTTTTCCTCCATTTTCCGTAATACTTCCTCAGCATTTGCCCCAAATAGTACATCCTTTTGAAGAGGGGCGTCTAGTAATTTAGCTTTGACATGATCAGGCAAGGCTTGTTCCTTGAGCCAGGCATGCCTACGTATGACTGAGCCTGTAACAGCAGCTCTACATGAGGCCTCTAGAGCATCAAAACCACATTGTAAGGTATGTTTACCCACTTGTTCTGCACTATGCATCAAATCCTGCAACTCCTTCAAGTCTGGTTGTTCAGGTTGTGACATTTTACTTTTCAATTGAGATAACAGAAACTGTTGGTATTTTAGCATATGAAACTGACAGTTTAAAGCCCTCATGGATAAGGTAGCCGAGGTATATACCTTTTTTCCCCACCTTTCTAAGGATCTGGAATCTCTCTCGGAAGGCAATGGATTTTTGGCAATGGAGGCCTTAACTCCCTTGGGCCCCTGTGAGATGGTTTCTAGGTCAGCAGCATGGCTTTTGTATAGAAATTGGTGCGAGTCAGGAACCCTGTAGTACCTGTCAGGCTTAACTGGAGCTGGAGGAAAAGAGTCCGGGTTAAGGCAGGCCTCCGAGTAAACACCATCTAGGATGTCCAAGACAGGAGGTATAGCCAGAGGCCTGTGCTGGGGTAACAAAAGAAATTCCCTGAGCCTTTTCTTGGAATCTGAATAATCCTGGCCTTCCCAGTGGAAGTGTTCCCTTAAGGTATGCAAAGTTTCCCCAAATGAGTAATCCTCAGTGGGGGATACAGAAGGATCCTCAGCATCATAGTCTTCAAAAGGGGAGCAAGACTGTTCCTGATCATCAGAGTGTTCTGAAATAATGGAGCCCTGATCAGAGGAGGGGGAATCTTCCTCCACTCTCGGCCTTTTGTCCGGAGGTGGCTGAGAACCTCTGATTAGAGTAATTAAATCCTCAGCCATTTTAAGCATCTGTTTCTTAGGCATGAGGCCTGGAGATGGGACCTGTGTAGCTGGTCTCTTAGGGTGCATGGTTGCTTTAGATTTGGTGAAAGCCTTGATGGAGAAAGAAGAGGAAGGTCTGAAGACACCTTGAGTGGAGGTGGACCTGTCCACATTCTGTGTTTCAACGCCAAGAGTGGCTTCGGTATCTGTAGTCGGGGTGTGGGCCGAGGAGCCTGCGACCTCGGGTACAGGAGACACCGCCAAAGATGTGTCGTCGGTAATCAGGGGCTGCGTAGGCGCCTCGCTGAGAACCGGACCATGTGTAGTCGGCTTTGGCGTGGTGTCGGTGGAGGCCGCGGACCTCGAGTGTCGGTCCTTGTCTTTGTGTTTTTTAGACAAAACCGGAGTCGGAGTATCTGACGACATAGTATAGTTAAATGCTTTCCCAAAAAAATGCTGGGCGAACTCTGCCCGACGCTTAATAGTGCATTTGTTGAATGTAGCACAAAAACGACAGACCGAGACGTCGTGGTCTGGGCCTAAACAAGGTATACAGAGGGAATGGAAATCCTTATGCGGTATTTGCTTCCCACAAGAAATACAATTATTAACTTTGTCTGACATCGGTCTAAGGCAAGAAAAATTTCCCTAACGGGGTACTTAGCTTTTAAGAAGACTTCGATTTCCAAATGTTTTGTAATCTCAGGAGCTGGCCGACCTGCACTTGCGAACTGCTTCTGCTTCGGGCACCGCGCGGCAAGAAAGACTGAAGAAAATGGCGTCGGCTGGTTCTTTTATACCCCTGTTGCACTGACGTCAGGGAAGAGGCGACGACAACCGACGCCGGACCTAGACTTTGGAATTCGGCCGACCGAGGACCTGCCTGACGGCAGGAGAACCCATCTGTAATGACTGCAGCTATATGCACGATGAACATCTAGCTTGGAGGGAGCAGAATGACAGACATGAAAATGGGTTTTTGAAACCCCATTGACTCTAGCAATTCACTCACTAGAATCAAAGAAATGTTACATACACTCTGACGTCAAATCATTAAAAAAGCAGCACTAAATTTCAGCAGATTGGTACTGCAAAACATGTAAGGTGACCAGTGAAAAGATGCACTTACATTTACAGGTAAAAGAAATGATACATTAGAAAGATGAGTAATGTGTAAAGGAGAAACTAAGAAGACAGCTTTGTGGCTGGAAGAAATATTTACTGCAGGAAATAATGAAAGTGCAATCAAGGTCCACAGGAGTAAACGATAGTGAAAGGCACATCTCCCAGTATTAGAAGGATTTTGGGGGTTGGAAGTGAAATTAACTGTCAGAGCATTACAAAAGAAGACAAAAAAGTGTCTATATTATATTATCGTATGAAGAAAATAGCGAACGCTATTTCATCGTACTGATAATATCTAAACAAAATATCGAATGGAACAGCAAATTTTTTCCCAGGGAATAAATTCACTGCTCCGTAAAAAAAAAAAAACAAAAAAAAAAAAACTTAAACACAAATTTAAGTGGGGGGCTTTGCCCACCCCCACCCCCGATGTGGGGGGCTGTGCCCCCCACCCCCTACTTAAATATACCAACTCCGAGATCGCACCATAGTGGAGGAAATGGCAAAGTTCCCAAAGACAGCCCACCGAATTTTTTTCCCTGGGAAAAAATTCGATGTTCCGTAATTTTGCCATTTCGACAGTATTGGATCGACTAAATAGCATTCGCTATTTAGTCCATTCGATACTGTCATATAGACCCGAAAGAAATATTAACAAAGACATCCATACTGTGGTGGAATTACAGGCATGCATGAGAGAAATATTAACCAAAATGATTGGTAATTTTAAGAAAAAGGACAGCAAGCAGAGCAACTCAGCAAGCATAAGGAGTGGAAAAAGTAGGATAATGCTGGGGCAATGAGTAATGTAACTAGGAAAACTACAGAGAGAGACACAGAGATGGACTAAAATATCAAACAAATGCAAACATAAAAAGTAAAATATATGTATTCACCACATTAGCTGATCTGTACTGGGGCCTTATGCAATGGGTAACTACTGAGATTTCTACCTCCTTAATGCCCAACTCTGCTATTTTCTTCTCCTCACTCCCAAAGGTATGAGAAAGTACAGTTTGTGTAAGTAAATGTACAACAGCAGTAGAGGTTCATATAAAATCATTGCTGCAGTAGCCTAAAATATATATGGGGTATCCTGCCAAAGACTGGACAAGGTAGCCATCTTTTTAATCTTTGGAGCATCTTCTACATGTCTTTGTCTCTACACAACACGAGGAAGGCAGGATAAAGTCAGTGGCCAGGGCACCAAAACTTCACAATTTTCTTGCCTCAGAACAGAGAGAACCCTGGCAGGTAAATATGCGCTAGGAAAAAATAACAGCATATATATCCACACACTGGCAAAAAACACAAGAGAAGGGGGATGAAGGCAGACTACAGCTACTGCAACTATAATCTAACTGAACATCTACTATTAAGGCAAATTTAAATACATGACTGTACTTAGATCACTGTTGCAGTAGCTTAAGAAGAAAGGGAGGAGAAAGAATGTCGACAGTCCAAGAGCCCCTGGAGAATAGCTCTAAGTAGAACCTGCTCTGGAAATAAGGAAAGAACAGAGACTGTGGTGCTTGGTAAATGTTTGCAAAGATGACCAAGTTGCTGTCTCTAGAAACTTATTTCTGGGATTCACTCCTTTACAAAAGCTACAGAAGAAGTCAAAGTCCTAGTAGAGTGGACCCTGACTTTGCCTGGAAGTGTCTTATTATGGTGAGAATAGCAAAAGGCAATAGCATGGGACAACATAGCAAAAGGCAATAGCATGGAACAACCATTTAGAAACTATCTGATTTTAAACTGCTAGTACCTTTTTCGGTTTACCTTCATAAGTGCGTTATGCACTCGTGCAAATCCGCTTTTTTTTCGAAAGTAGGTTTTCAAAGTGGCAAAATCTCAAAAAAAATAGTCCGAATATGCAATGGGCGAATCCACATTGGCATCCGCTCACTGCAGATTCGTCATTATGGGTGCGGATTGCACTACAACGGGGATGCCCCCTGCATTACAATGTGTCTTTGACATTTCAGTTCGAAAATCAGCGAATCAGCTGTTCGATTTGCTGATTTTTTGAACTTCTCAGAATGTCGAAGTTTGAAATTCGTGCATGTGTGATTGATATTGTCATTTACGACAATATGAATGTATACCCCTCTTTTTCTTACCTTCACAGAAAATAAACAGCTGGTCAGCAATCCTGAAGGTCTTTGTCCTGTCAATGCAGTATCTGAGCTGTTTATGGACATCCAGAATGTGTAAAACTTTTTCTCCATTATTTTTAGGCTCTGGAAAGAAAACTGGTTCAGTGTATTAGACATAAAAAGTATCTATTTTCAAGTAACTATCTTTGCAAAAAAATAAAACAGCAATAGTTCACCATAAGAGCTTGCAACTCAGACAATCTTCTAGATAAGAACTTCAATTCTGCCCCATAAGCAGATACAAAAGGAAAAAGTGTACGTTTTTCCAGTACAAAATTAAAATCCCAAGAAGGAGTCATCTGCCTTCTAGGTGAAAAGAAATGTAAAGCACCTTTCAAAAACTGCTTTACTTGAAGTACAGGCAATGTAGCTTAGAATTTGGCAATATAAGTCTGCTTGGAAAATATCAGAAAATGCTCCCTGTGGCATTCCAGTTTGTCCAGAGTAAGAAAGGCCATTATGAAGAAGTATGCAGTAGACATCCCAGAAATACTATTAGGTGGGGAAGGAATGACAGTTTTCTGTATGCTTGCTGAAAACCCAGACTGAGAAAAAATTTTATTACACAATCCATAGATTCTTGACAGCCAGTGAAAGAAACTGCAAAAATAATGCAATCATCTAAATATGGGAAAATGTGAATACCGTGCAACCTGCAATGGGCTATTACAGGTTTGGGTCTGTTGATAAGCTAAGGGACACGGCAGAAAAAAGAAAATGCAAACCAGACTCAGATAAATGTAAAATGCATCTGAAATCTTTGAGGATTAGGATGTGATAGGCATAATTTAAACCCAAAGTTACCAGAAAACTGAGAGGAGGAATGAGAGGTAAAAGAGTGTGAACACAGAGCATTATGAATTTTGGGATTTTGATGTGAAGTTTAAAAAAAACAGGACAAGTCTCCAAGTTTCTTCTTTCTTTGGAAACAAAAAAATCTTGAATAAAATCCTTTTCTTCTTAGGGCTGGGGTTACAGATTCTATAAACCCCTGAGAAAGTATTTGATCTAGGATAGCAGGCAACAGGGAGGGTTTACTGGTTGGATGAAGAATGAAAAAGAATCCCACTGCCAGTTGTAGCCTTTTAGAATGATTTTCAGTACCCAAGTGTCTGAACAGAGGAAAGTGAAGACCTGGACTCTGAGACAGCTTTACAGGATTTCCAGAGTGGGGTGGGGGAAACAACAGCTGGTCTGTTTTCTTACACTGTCCTTGGTTTTTGGATGACCATCTCTTCCTTCCAACTTTCAACCTCCCTGCCACTGCTTTTTGAAATTTTCCGTGTGTGTCTTGCTGCATATTCTGTTTCCTGAAAGATGGACCTGAATAGGAGGAAAGTCCCCAAATTACTATTTCCCTTTCAGCAAACCTCTTAAGGACCTCAACAGATGAATAACCAAATAAAACAACTTTATCCACGGAAACATTCAGAGTCTCAGCTTTGAAAGGAGTCACTTTGAGCTATTACTGTTTGTTTTGTTTTTGACAAGGTTGGTAACATGGGAGGAACAGATGCAGGCTGATGAAAATCCACCTGTTAAATCATACCTTTGTTGAAATTCTGGTATTTGTTATTGTTCCCAGTGAAACAAGTCCTTCATTATGGCACTAGTGCAAGAAAAAGACAACTATTCCAGAGGGGAACCTGAACAATAACTTTCCTCAGACTCAGATTCCCCATTCTGTGGAGTGAGAACTTCAGAAATACAGTCCATTGTTAATTCCTGTCCCACAAACTGGGGATCAGAATCTGAGAGAGAGGAAATTATTTTTTCTTTTTATGCGAGAAGACTCAGCATTTAAAGACTGAAAGATTCTCAACAAACCCTTAACAAAGCCCAGCAAATCCTCCTTACCTGTTTTAGGAGAAGAAATATGTCTAGTTTTATATTACTTTTTTCTGAAAAAAACAGGGATTTGAAATAAGGCCCCATCCCTGGGAATGAAGCTCCTCAGGGCAGGTTAACACAGGACAATCCTCCAGTTCCACACCCAGAGTTGGCAAGAGTGATTACTCCATGCCAGACAAGAGTAGCTGAACAGCCGTAGAGGATGTGCCAGCTTCTGGGTTCTTAGAGGCTTCCTGAGAAGTAGCACCTGAGGGACACACAAAAAATATAAAGAATACTATGGGGAGGTTGTAATCTTTCTTAAAGGACGGTAGTAGCAGGAGACTGGAACACTACAGGAAATAATGAAGATGTCTCTGGAGAGCCACGATATAATGGAACCTACTGGCTGAGGGAAGATATAAACAAGAAACAGATGCATGTACTTGGGCTTATTGATGTACTGAAGTGGCACATATGCATTTTTTTTGCAAAATATTACTCCTGGGCAAGATTAGATTGAACAATTAAATGGAGATATTACAGATGATGAGTAAAGGGAAATATGTCTTAATCATTGATATGCAAATAAATCAAGAAACATTTGTATTTTTGCACGGAAATTGTCTGCACAAATATTTCTATAACCCTACAAGACCTAAAAAATGTTCCCACATACAATGGGCAGTGTTGAAGATGTGAAAGTTCAAAAGATGTATATTTGCAAAACATATGCTCTCAAGAATAATGTTTCTTCAGTACATAGTAACTTGAATAATATGCTAGGTCTTGTATTTGGAAGATAACTGAACCTCAGCATAGAGATGCTTTTAACGAGGTGCTGTGAAACAGCTTGTATTAGAGAAGTGAAAGGCATGGCTAAACTTACTGGTGATCGTGCCTAAGAAAGCTACGGCTAGAAAATGGAAAACCACAGACAGACAAACTATCAATTAGAGATCTCAAAAAATGATTACAAAGAGTGAAAATATGGAAATGAACTCTATAGTAAAAACGTAGGCTACATGGGATTCTGTAACAGAAACTGAGCTTAGAAACAGCAACAACAAAATATTTCACAGTCTGCTTTGTCAAATACATGTACATCTAATGCAGGGTGAGAAGTCACTAGTCTAGTTTTTAAGAATTGCAAAACAGTGAAAATAAAACAACAGTCACTAGCTAATTTCTGGTCTCAAATTATGTTGTAAATAACTTTGGTGTTTTAACTGTTTATAAGGAACAATGTTCAATCTAAAAAGATTACAAGTAGATAGAAGAGTTTATTGCGATATGTGGATTAATATTCTTAACAATGACAAATAAGTGAAAGTGTAATGTTAAGCACTTGTTGTCTGACATAATATTAGTTTACTAGCAATGTATAAACATATAATTGTAAAAAGGTTGTCCCTGTAATCAGTGCATCCAGTGCTCCACGTATAAGGAATGCACAGTACGTAAAAATTAAAATGTGGTAATTAAGGTATATTGCATAAAAACATGAAAAGAATGCTCTGGTATTCATTTCTCTCAACACTGGCTGATGTTATACTGTAATCGCACATATTCTGGCATACTTGTTAAGCATACAGTTTCTCTCACCTGAAAGATGTCCAGACACCTGCTGAAGGTTTCCTAGGATCTTCTGCCCTAACAGATGTATTAGACGAGTCACGACCTGTCAAAATGCAAACAAAAACTAATGTTTAGCTACAACACTCATAAGTAACCTACAGCGAATATATTAGAAAATAAATGCTGCTAGAAAAAAAAATGGGTTTCAATAAAGTGATATTTTATACTACACTGGGAAATAAAATATGCATCAAAGTAATGCATTTCAGAATTACTTTAACTCAGTTAACCCTGCATATACAAACATGAGTTGGAGTCTTCTTTACACTTACTATCTGAAAAAACTGATAAACCTTCAGGGTTGCAAAAGAAAAAATGACGAAAGACAAGTGTGTCACTAGACAAAATACTCTTCAGCATACCACGCCAAGTTAAACAACACTGCAGCCATGGTCCATCCTGACTTCCATCCAAAGATAAATGAGGTGAAACTGTTGTAAAGAACAGACAACAAGACAAAAAAACAAAAAATACAGTTATGTTAGGAACTTGGCACATAACTGTAGGTATTCAAATACAGTCACTGTTGCAGAATTAGCTTTTGGAATTCTTGCTTGCAGGGGTCCAAATGTTGTCGTGAAAACCAGAGCTCTCACCTTTTCACTCCTGGCCCAGCAGCTTCCCTTTTCTTTTATCAGGATGTTGGTAATACAAAGGGTAGTTACATGATGCCATCTTCCGATCATTCTCATCTCAAACAAGCTAGTTAGTTCAGGTTCAGAGTATGACCTATCCAAAGATGGCCCAATCTAGTGCCAAAAGACTTTGAGATGAATTACATGAACAGATCAAACAAAAGGAATGGGAAAAGTGAAGTGGTTACCCCACCCCAGCCTCTTGGCACTGATCAAGTGTGAGGGGATGGAGGGAGTGAAATGGTAGGGTAACACTTGATCTACTCAAACATCTACAGTTATGGTCAAGTTTTTTTTTTTTAAGACAAGGAAACAAATCGAAAACGCACCAAACAAGCTTGTATATGAACTCCGTTTATTGCAGTCAAAACACATCAAGATTAAGCGCTTTCGTCTTTCACATAGAAGACTTCATCACATCAAAATAAAGCACACTGATTCAAGAAACATTTTTATACCCGTACATGTTACATAATAGATAAAATTGAGCCAATGGTATTGTCAAAAAAAGTCACATGTAAAATATATTAAATACACAGGATGTTAATATTCAAGCCAACTTAGTCAAATAAAACACTGCTATATATTAAATACCTTCAGCATATGTTTAAAAATGCAGGCACAGTAATGCATGTAAAAATGTTGAAATACTTAAAGTTTCATAGATTTTTCTTTCAGGGCTGAAGTATTGTAAAGGAATCATTTATACCTGGTGGAAACTTAGCTGCTAGTCTGAGATGCCAAACCAGCTCTTTTTACTTAATAAATTCTTCCAGTCACTCCCCCTCAAATCTATGTCCACAGTATCCAAAATAATATAATTAAAACCTTTAAAATTAGAACAAGTGAGGGAATGCCTATATAATGCACTTGTATCCTTGTTTTTAACATCATATATGTGTTCATAGATTCTGCTTTTCAACGCCCTCTCCGTTTTCCCAACATAGAATCCATTACACATATCACATAGAGCAAGGTACACCACTCTGGTGGTAAAACAATTTCCTTTCTTGAATATAATCTAAGATGCCATCTTATTAGCTAGGTGGGTTTCAGGTCCTTTGAAAATATAAATACATTGGGAGCACCTCCCACAAGGTGTTGTACCACAACCACCTTCTATTGGTAAATTCAACTTGTTTTGCATAAGATGCTTAATATTCATGCCCACCTTGTTGATAAAAACTGGTTTATCTCCCACTGCAGTTAACACATCATTATTTACCCTAAATATATTCCAGTTCTTTTTAATTTGTTTTTCACTTCATATGATATAGGACTGTATTGTTCTATACATGCATGCTCATAAATCTTCGTTTCACCAGGAGCTGTGGGGACTATATCAGTTGATGGGTGGTTTCCTAACAGGGGCTTATATTTTTCCCCATCCTGTGTAAACCTCCTCAATAATTAGTTCCATCTGTTTGGGGTATCCCCTTACTAAAAACAGATCTCTTAATGTGAAAAATTCCTGTCTCACATCACTCAGTTCTGAAGTCATGCCTGCAATTCTTATAGCTTATCCTTTGACTAAGCTCTTTTTCTGTGAAAGTGGATGGTTGCTCATATAATGAAGCTAAGAATTATAAAAAGTACTCTTCCGAATGTTAGATTTGAAACCTGTGGGTGTACAGGAAATTGTTGTGTCCAAGTAATGTATACCTCTAGTGTTGTAATAAGTAAATTCTAAAATGAGGTAGCTTTCTCCAGGTGGTTTATAAAACCAGGTATATCTTCCACTTTTCCCTTCCACAAAATAAAGATGTCATCCAAAAACCTGCAATATAACTGGATGTTGTTCCAAATTTCTTTGTGGAATACTTATCTTAACTCCCAGCCTAATAGTACTATATTTGCATATGTAGGGGTGCAGGCAGCCCCCATGGCAACTCCTCGTTTGTTGGAAATATTAGCCCACAAAGAATAAAAAATTATTCTCTAAGATAAGTGCCATCATTTCACACACCAGGTTGACTTTATCGTGATTCAAGGTGGAACATGTAAAGAGCGTCTCTTCAAATAATTCCAGTCCTTCTTGCTTAGGAATACAGGAAAAAAAGATCTTTCACATCAGTGGTTAAAAATAACAAATCAGCTGTCCTCGAATCCTAGAAAATCCCAAGAATCCTTAACTAGATGTACTGCTATCTCCACTACATGCTTAGTCATTTTATCTACAAACAGTGCCAGATTATGCGTTTTGGAGCCAATGGCAGCAACAATGGGTCTAAAAGGTGGCTCAGTGATGCTTTTGTGTATTTTTGTGATGCCGAATAGGACTGGCACCTTAGGATAGGTATTAGTAAGACAATTAAGGAGGTCATTAGTAATACGTTTGTCCAGGACATATTCTTCTAAGTAACTGTCAATATGTTGATATGCAATATTTATATGGTTCTTAGAAACCTGTGCATAATTCTCTTCATTAAATAAAATATTCTGCATGATGTTGGAATAATCCTCTGAACTGAATATTACTATACCACCTCCCTTGTCAGGGGTCATGATACACAGTCCCTTGTCCCCCCTCAGTTGATTCATGAGAATTCGTTCATCAGAACTTAAGTTGGCATAAAACTTCCTATTCTGATAATTCATATGTCTTCATTCACTGCCTTATCAAATACATTAATGAAGGGATGGAGTGGTGGACTGAACTAGACAGAAATTGTCACTAGACAAAACACTCTTCAGCACACCATGCCAAGTTAAACATCATTGCAGCCATGGTCCACCCTGACTTCCATCCAAGGATAAATGAAGTGAAACTGCTGTAAACAAAAGATAACAAGACAAGAAAAAAATACAAAATACAGTTATGTTAGGAACCTGGCACAAAACTGTAGATATTCAAATACAGTCACTGCTGCAGCATTAGCTCTTGGAATTCTTGCTTGCAGGGGTCCAAAAACTGTTGTGAAAACCAGAGCTCTCACCTTTTCACTCCTGGCCCAGCAGCTTCCCTTTTCTGTTATCAGAATGTTGGTAATACAAAGGGTAGTTACATGATGCCATCTTCCGATC
The DNA here is from genome assembly GCF_019279795.1 of Protopterus annectens. NCBI lineage: Eukaryota > Metazoa > Chordata > Ceratodontiformes > Protopteridae > Protopterus > Protopterus annectens. The sequence continues at coordinate 1,097,744,058 of NC_056730.1, read as the reverse complement.
ATTCTCATCTCAAACAAGCTAGTTAGTTCAGGTTCAGAGTATGACCTATCCAAAGATGGCTTGATCACCCTTGACATCCACATCCCACCCCACCCCCTAGTAAGGAAGCCTCCTTAAAAAACTTCTCCAAAGCCAACTTCATGCTATTGAAGTCAGAAGTGGCAAACTTCACGACACCCATGCAGACGGGATCTGAAAGTTCGACTGCAGAATCCTACACTAAGGCACTGTACGAGCATATCCACTCGTGCATGAATCTTGCCATCCCAAACAGAACCAAGATGCTCTTCTCCAAAAAAAGGAAGCCAATCTGGTGGTTCCCTGCTATAAACAAACTATACAACAGAAGGAAGAAACTGTGGCAAAAAATAGTAAAATCCCAGGATGCAAAAAACTCCCTCACCAGCCTCAGTAAGAAGCTGAGATCCCTCAAAAAACCCCTCAAAAGCTAGTTATGAAAATAAAACTGCCAAAGATTCCAAAGACAACCACAAGGCATTCTATAGTTATGTCAAGAATCTAAATGGCAATGCTCAGATCTGCTCTGAGCTACAACAGAATGTCATTAAATATACTGATCCCAAGGATATTGCCAATATCCTGGCAGATCGATTTAGTGCCAATGTCACCCCCCTCTCACCCCCTAAAGGGCCCATCTCAATACCAACAAATTGCCAAATTCTGGTAATCACGGTCACACAGGTAGAAACTGCACTCTCCAAAGCTAAGAATACAGCATCCATGGGACCAGATGACATCCCAGGCTATGTACTACATGAACTACAAAATGAACTGGTACCTCACCTAAGTGTCATGTTTAATCACAGCCTCACCTCAGGCTTCGTGCCCACTGAGTGGCGTACAGCTACAGTTATCCCACTCCACAAGGGGGGATCCGCCTTTGATCCCGGGAATAACCGTCCCATCAGTCTGACAAGCCTGATCTGCAAGGGCATGGAACGCATTATCATGGAACTTATAAACAAAGACATTGGCAACCTTCAAACACTGGACACCACACAGTTTGGGTTCGTGAAGGGCCAATCTCGTCTCCTGAATCTGACTGACTTCTTCGAATCAGTCTCCAGAGCTGTGGACGAGGGTAAGGAGGTCCACACAGCTTATCTGGACCTCGCCAAGGCTTTCGACACCATCCCCCACTCTGGAATCATAGATAAACTTACTAAGCTGGGGATAAATCCCTACGTCACTCAATGGGTTGCCAACTGGCTTACTGACAGAACCCAGACTATAAAAGTAGCCGACTCCAAATCCAGCTCCAGACAAGTGACAAGTGGAGTACCTCAGGGTTCAGTCCTGGGACCACTCTTGTTTGGCATCTACTTCTCTTAAGTACAGGCCAACACTAAGGGACTCTGGCTAACAAAGTTTGCAGATGACTGCAAACTGGGAGCCATTATTGAATCCCCAAATGATGTGGATATTCTACAAAAGGGCCTTACAGAAACAGATGCCTGTTGCCAGAGCCATGGGCTCAAGCTTAATGCCAAAAATGTATAGTTATCCCCTTTGGTAAAAAACATGTACCCATGAATTACCACATAGGTGACAGGACACTAAACATCAAAAGTGTGATGAGAGACTTAGGGACACAGGTGGACAGTGGTCTCACTTTCGATAACCACATCGTCACAACAGTCAGGAAATCCTTCTGTGTGGCACACCTCATCACTAAGGGCTTTTCACCCAGAAAAAAAGGAGGTCATTGTCCCACTGTACTCATCCCACATTAGACCCATTATAGAGCATAATGCTCTGTTTGGTATGTACCTCACAAGATATCAGCAACAGCTGGAAAGGCCACAGAAATACCTCACTAAAAGAATCACAGGCCTAAAGCAAATGCCATATGCTGACCGTCTAAAAAAACTCCAGCTATACTCTGTGGCATATCGTCTACTCAGAGGCGTTCTCTGCTTAATATACAAGGCCATGTCAAACCCTGAGCTGTTGGACATGCTCAACTTAAAGAAATCCCAATCCCTCAGAGCCACAGGCTCCAGGGATCTAAACCTTGTCATCACAATGAACAAAACATGCTGGAGGGATAGGTTCCTGACCAAGAGACTCCCCATACTCTGGAATAGACTGCCCATACATGTCAAGCAGAGCGCCTCATTGGCCCTCTTCAAAAGGAACCTTGATGATTGGATGGGAGATAGGAAATTCACCCCAGGGATCATGTCAGTCACCCTGCTAGACAGGGGTCCAGAGAAGTAAATATTGTGGGAAGAAATATCCAGGGAATTGATACGGCTAGGCTTGTATAGGCCCTAGGGCCAATAGCCTAGTACCAACCTATGAACCTTCTATTCCTATGTTGCAGTATTCTTAACCTTTGGGAGACTACTAAAGCTCATGGAAAGGAAAGGGAGGATGCAGCAGAGGAGGTTTCTATGCACCCATGCAGGATTTCCCTAACAAATCCTGCTCTGGACCTGGAGATCGTGTCCAGTTTGTAATGTTTGGTGAAGATATGGAAAGCAGACCATGTGGCTGCTTCCAAAATATATACAGTGTCTAGACCTTTGAAGAAAGCCCCTGACAAGTTACTGCATGAGTAGAGTGAGCTTTCACAGAAGAAAGGAGTGTCTTTTCATGGGAGACATAAATGAAAGAAAAAGCACTAGAGATCTTAGTAGAAGTAGTCTGTTTGCAGACAGGTTTTCCCAGCTCCCTGGGGTAGAAGAAAACAGTTGCTCAGTTGTCCTAATAGGTTTGGTTTTGTCCAGATAAAAACGGAGTTGTCTGTGCACATCCAAGGAATAAAGTAGCCTTTTACTGGAGTTTTTATGGTTAAAAAAAAATATGGACAGATGAATAGACTGTAGCAACAACGACCACAAAGAAATACCAGTGAGAAACAGCTCAACTTTCAAGAATTTAATAGACAAAAAACTATCTCACTTCTCTTAGCGCCTCGGCCAACAGCCTTTACAGAGTAGAAAAACAAGAAGCACATTTGAAGTAATATATATAGTAAAAGAACCAATTAATACATATAAACAATCAATTAATTATTCAATTAAATTTTTTTAAACTTTTAAAGTTACACTAGTCATATAAAACTGTGCCAATTACATTCCTTGTTCAGTCAATAAGGGCTTAAAGTATTATATTTCATAATCAATAAAGACTCCTTTTGTCTTAACACATTTTTTTGAAGAGTAATATTATTAAAATGTAATGGTACATGTTCTAAAATAGAAACTTTCATACATTCTAAACTACCATCATGTTCATTATTAAAATGTTCTGCAATGGGGCTGTTCATCATTTTATTCCTCACATCTCTTACATGTTCCTTTATTCTCTGGGAAAGAGTACGTTTGGTTTCACCAATATAATATTTCTTGCATGAGCAAAAGGTGAAATTAAACGTACTCTTTCCCAGAGAATAAAGGAACATGTAAGAGATGTGAGGAATAAAAAGATGAACAGCCCCATTGCAGAACATTTTAATAATGAACATGATGGTAGTTTAGAATGTATGAAAGTTTCTATTTTAGAACATGTACCATTACATTTTAATAATATTACTCTTCAAAAAAATGTGTTAAGACAAAAGGAGTCTTTATTGATTATGAAATATAATACTTTAAGCCCTTATGGACTGAACAAGGAATGTAATTGGCACAGTTTTATATGACTAGTGTAACTTTAAAAGTTTAAAAAAATTTAATTGAATAATTAATTGATTGTTTATATGTATTAATTGGTTCTTTTACTATATATATTACTTCAAATGTGCTTCTTGTTTTTCTACTCTGTAAAGGCTGTTGGCCGAGGCGCTAAGAGAAGTGAGATAGTTTTTTGTCTATTAAATTCTTGAAAGTTGAGCTGTTTCTCACTGGTATTTCTTTGTGGTCGTTGTTGCTATATAAACTTCAGTTCGTGGTGTTGTTGTAAAAACAATATGACCAGTGAGTCTCTGTGCTCCTTTCCAAGGATCTTTAGAGAATCAGGCATGGAAATGCCTAACCGTAATGGTGAATCGAGTCAACGAATAAATACTACCAATACTACTACAGTTAACAGTGGAGACATTCATTTTCATGGTAATAAGAATACAGGTGTTGATACATCTAATACACCTAATAATGCTGGTGGAGGTATTATGAAGAAATGGGAAGACTCACGCAAAAGAAGTTCATTGAACCCGTTTGCTATGGTGGGTAAGAAGTCTGAATTTTCAGGTAATCCTGATGCACAGGAATTGTGCTCTAAATTGGAACAATTAATATTTAAAGAGACTGCTGTTTTCTATAATATCGGAAGTCTAGAAAGATATTGTGAATTGGAAATAACTCCACGTGGGCTAAGGTCTATCAAAAAACCTTCCTCCCCTTTTGATCTAAAAGATGAAACCGAAGTGAAATTTCATGAAAGGTGGATTGCAGCAGCCCATCGCTGCAGTCTAGAATGGGTCTCTATTTTGCTAGAACGAGATCATGTCAAAAGAGAAAAGCTAATCACTGAAACAAAATCTACTTGTGAACAAACAGTTAATTTAACTTCCAATTCCACACTGGAAAATTTTTTGATTGACATCAATAATAAATTAACTAACTATGAGAAAGAACTTATTGACAGAAAAAAATATAAGCTGAACAGAGACATTCGTGACTATGACCACAAGAGGGCATTTGTACTCTTCACTAATTCAAGACCCAGAAGAAAAAACGTCACTTTTCAAAAAGGAAATCCGGTTTCGGAACAGTACAAAAATAAGAGTTTCCTTTCGGGAGAAAGTGGTGCCTCATCTTTGAAGAAGACGAGAGGAGATAGAAGAATTCCCTGATTTACCAAGAGCAGCTAATTCTGAGTCCTTCGAAGACGATGCAGAACAACGGGACCCTACAACAATCCCAGGAAGAGAGAATGGCAGAATTGAACGCCAAAGAGACCCGGGCGACAGATACTTTAAAAAAGGTAGATGGGCATAAACTATGCTCAGTGACTTTTTCTAATGAGTATATAATTAATTTATCTAACTATCATTTTGATGAAATAGAGTTATCAGTCCTTATGAAGGGACTGAAGTTTATACCCACATGTATTCCACGTAAACACGAGTTAAAAATAGAATTGTTTAACTTATATCGTAAAATGAATTTGAAGGATTTCTTTTTTTGTCAAGAGAAAAATATGAATGTAGAATGTTTTTCTGATAACTCTGTAGTATGGAACAGTAGTGATAATGATAGTGATGATTTGTTTTATTCTTGTACTTCGGATAGTGCAGATTATAATAATGCCTATAGTTTATTTAACACTAGTAGTTTAAAAACTAATAGTCTTTTTGTGCCTCCTTGTAAAAATGTAAACATTCAAAAATTAGATACTTTTCTTAACACTTTATTAGATAAAGAATTACAAGATTTTTTATGTAAAAAACAATGTTTTAATTTAACTAAAGACCAATGGTATAAATTACAGAAACTAAGTAAGAATGATGATATTGTCTTCAAACCATCAGATAAGGGTGGGAAATTGGTGGTTCTTAACACTTGTGATTATTATGAAATGTGTATGAAACATTTGAGTGAAAAAGAAACTTATTTAGTGACTGACAATGCCTTTCTTTTAAAAGCGGAACAGGATTTTAAAACTTTGCTTTATAAGGGTGTCAGATTACATTATTTCACTAAAACAGATGTGGATAATAAAATTATAGTCAAAAATAGTAAGGTGGCAAAATTTTTTTGCCTACCTAAGGTACATAAAAACCTGGAGAGACCTCCGGGTCGACCAATTGTGTCTGCTTTTGACTTCTTTACATATAATTTGTGTGGCTTACTACATGAACATCTTCTAAAAGAAGTTGTTAAGTTGCCTTCATATATTCAGGATTCTTTTGATTTTCTGAATAAAATTAAAAATATTAGTTGGCTAGAAAATATGTATTTTATTACCACGGATGTGGTGAGTTTATATACGAGTATAATACATAAATTTGGTTTGGAGGCTGTAGTAGCATTTATGGGTGATAACCCTAAAACACACTTTATGGTGGAACTAATAGAGTTCTGCTTGAACCATAATATTTTTGAATTTAATGGCATTTTATATCGACAACTTAAGGGAACAGCAATGGGGGCTGCTTTTGCCCCAGCTTATGCCAATTTATTCATGGGCCTTTTTGAAAATAGGTATATTTACAATCATTCTTTTTTTAGAAAACATGTCATTGGTTATTATAGATTTATTGACGATTTAATTTTATATGTGATGGGGGGTATGATTCATCTGCTACATTCATTAATGACTTGAATAGTAATGATTTTGGTATTAAATTTGATGATACTTGTATAGGAAATAAAATTAATTTTTTGGATATTTCACTTACGGGATGTAATGGTAAAAAAATTATTACAAGTATACATAGGAAATTTGACAAGATGAATTGGAAAATGTGTGGTACTAGTTGTCATCCGACACACACACTAAAAGCTATTCCCTATGGAGAATTTACTAGAATAAAGAGATTAAGTAGTGATGCCTCTCTAGCAGCTAATGAAGCTTTGAAAGCAGCTAATCTGTTTATTGATAGAGGCTACAACAAATTAAATGTTATGGATAGTTATAATGAAGTATTTGGTAATAAAAAATTTAAAAATAAACATAATTTTGGGCAGTATAATAATAATGTACAGAATGTAGATAAATTATTTTTTGTAACCAAATATACAAATTTTTCTCCTATGATTAATAATATAATAAAAGAATATTGGGATTTTGTTAAAAAAGAAATTATTTCACTGAAGAATGTAGAACTGGTGATATCATATAAGAGAGGCAGAAATATACAGGATTTCCTGGTTCATAGTGTATATAGGGAAAAACAAAACCCTACATTAACTAATATTAATGAAGTAGGTACTTTTTCATGTAACAAGTGTTCTATATGTCCCTTTATAAATAAGGAAATAAGAGAAATCAATGGAAAAAAATTCTTAAATAGAGCAAAATACTCCTGTCTTAGTACAGGGGTTATTTATGTTATCTTTTGCTCATGCAAGAAATATTATATTGGTGAAACCAAACGTACTCTTTCCCAGAGAATAAAGGAACATGTAAGAGATGTGAGGAATAAAAAGATGAACAGCCCCATTGCAGAACATTTTAATAATGAACATGATGGTAGTTTAGAATGTATGAAAGTTTCTATTTTAGAACATGTACCATTACATTTTAATAATATTACTCTTCAAAAAAATGTGTTAAGACAAAAGGAGTCTTTATTGATTATGAAATATAATACTTTAAGCCCTTATGGACTGAACAAGGAATGTAATTGGCACAGTTTTATATGACTAGTGTAACTTTAAAAGTTAAAAAATTTAATTGAATAATTAATTGATTGTTTATATGTATTAATTGGTTCTTTTACTATATATATTACTTCAAATGTGCTTCTTGTTTTTCTACTCTGTAAAGGCTGTTGGCCGAGGCGCTAAGAGAAGTGAGATAGTTTTTTGTCTATTAAATTCTTGAAAGTTGAGCTGTTTCTCACTGGTATTTCTTTGTGGTCGTTGTTGCTATATAAACTTCAGTTCGTGGTGTTGTTGTAAAAAAAAAAAAAGATGAATAGACTGGTTTAGGGACAAATTTTAACCACCTTGGGCATAAAGGAAGGGTTAGTACAGAGAGATACCCTGTTCTTGTTGAAAATAAGAAAAGGTTGGCAGGCCATAAGGGCTTGGAGTTCAGAGACTCTTCTGGCAGAAGTGATCGCTACTATAAGGACTGTTTTCCAGGTACAAAACTTTAAGGAAGTTGATGCTGCATGCTCAAAAGGAGCCTGAGTAAGCTTTTCCAGGACAAAATTTAGTTCCCAAGGAGGAGGAGGAATAGGTTTCCTGGGAGGTCTAATGTGAAGGACGCCTTCGAGGAAGAGCTTAACTTCCAACCTAGAAGCTAGAGGAGGAGATAAAGGCAGACAAGCTGAAATGGCTGACGGATGGACTTTAACAGAAGAGTAGGCCAACCCACCCTTAAGTAGATCACACAAATAGGAGCATACCACTGGAATGTCCACTGAAAATGGATCTAAGTCTTTCTTTAGACACCAGATGGAGAACCTCTTCCATTTGAATAAATAGGATCTCCTAGTATTGGGTTCCCTGGCCTCCTGAAGGACTAGAAGCACATCTTCAGAAAAAAGGTGTCGGAAAGGGATCAAAAGCCTATCACCCACAGAGTTAGATTCAGGGAAGTTAGGTATGAATGGATAAGCGACCCCTTGTCTTGTGTGAGAAGATCCACCCTGTGGGGTAACTTGTGATGACTGCCCTTGGCTAAATCCAGGAGGAGGAGGAGGAACCAGTGCTGTCTTGGTCAAAAGGGACTCACCAGCACAACTTTTGGCTTCTCCTGCTGTATCTTCACCAGGACCTTTTGGATGAGTGGGAAGGGGGATACATACAGAAACATCCCCTTCCATGAGGATAGGACATCCACTTTCCATACCAGAGGGTATGGAACTCTGACACAAAACTTTGGAAGGTGTCTGTTCATGGGGAGGCAAACAGATCTATTTGAGGAGTACCACGCCGGCGCAGAATATCCAGAAACACATCCTTGTGAAGCATCCATTCATGGGTTTATGTTATGGACCTGCTGAGTATGTCTGCCACCACATTTTGAGCTGAAGGAATATAAACCACTTGCAACAAAACCTTCACTTGACAGGCAATTTCCCAGGCTTAAACAGCCAACATTCAGAGCAGATAAGACTTATTCCTCCTCTGTTTGTTCACATAGCATAGAACTGTAGTGTTGTATGTGAACATCTTCAGGGATTCTGAGAGCAGAGAGGAGAGAAAGGCTTGAAGGGCCAGGATCAAAGCCTTTATTACACTGGCATGTATTTTTACTCTACCTAAAGATACCATTATGGAGCTTAAAACAGTATGGGAGAAATTTATTTCTTAATGGCTCTAAGGATAAAGCAAATAAAGGGGAAAGAGGACACCTTTGTCTGGTTCTTCTTTTCAGATACAACTTGCCAGAAAAGAACACTCCCACTTTAATTTTGCCTCCAATCCCTCATATATCCTTCTAATTAATCATATTATTGTTATCAGGGAATGCAAATGCTTCCATAGCCCTGCTCATAAAATCCCTGCTTACTCAGCCAAATGTTTTCTCTACATCAAGACTCATACATCTTTGATGCATTTACAGCATTCCTTAAAGACCTGAGCCACTAGGGTATAGAACCAAGGATTATCCTCTTTTTTTCCCCAAGACTCATTAAAAGTAATTTCCTGGGGAAGGAATGGGACCACAGTCAAGTCTACAAAAGAATTTCTAGGCCTCAAGGTTTTTCCAAAGTCATTAATGATGTCATGTGAGAATTCTGCCACTAGAACTTTGGGTGAATTTAACTGGCTGCCCACTTTCTCAAAATGGAACTGATATGAACATTAATTCACCACCCTTAACTGAGGTGTGTGTGTGTGTGTGTGTGTGTGTGTGTGTGTGTGTGTGTGTGTGTGTGTGTGTGTGTGTGTGTGTATGTGTGGTCCTCATAATCCATTTGGGGGATTTATTCCTTCCATCTGCCTATTTAGCAATGAGTTACTTGCCTCAGTGGATGGTATTAAATTCATCTCTCACAGTTTACCAGCTAAAACTGTCTCTTGTTGATTAATATTGATGATTTAACAAGGAATTAAAAAGAACATTTCCCCCAGTGAGAACGGGAATCAGCCACTATGGATTACAAGACAAGAATTTAGTTTCAGAGGTTCGTAGATAGATACTAGGTATGTAGTCATGAAGACCATTTGGAAATCTACCAAAATAAATCAATGTACCCAGCCCTACGATTTGCTATGCTTCAAGTGTGCTTGTTACACTGGGATAAATTTACAGATACGCATCCAACTGTTCAGCATGACCTTAAAAGTGCCTAGTGTGCTACTTGGTTAAATGTCCACCTTATCTCCACCCTACTTTATGCCTCTCCAATATATACCAACCTAAAGGAATGTGATCTAAACAAGCTAGAGACCTGCTACAACAAAATCGCCAAATTCGCCACAGGGGCATCCTACCATAGTCACCACTGTCTCTCACTTGCTGAACTGGGCTGGCTTGAACTCCCTCACCTCCTTCAATGGTATGAACTCTCACTCGCCCAAAAACTAGTAAACCATCCACTAAATGTCCCATCCTTCCAGAACCTACTCCAACCCTATCGCACCACCAGACCACTAAGATCCAGCAACAAAAAACACTTGCAGATCACTAAAGCCAATAACTCTGTTGGTGAAGCACTATTCTCTTGCACCATAGCCAAATTATGGAACTCCCTCCCACCCATAATTACCTCCATACCATCATGCACCCACTTCAAAACTTTACTAAAAGCACACCTAAAAACATGCTGGCTATGCCCTTGCAACTCCCACTCTAATATCACCCACTCCATCCAACCACTACCTTTCTTTCCACTCCACTAACTACCTTGATTATAGCAAGCTCAGATGCTCATAAGCCTAGTACTTATTATACAGCAGGAACTTCTTATTATAACATTTATTAATGTCCGTTATGTACTTCGCAGATAAAGATTCTAGTTGTCTACTGATGTACTATGTTTTTCATCTGTAAATATGTTGTAAGTAATTGCTATGTTAAATTGTTAATCACTATGTAATCCAATGTAACTACTGTCTATTTTAACTGTGGAGCTCTTCTCCCCGGGCCTCCGCTGAAAATGGACCTACTTCCAGTCGGACACTCCCGGTCAACAAATGTAAATAAATAAATGTGTAAGAGAAGTCTGTTCCAAGGATGGGGAAAGTGTTGTTTTAGGACCCTGTCATGCAATTAACTCCTAATTAAAGAACAATTTGAATATAACCTCATGCTTGATAATTGGCTTGGAGGACTGATTTAAGAGGCTTATTTTGGGGGCACAGACTGCCAGATATTTTCCAATTAGGTTCTTGAGTCTGAACCTTGATTAATATTGTAACACTGTACGACTGTAATATACATCATTATCTTCTGAGGTCACACAACTTTGGAGGAAGTTTGTATATTTCAAAAACAAAACAGTTTGATGATTAAACAGGAATCATTTATCCAGTAGATAACACAACTTTGTCTGAGAACCTTCATAGAGGCAGTCCAACAGAAATTGTGCAAGAATGCCAGATTATGGTTTAATCTGACAGGAGAAGAGATCAGCAAATTTGTTTGCCAAGTCAGCAAGTCAAAACTAATTCACATGAATCTTTAGAAATCTCCTCCAGAAAAGCTTAACATCTTCTTTTCCTGCTAACCCTAAGTGTATGTTAAGCTTCTCTGGAGCTGTTAGGGCTTGACAGTGGTGGGTGCGGCAGGAGGAGTTTGTGGTGAATTTTGCTATTTTGTTGTAGCATACTGATAGCTTGTTTAAATTGGTCTAGTTTAGAATAATTAGGACAGAAGCATACAGTAAGGTAGAGTGAAGATGGGTATGAGCTAGGGTAACTTTATTGTTGCTGGTTAGGAAGTTTTTACATCTGTAAAGAGTACCTAGTTTTTTGTTGATTTTGGTTATTGTATGAGCTATGTGTTTGTCAAATGTCATATTACTATCAATAATGACCCCTAGTAATTTGGTTTGTATAATGGGGAGAAAGGGGTATTATCTAATGCAAAAATAGAGAACGGGGGAGCTGACTATTACAATACCCAGCTAAACATAACAAGGATATCCTTCCTTTTTGCAACCTTGCCTGCACTGAACATAAGAAAACTATTTTACAAGGTACACGTAATAAGATGTTAGATGTAGCCAAGTTTCTGAGATCCACAGCATATCAGGAAGTATACAGTTCAGTATGTAACAACCACAATCTAAACATATACATACATCTCAGCTATCATGCCTTCTGAGTTAAATCATTAATTTTCATAGGTTCATAGGTATATACTAGGCTACTGATCACCAGGGCCTTTATAAGCCTAGCTGTGCAACCCAACCCAATTGCATCCCAATGTACTTTAGGTGTCTATTAGGAGGGGCATGTTAGTTTGGAGGTGGCTAAGGGCATTTTGTGTGGGGGGTGTAAGCTAGGTAATATTTTACTTACTGTCTGCCTTTCACTTGTTAGAAAACCCATGCAAAGGCAAATACAATAGTCATACTATCCTATAGCATTTTAAAGCACGTTAATAACACTTCACAATACTATGTAGTCTCAAATACTGGTGTAACTGAATACACTAAATTATGTACTCTGAATCTCACCTTGAATTGTACTTCAAACACTCTGCCCATCATGCATACTGGTACACCTGGTACGCTGCTTGTAACAGTAAGGTCAGATACCAAATATCTCATTTGCTGCCTAATGGAAGGCCTGGCAATGCCATTAGGTGCCGTGAGCTAACATGAGAATATGAGTTTAGCAATAAGCAGAGGGCTATTCAAAACAAATGCAGAAGGGTGCAGCAGTAGTGACATGCAGAGGCACAAGCATCAAGAGAAACATCTTCCACCCCTTACTCTAGCACAGGCTGAGAAGAAAAATAGGGCTGCCCAGGATGCTTACTAGGAAAAAACAAGCCAGGTGCTGACAATGGCAGATGTACCAATACTGGCAGACTTAGCAATAAAATGAAAATGGCCGATATGTAACTGAGCTTGTAACTCCTTAAAAGGACACTATCCACCTCAGAAGTACCAAGTTAGTTCTCCTTTCAGTTTTACACATCATAACGGGAAATGCTGTCTTCCTTTATAAAAAAAACGTATCTGGTACTATGTACCAAAAAGGTTGCTGTGTGGAATTATATTGGGCTTACTGAAAAAATGCACTGTGTTAAGTGCTCACAGTGAAAATGAAAATGTTTCAGCTTTTTTTTCATTCAGACTTGTCAGCAATATTGCACTACCTTAGAACAACACTGCCAGCTTAAACATCTAATTTCTGAAAGCACACACGTGTCTGTGAGCATGTCCTGGCCGAGAGGAGGTGGGGGGGGGACATTTAAAATCATGGACCTTGCTCACCAGACAGCTCTGATGACTAACTAGCAAACAGTTCTGTCGCCAAATGCAATCACCCAGCATGTTTACGTTTAGTAAAGGATGAGTCATTACAAAGCTGCCATGGAAACAAAGCACCACTGAGTGAAGGATGCAAAACTCTAAATGCCATATCAATAATCCTTGGTTTGGGAACAGTATGTTGCATTATACAAAAGGTTTTCCATGGGAATATCATCACAGCTTCTCTCAACATGCAGTTTAAGTTCCTGTTGGAAACAAAATTTTCACCTGAAGAACACAGCATAGTTTCACACTTCAACAAACAGGTCTTCTAGCTGCAACATACTTCTATACACTGAGATCACAAAGGAAGACACCTGCATGTCTTTTTCTTTGCACTTGACCTTTTGCTGTAACCATTTTATTATTAAGTATCACTGTGGTAAAACTGTCCTGGCCACATCAGCTTCAATATACTCAACTCACCATATATCTGTTAAGTGAAGGGAGTATTTGCTACAAGCTGCTTCCAGATGTCAGTGACAGGCACTCATACAGAGGAACAGCACATTTACTTTAAGCTTTACAGCTGACACTCGGTGTAGTACGCGTTAGCCCAAGCCATTCAAGACTGATAGCGACTATGTTTATTAATGGATTACTAAGCCCACTGCAATACTTTGTGGACAGAACAAAATCATAAACTAATATAATGATGACACATGAAACGATAGAAAGAAGCTTCATGGAAACATACAATAGTTCTGAAGCTTCTAGTACCAGGGAATTCCATTTCTGTCAAAAAAAATTTGGTAACCCGGTCATGTAGTCTTTACCACCTATTAGGGAAGACTTTATATTCCTCTCTTCAAGAGGAATTACATACACACACACTCAGGTAGCAAACAAAAACTATAGAAACAATCTTCCAAAACTGCCGTCATGCTTCCAGATAATACATTAACAGAAGTAAGTGAACTGTGCTGATTCATCATGCTATATGTTTTTATAACGATTCTGCATTTAGTTTTTATTTCTATATTTTGATTTACTTTCCAACCCCGTTCCACCTAGAGACCACAATGGCACATTCTCTCACCAATATACAAATGAGAGGTAGGTGTCCAGAGGACCTGGGACCATTATACCGCTGACAGTTTGGATGTGTTTTGTATGACCTATCTCTTCCTGCAAACAGAATGTTAGAATGCTGTAATGACCTAATACTAGCCTATGCTAAATAGTAGTCCACTGCACTGCGAGACAGCAGGGGTCCAACTAGTTCAGCTCATCTTCCTGGCCACAGGTGGTGGTGGTACCTAGGCTTACCACTTGAACCCAGGTTGCTGGCATTATAATTAAGACTCTTACCTTCAATGGAGGTGACTCTTGTTTTAATGTTTATAAAGTGCTACAGAAACTAATTTGAGCAATGCAAGAGGAATAATCGTTGTTAGCTAACGTTCAGAAATAGAAAATGCATATGTATTAGAATGAACCCCCCACCACCACAACTAATGCAAGAAGTTTGCAGGGGGACAAAAAAACGTACAAATGAACAATGTAGTCCTCCTACCACAAGACTTCAAACAACTGTGGCATATAAAATTAAAAAGAAAAACAAATACAGTTACAAGCAGTTATGATCTTCCCTAAAAAAGAAAGTTAATGTAGCTGAGATTAAAAGAAGTCTGGACACTAGAAATCTATAACAATACAGAAAACAGAACAAAGCTCAAGTGAAAAGTATGAAACAACTTTGTTGTCCTTGTGACGACAAATATAATATTAACTTTTCAGCAGAAGATTTCAGCATTGAATTGTGAGCATTTTATATACAAAATGAAGTCATTTTAGAATGTGCAATACTGCACCCACACCTCAAACATACCCAACCTGCAACATTATTCCAAGTGAGAGGTCACAGCCTTGACAAACAGGGAAATGTTTGTCATTGGCAGAAAACCAAGCCTCATTCTATTTTCTGTAATATTGGTGGGGTGAGATTTGTTTCCCTTAAAAAAAAAAAAAAAAAATCACACTGTCAACTAACATTTTCTTAATCTGTTTTTACAGTCATTTTGTTTATAATATTTACACATTTCTGGATTTCATCTGAATATTATTATTTGGCTTTTTGACAGTTTTGGTAATTTACATCTGGGATCTTTAGTGCTCAGCCTTTGTGTATTGGGCATACTGCAAGTATCCTAAAGAAATCATGGAAGAGCACTCTGGTAAGAAAGCATTGAGTCTGATGAAGTGTGGATACAGGCGTTCAACGCATAGACATCCACGTCTTGGTACTTCTGTCAGAAGATATAAATTTGAGCCAATTTATGGAAGAAGTAAAGGATAAACCATGCAGAGAACAGGAACCACTGGGTGCATCTTCTTAAAACTGTTAACCATCAGTTGATCCACAAAGAGAACCCTTACTGGTATCATATGGCTGGCTTTATCCTAACCACTAATTAGTATCTGAAATCTTTTTTTTTAGAAGTTTTTATGCTCAACGATGAGTACACATGCCTTAGGAAACCACAATATAATGCCCAGACTACATAAATTCATTCGTAATGCTACTGGCACAAGCAAGAAATCTGCAAATTAAGAATAAAACTGAAAATTTCTGCCCCACTACTAACAAGTGAGGTACAAATATATACTTGCCCAACTTAAAGGACAACCCAGCAGTCCAAACAAGATGGCCAGTCTGCCCACACACAGGAAGAGAGACGTTGGGCATCCCTGATCCACTATGGAGGATTTTCTTCATAAATCAACTAACATGGTAACTCTTATCTGTTTTAAGAATCAATAAGGACCATCCTTGATAAGTATTATGGTTGGTGGGTTGAATCATAAGCAGTAACACCTCCTGAAGACAAAGTTACAAAATCATGCTAACTCCAGCAAGAATAGTGAATAATGGGAAAAACCAAAACACTACAGTGATCAAGCATAACAAGGACAGACTAGCTAGCACTGGAGCATCTACTCCAAGAGAAGCCTACAAAACTGTAGCCCAAGCCAGCTGTCAGAATAAAGAATCCAATTCCCTCCCAAAAGGGGAGGGGAAGGGGACTTTATAGCTCCCCCACTCTCAGGCTCCTAGGAGATGAAAAGCAGTTCATTAACTACCAAACCAGTCAACCTAACAAAAAAAACTGCACTACTTTTGGGAGTAAAATACAGCTGTGTAAAATCTTACCATAACCTTCCCTTTACTGTTGCAGTATTAATAACCTGTGGCGATCTCCTGCCAAGGATAGCCCTGTGTCCAGACAATAAACCAAAGTATTCAATTCTTATCAGCACTGTGTGTCAGACGTACACTCCCCATGTCAGCACAGGACATAAAGGTGATGTATGGACGTTCCAAGTTCATTCAGAACTGAAGTGCCTCAGCAGAACTAGAGCTACCCCAGCGGAAAGAAGAAAATGCACAGCCAAGGAAATGGGAGATGTCTAACCAAAAGGACAAAGACCCCTCAGCCAGGCAGATGACCATAAAAGAAAAAAAATGGGGCAGGAGGGAGGGCTTGAATACTGCAACAGTGAAGTAAAGGATATCTACAGTTTTGGCAACATTTTACACAACTGTACTATGTCCTTCCGTATCACTGTTTGCAGTATTCATAACCTATGGGACAGTACAAAGGTACTGTAATGAAAGGAAGGAGGAAGGCAAAGAGGTACCTTCCTCAAACCCATGCAAAATAGCCTTGGCAAATCGTGCCCTGGCACTGGAAATGACACCCAGCTTGTAATGTTTGGTGAAGGTGTGTACAGCAGATCAAGTGGCAGTGTCAAGGATGGAACTAGTACCTAAACAGAGACAGAAAGCTGCTTATCATGAATGGGGTAACAATAAGAAATGACTTTTGAAATTCAGGAGGAGATGGTTTGCTTAGAAACTGCCAAACTAAAGGTCCTGGCATAAAAGGAAACACACAGATATTAAGATGAAGGTGTAGCCTTTGTTTTGTCTAAACACTACCAGAGTTGTCTTATGAAGATCCCAGGTATGTAGAACCTTTTCACTTAGCAGATTGTGGAGAAGGAAAAAAAAAGAAGCTGGATAGACTGATTAAGGAACAACTCATTGACCACCTTGGGCATAAAAGAAGGATTAGTACACAGAGATATCCTGTCTTTATGAAAAATTAAAAAAATGGGAAACCACCATCAAAGCTTAGAGTTCACAAACTCTTGGCAGAAGTGAGAGCAACCAATACATCAGTCTTCCAGGTGCAGTTTAGTAAAGAAGCAGCAGCAAGGTCAAAGGGAGCCTGGGTCAAATTCTCAGCAACAAAATGAAGGCCCAGGAAGGAGGGACAGGCTTTCTTGGTGGACTGATGTGGAGGACGCCTTTCAGGAATTGTTTAATCTCAAAGTGAGAGGCCAATGAAGGGTTCAAGGGTAGCCAAGCAGGGAATTGACAAGTGAGCTTTGACAGAAGAATATGCTAAGCCAGCATGCAGCAATTCACACAAGTAACTGAAAGAACCAAATGGACCCCCACGGAAAAGGGATCCTGGTGAAGCTTAAGACACCAAACAGAAAATCTCTTTCATTTGGACATGTATGATGTTCTGGTATTGGGTTTCCTGGCTCCTGCAGAACCTTAGGTGCATCCTCAGAGAAATGGTATCAAAAGGGGATAAAAACTTTATCACCCAAAGTGTCAATGAAGAGTGAACAGATGAGGGTTAAGAAGAAACTACTTGTCTTGTGTGAGAAGTTTCATCAGGTGAGATAATTTGTGATGAATGCCACTGGCCAGATGAAAAGGAGAGGCAATCAGTGCTGTCTGGGCCAAAAGGGAGTCTCCAATAAGATTTTTAGAAACTCCTGCTGCATCTTTTGCAGGATTCTTGGAAAAAGAGGAAGGGGTGAAACGTAAAGGAACATCCTCTTCCACGTAACAGACATTGCATACACCCTCCAAGCCAGAGGACTTACGGTTGTAGATCAGAAGCAAGAAAGCTGTCTGTTCAGAAAGGACTTAAAGAGATCCATTTGAGGGATACCGCACTGATGAACTATGTCCAGAAACGGCTCTCTGTGAAGCATCCATTCATGCGGGACCTGGACCTGCCACCAGATTTTTATCTGAAGGAATGTAAACTGCCTGCAAAGAAACCTACATTGGAACAGCCAGATCTCAGGCCTGAAGGGCTAGTCTACAAAAAGGTAAGACCTTGTGGCGCCCCTCCTTGCTGATGTACCACGACTGTGATATTGTCTGTATAGACCCTTAAAGGGCCTGGGGATAAAAAAGAGTGGTAGGCCAGGACAGCAAAGGTAAGAGCCTGCATTCTCTTTGGTGTTCATGTGATCCAGTCACTGATGATGAGGCAAGAGACTCTGACCCTCATATTGCCCAAAGCAGCACCACCCTAATCTGAAATGTCTGAAAAGAGATGGAGCAAGAGGCTGGAAAGAGACACCTGAATTAAGAGATATGTGCTGAATCCCCCCAGTGAAGCTTACGTTTTAGACAAGGAAGTAAGGGAACTGGAAACTCCAATGGATGGTAATGGTAAACCCACACTGACTGCAGGTATCACTGAAACTTCCTCATGTGAAGCTTGGCAAAAGGAAGCATGGGGATGGTCAAGGCCATGAATCCCAGAGCCCTCAGAAATTGTCTCGCAGGCAGGAGAGACAGAGGAACCAAGGACTGGAAGTAGGTTGCTTCAGAGAGTACCTTGGGAGAAAGCAGAGATGCCAGCATTGGAAATAAGTGCAGGTCTTGTAGTAACGCTAGAAGAGAGGGGAGCCTGAGGTCATCTTTGCCTGCAGAAAGTTATGACTGGAGCCGGGCTGTGGAAAGACCAAAGGATAAAGCAGAGAGAGAAATCTGGGATGGGTTGAATAGTGCTGTGACCCAGTAAACCCCATTAACGCCCCTGAAAAAAGGGGAATTTGATCTGAATGGGGTTGAGGAATGCCAGAGAAGGAGGAAGAAATTTCCTTACCACGTATTAGAATTGACGCATGATTGAAAGAACCCAAGAGTATGAAGTAATCTGTTGCCAAACAGGGAGCGACAGAGAAAGTCTGACAGACAAGCGAACCTGGCTGAGGGTAAGGGAAGGCAGAATGTCAGCTTGAGGTAGATTTGTCCTGAAAGGAAAGTTTTTTAAGTCTAGGTATCTGAGTTGGTTTGTCAGGACAAACACATATACAGTCTTTCTTAACATTGGAGATGATGTGGCTGCCAATGAACAAAGGCAGTTTTAGCAAGATAATTCCTCTGAAACTTTGGAATGGGAGAGAAAAAAAATCTGTTTAATGTCTTTCCTGGCCTTATCCTAGTCCTGTGGGTCTTAAATAAATGTGTCACTTGAGTACCAAAGAGATTTTGATTGTCCAGAGGAACATCAAGAAGCTTAGCTTTAATGTCATCAGACAAAGTTTGTCGACAAAGCCAGGAATATCATCTCATGACAGAGCCTGAAGCAGCAGCTCTAGAGAGGGCATCATTAGCATCGTAACTATACTTAATGGAGTGATGAGCCACCCGAGATGTGGATCCCACGAAAGAAAAAGCAGTGGACTTAGCCTCAGAATCAGACAGGCCAGACAGAAAGTACAGTTTTGTACCTACCATAAATGTAGATGTTCGAGTGCTAATACAGCTGCAGTCATAACAGATGGGTTCTCCTGCCGTCAGGCGGGTCCTCGGTCAGCCGAATTCCAAAGTCTAGGTCCGGCGTCGGTTGTCGTCGCCTCTTCACTGACGTCAGTGCGACAGGGGTATAAAGGAACCAGCCGACGCCATTTTCTTCAGTTTTTCTTGCCCCAGATGTCAGGTGCCCCCAGAAGGAAGGCAATACATAAATCTGTGTAATAATGCAGTGCAATATAATCAAAATACAGTAGTTGCAAGCAAATACATCATAAATGAATACCCCAATCAGGTTGTATGAGGATGTGTTAGCCTATAGGCCTGTCCCAAGAGGGGAAGGAGGGAGGGAAACCTGGACTGCAGCTGTATTAGCACTTGAACATTTACATTTACGGTAGGTACAAAACTGTACTATGTTCATCGTGCATACAGCTGCAGTCATAACAGATGGGTAGAATCCCAAAGCTAAGAAAGGGGTGGTAGGCACTAGGTGGAACTAGGAGGAGCCAAAATGCCCTGCAAGACTGCAGTGGCAAAGCCTGCTCTTGATTTGGAGTATAATGGTAGGTTGTAGTGCTTGGAGAAGGTATGCACAGAACTCCAAGTGGCTGCTTCCAAAATATCCTTGGTAGGAACTCCTCTGAGGAAGGCTGCAGAGGTGGCTGCGGCCCTGGTGGAATGAATTCTAATGCCTGTAGGTACAGTTTTGCCATGAAAGGAATAGCAAAAGCGTATGCAGTGGCCTATCCATTTTGAGATTGTCTGTTTGGAAATTGGCTTTCCTTGAGCTCCTACCGCATAGGACACAAAGAGCTGTTCTGATTTTCTGAAAGGCTTTGTTCTGTCCAAATAATAACACAATTGTCTGTGGATGTCCAAGGAATGTAGTAATCTCTCCCCTTTGTTTTGAGGATTAGGATAAAAAGTAGGTAAATGTATGGCCTGATTTAAAGCTACCCTGGATACCACTTTAGGCATAAAGGACGGGTTGGTTCGTAAGGAAACTCTGTCCTGATGGAAGATGATAAAAGGCTGGACAGCCATGAGAGCCTGTAGTTCTGAAACTCTACGAGCTGAGGTGATAGCCAGAAGGAAAGCTGTTTTCCAGGACAAATATTGCAAATCTGATGAGGCAGCTGGCTCAAAGGGAGGCAAGGTCAGTTTTTCCAGAATGAAATTAAGATCCCAAGCAGGTATTGGTTGTTTCCTTGGAGGTCTTAAATTCTTAGCCCCCATGAGGAACTGTCTTAAGAGAGGGTGAGAGAATAAAGGTGGATCAGTGTTGTATTCTGCAGAAATGGCTGAGGCATGGATTTTGATGGAGGAGAATGAAAGTCCACTGCTTAGCAGCTCAGCCAAATATTGTAGTATTTGAGGTAAATTCAGTTTTCCAGGATCCTGGTCCTTTTTCTCATTCCAGACACAAAACCGTTTCCATTTTGCGGAGTAAGCTTTTCTAGTTGATGGCCTTCTGGCCTCCAAAATGACATCCTGCACCTCCTTGGAGAGTAGGGCCTGTTGTGATGCTAAGGAATCTTCCATGCGGCTAGATTGAGTGTTTTTAGCTGGCTGTGAAGAGTTTTGAAGCTGTGCTGAGTCAGAAGAAGAGGCATTAGAGGCAGGGTCCATGGTGGGGAATGCGTCAGGCTCCTCAGGAGTAGGTACCAGTGTTGCCTTGGCCAGTCCGGAGCAATGAGAATCATCTTTGGTCTGTCTGCTCTGGTTTTCAATAGAACTTTGGGCAGTAGAGGAAGAGGTGGGAAGGCATAAACTGTCATTGATGTCCAACTGGAAGAGAGAGCGTCCACTCTCCAGGCCTTTGGATGGAAAATCCTTGAGCAGAATTTTGTCAATTGATGATTTTTGTGGGAGGCAAAGAGATCTATGTCTGGCCTTCCCCATTCTTGGATTATTTCTGTAAAAACTTTTGGATGCAATTTCCATTCGTGTGGATCTGTCATATTCCTGCTTAGGTTGTCTGCCAGCGTGTTTTCTTTGCCTGGCAAGTACTGTGCTTGTAGTTCCATTTGTAAGTCCATGGATATGTTCCAAAGTGACATGGCCAGTCTGCATAGGGGGTAAGAATGTGTTCCTCCCTGTTTGTTTATGTACCACATAACTGTGGTGTTGTCCGTTCTTATCAATAGTTGACCTGGTTGTAGAAGGTCCTTGAAAGCTATAATAGCATTTATTACTGCTAGCATTTCCTTTTGATTGATGTGAAGGTGCTTTTCTTTTTGGGACCATTTGCCCTGAATGCACTGATCTGTCACGTGCACCCCCCAGGCGTAGTCCGAGGCGTCTGTTGTGATGACTTGATTTGCTTGAGGCTTGCTGAATGGAAGACCTGTGTTTGTTTGACATGCTTGAGCCCACCACAGAAATTCCTTTTGCAGACATGGAATTAGTGGTATTATTGTTTCCAAACTGTGGCTGTGTTGAGACCATATGTTTTTCAGGTACCATTGTAGTTTCCTCATATGCAGCTTTGCACATGGGATTAGTAAGATGCAAGATGCCATGAATCCCAGAGCCTGCAGGATTTTCCTTGCAGTCAGCCTGGTGCAATTTGCTAGTGTTCTGAAGTATTGAATTAGTTGCCCCTGCTTCTCTGGCATGAGGTAGGCCATCTGGGTGTTTGTGTCCAAATTGGCACCCAGGAAAATTATCTTCGAGAGGGTATTAGCCTTGATTTCTTTTTGTTGACTGTGTATCCCAGAGAGTTCAACAACATTATTACATAAGCCAGATGTTTCAGAAGAATGTGCTTGCTGTCCGCTTGGATCAGGCAGTCGTCCAAATAGGGGTATATTTGTATCCCTTGAAGTCTGCAGTAGGCAATTACTGATGCCAGGCATTTCGTGAATACTCTGGGCAGTAGATAAGCCAAAGGGCAATGCAGAGAATTGATAATGGGTTGAACCTGCAAGAAATCTGAGGTACCTTCTGCAATTTTGTCTGATTGGGACATGCAGGTATGCCTCCTTGAGGTCCAATGTTACCAGCCAAGACTCCTTGCCCAGCATGGGAAGAAGTTGCTGTAGAGTGAGCATCTTGAATTTTGGTACGAGTAGAAATGTGTTTAGGATGGATAAGTCCAAAATAGGTCTCCAATCTTTTCCCTTCCTTGGTACCAGAAATAGCCTGGAATAAAAACCTTGACCTTGTTCGTGCGTAGGTACCTCTTGAATAGCTTTCATGTTTATGAGATCTGTAATTTGCCTTTGTGCCTCTGCCCTTTGATTGTGTGGCAGGTTTGGCATGCCTCTCATTTTTGGAAGGATGTGAAAATGGAATTTGTAGCCTCTGTTTATAATGTCCAGGATCCATTTGTCCTTTGTGACAATATGCCAATTTTTTGAAAATAATGCCAGCTTTCCTCCTAAGGGGACTGCCATTTGAGACTTGGTTGGCATGCAAAGGGGAAAGTCATTGGGTTTGCTCTCTGAAAGATTGCGAGTTATCCTCACCACCTCTTTGTGTAGGAGCTTGCCATTGTCTGCCTCTAAACGATCCTTGGGATTGTCCTCTGCCCCTCGGGTGCCTGTATCTGCCTCTTTGGGGTCTGTCCGTGGCAGGAAAGGACCAGTTTTTGGAAAGCCAATTTCTACTAAAACGTGAGGGTTGTACCTGTAGAAAATCTTTCACAGTTTGCATTGATTTAGCCTTTTCCTCCATTTTCCTTAATACCTCCTCAGCATTAGCACCAAATAGTACATCATTTGAAGAGGGGCGTCTAGTAATTTAGCTTTGACATGATCAGGCAAGGCTTGTTCCTTGAGCCAGGCATGCCTACGTATGACTGATCCTGTAACAGCAGCTCTACATGAGGCCTCTAGAGCATCAAAACCACATTGTAAGGTATGCTTACCCACTTGTTCTGCACTATGCATCAAATCCTGCAACTCCTTCAAGTCTGGTTGTTCAGGTTGTGACATTTTACTTTTCAATTGTGATAACAAAAACTGTTTGTATTTTAGCATATGGAACTGACAGTTTAAGGCCCTCATGGTTAAGGTAGCCGAGGTATATACCTTTTTTCCCCACCTTTCTAAGGATCTGGAATCTCTCTCTCGGAAGGTAATGGATTTTTAGCAATGGAGGCCTTAACTCCCTTGGGGCCCTGTGAGATGGTTTCTGGGTCAGCAGCATGGCTTTTGTATAGAAATTGGTGTGAGTCAGGAACCCTGTAGTACCTGTCAGGCTTAACTGGAGCTGGAGGTAGAGAGTCCGGGTTAAGGCAGGCCTCCGAGTAAACATCATCTAGGATGTCCAAGACAGGAGGTATAGCCAGAGGCCTGTGCTGAGGTAGCAAGAGAAATTCCCTAAGCCTTTCTTGGAATCTGAATAATCTTGGCCTTCCCAGTGGAAGTGTTCCCTTAAGGTATGCAAAGTTTCCCCAAATGAGTAATCCTCAGGGGGGATACAGAAGGGATGGACTCCTCCGCATCAGAGTCTTCAAAAGGGGAGTAAGAATGTTCCTGATCATCAGAGTGCTCTGAAATAATGGAGCCCTGATCAGAGGAGGGGGAATCTTCCTCCACTCTGGGCCTTTTGTCCGGTGGGGGCTGAGAACCTCTGATAAGAGTAATTAAATCCTCAGCCATTTTAAGCATCTGTTTCTTAGGCATGGGGCCTGGAGATGGGCCCTGTGTAGCTGGTCTCTTAGAGTGCATGGTTGCTTTAGACTTAGTGAAAGCCTTGATGGAGAAAGAAGAGGAAGGTCTGAAGACACCATGAGTGGAGGTGGACCTGTCCACATTCTGAGTTTCAACGCCAAGAGTGGCTTCGGTATCTGTAGTCGGGGTGTGGGCCAAGGAGCCTGCGACCTCGGGCACAGGAGACACCATCAAAGAAGTGTCGTCGGTAGTCAGGGGCTGCGTAGGCGCCTCGCTGAGAACCAGACCACGTGTAGTGGGCTGTGGTGTCGGTAGAGGCCGCGGACCTCGTGTGTTGGTCCTTATCTTTGCGTTTTTTATTCAAAACTGGAGTCGGAGTATCTGACGACATAATATAGTTAAATGCTTTCCCAAAATAATGCTGGGTGAACTACGCC
This sequence comes from Protopterus annectens, assembly GCF_019279795.1. Lineage (NCBI taxonomy): Eukaryota > Metazoa > Chordata > Ceratodontiformes > Protopteridae > Protopterus > Protopterus annectens. The sequence goes on along the minus strand of NC_056730.1, from coordinate 1,097,719,344 downwards.
CAACGCTTAATGGTGCGTTTGTTGAATGTAGCACAAAAGCGAAAGCCCGAGACATCGTGGTCTGGGCCTAAACAAGGTATACAGAGGGAATGGAAATCCTTATGCGGTATTTGCTTCCCACAAGAAATACAATTATTAACTTTGTCTGACATCGGTCTGAGGCAAGAAAAGTTTCCCCAACGGGGTAATTAGCTTTCAAGAAGACTTCGGTTTCCAAATTTTCGTAATCTCAGGGGCTGGCCGACCGGCACTTGCGAACTGCTTCTGCTTCAGGCACTGCGCAGCAAGAAAGACTGAAGAAAATGGCGTCGGCTGGTTCCTTTATACCCCTGTCGCACTGACGTTAGGGAAGAGGCGACGACAACCGACGCCGGACCTAGACTTTGGAATTCGGCCGACCGAGGACCCGCCTGACGGCAGGAGAACCCATCTGTTATGACTGCAGCTGTATGCACGATGAACATCCTCTCCCAACTGAGACAAAACAGATAAAATATACCTGGTCATGTGAATTTGACAGTTAATGGCACAAAATGCCAGTGTACCAGCAGTGTAAACCTTCTTTCCCAGCCTCTCCATAGGTCGATTAGCCTTGTTTGAGGGGAAAAGGCTTAGAAGAAGGCAAAAGCCAAGGCGGCTCATTAGTAGAGAAATCACAGCAGGGTCAGGAGGTGGACACTAATAAAGAAGCATGAAAGCCTCAGGCACCTTATAAAAATGATCAGACTTCTTAAAGGTAAGAAGTTAGGAATCAAGAGCTAAAGAAGCAGCTGAAAAAGTACCCAACATAGCAGCCAAAACAGGAGCAACAGCAGAAGGCTTACAGGAGTCCATCTGTAACAACTCATATCTTTTCTGGATGTCAGAAACTTGGGAGCGGTCGCACTTAAAATGTTCCATCATGTGAACCACTGTATCCCCAAAGGACAATTCTTCCAAAGGGGAGTCAGAACTTAAGGACTCCTCCTCCTCAGAGCCATAGTGCAAGGGTGATGGCATTTGGGAGGAGTAGGCCAAGGAATCATCATCTGAGCCTCAGCAGAGGACCATGAAGGGGCAGGAACCAAAACCCAGCTGAGATGGTCTCAAAGCCATCAGGGCATTAAACAAGCCCAGAGTAAAATTCTGATAGTCCTCCTGAGGATCTCTGGGAGTGGGCGAAATGTGCTTAGCTTCTGTCTTTTCTTAAGGGGATGTCAGCTTTAACAAACCTCAGTGGTTCAGAACCCTGCCTTGACTCAACCAGAATACCAGGCACTTTCTCTCTAACTAAGATCTGGAGAATCCCACTCAGATATGATCAGCTGTGCTTTTCCCTCCATGTCTGCAGCAGATGTTTGCAAAGCTTCGGAAGATGTGTGAGAAGCTGATTCCATGCCGGCCTACAACAGAGTTGTGGCAGAAGGAACCAATGACAGCACTGGGTGGCCTTCAGGGGTATCATCTACCTCAGAGACGTCCAGTGGAGGCTGGACAGCAATAGTATCAGATCTTGACTTTTTTCCTTTTTCTTAAGAGGCAGCTGTACCTCAGGGCGGGTAGATTCAGCCATGGTACCTTGAGTCAACAACTTGAGACACTGGTAAATGGAAATAGAAGACAGACAGATGTGAAGAGTATTCAGCATAAATGCCTGACAAATAAAGCATAGAGTGTGGTCGTGAGAAACTCCTAGACAAAATAAACACTTGTCATAACAATCTTCATGGGGAACCTGCTTCCCACACTGACATTTCCCTTTCTTGGACGACATAAATTCTCATAATGCACTATAAAAGAAAAGAAAAAGAACCCCAATGAGGTGTTTATCTGGAAAATGCTCAGCATAACCAGCACAGTGAAGGGCATTCAGACCAACATACAACTATGGCATTTGTACTGGTAGTAAAGAAGTTCTGAACTTGGAGTGTCCTTATGTCACCTTTATCCATATGCTGATGTGGGGAGCATGCGTCTAACGTACAATGCTGATAAGAATTAAAGACTTTGGTTTACTGGATGGGCATATAGCTATCTTTGGCAGGAGATCCCCATAGGTTACGTATACTACAAAAGTGATATGGAATGACATCGGGAGTGACAAGCACCAATCTTTCGTCCCTGTTCACACCCCACATTGAAACCAAAGAATAACTTAAATAGAGACAAAGATCTCCATCAAAAGGGGGTAAGGGCAGAGACAGCACACCAGTATACCCCAGAAAGCCAGAGTGCCCTGAGGAAACAGACTCAGTAGAAAAGGAAATTACATATAGATGAACCATTAAATAATAATGCCAAAGGATCCCATAAGAGAAAGGCATGCCTGTAAACGAAGAAGTCCAAGATGCCAAAAAGGGGAAGGTACACCATAAAGAAATGGAAGGAGCCCACATTGAGGGACTTCTTAACCTGTCAGCATTGAGTCTTCATCACACCTACTCATAAGGCACCAAGGGAACAGCCACTTGAGTACTCAAGTGGAGGTGAGACTATGCATCAAGTACAACGGACATCAAAGACATCTGGAATGTTATCTGCCAAGGAGGCAACAGTCTGTCCCCAAGGAGATATGCTCCTATCTGAAACAAGAAGAAGCCTTTCCAGCAACTGATGACTCCTCTTAGCAGGACCCAGTAGGAACAAAAAGAAATCTCCAAAGGGGCAGCAACTCTTAGCAGGCCCAGATAAAAGTTCTTGTAGCCAAAGAGCAACTGTGATCTACATCCAACCCTGGCCGTCAATAGTGCCAAACGTTATAAAATATGCTCCCAAGGTTAACCAGTGACATGCATCTGCCCAAGAACAAAACCAGCACATCAAATGAATGGTTTGAAAGAAAAGATATATCATGTAGAGGATACCATTGCTCTGGAACAGACTCACCATCCACATAAAACAAAGTTCATCCCTGTCCATACTGAAGCACAACTTGGATCTATGGATGGTAAACAGAAACTTAATCCCAGGACTGCCCCCTGTACTACTAATAGTAAGGTAGCTCCTAAATGCTTTAACCCATGCATGGGTCCCCTCCAATTATCAACAGTATGATCCCACTTATTTTCATTAGGGGCAATATATAACTCATTACGGCTGAGTGACTCCTCCAGGTGTTTCTGCAGTTACATCCTACCGATGCCTCTAGGTGTCAGATACTGTTTGTTCATATCTGCATTGAAAATTCCATCTTACACAATGGCAAACAACTGGATTGATATTTGTCCTCTGTGTACTGTAGGTAAAGTGATAGTAATTGTTTTTCTTACATTAATTATTACATTGTCATACATTTCATGGTTTTCTAAACATCTAATGTGTAATTTGAGTGGCTGTTGAAATATTGTAAGTTGTTTATAAAATATTACAAACTTAATAGGCCGGCCAGTTTACCAAAGCCTTAGGTTGTCATAATGACACTGTACATCACACGTTTGCTCCCCGCTCATGGCGTAGGGCATAAAGGTAAAGTACAGATGTCCATACCTCAGAACTAAAAAGCCCCAGGAGGAACATCAGTAAAAGGAAAAAAAGGAACGTGCATCTAGAAAGAAAAAAGGGAGAAGAGAAAAGGGGGAGGAGGGATGGAATGAATACTGCAACAGTGAAGAGGACATCTACTGTTATGGCAAGATTTTACACAACTGTACTAAGTCCTTCCATTCACTACTACAGTATTTTTCAATAAAGGAAGAGTACAAAAGCTCAAGAGAAAAGTTGGGAGGAGGAAGGCCCAGCAGAACCCTCCAGAAAACTATGCAGGATAGCTCTGGCAAAGCCAGCCCTTGCCCTGAAAACAATGTCCAACTTGTAATACTTAGTGATGGTACAGATACAGGACCAAGTGACAGCCTCAAGGATGGAATTGGTATCCAAGCCCTTAAAAAGCAGCAAAGGAAGCCAGAGCCCTGGTAGAATGAGCATTTACAGACAGAAGGACTTTATCCATGAAAAGAACAAGAAAAAGAAATGCCCTTAAAAATCCAAGAGTAGATGTTCTGTTTAGAAACAGAAAAAACAGAGAGTTCTGGGATGAAAAGAAAGAAAAAGTTGCTCAGATTTGTAAATGGCCATAGTCTTATCCAAATAACACCTGAGCTGTCAAAGCAAAACCACGGTGTGAAGAACCTTCTTCTCACTGGCAGACTGTGGAGAATGGAAAAGTGTAGGCAAATGAACAGATTGAGACAACTCATTAACCACCTTGGGCACAAATGAAGGATTAGTAATAACAGACACCCTTGTCCCTAAGAAAAATCAAAAAGGGAGGAACAGCCATAACAGCCTGAAGCTCAGACACCCTTCTAGCTGAAGTAAGGGCCAAAAGGAAGACAATCTTCCAAGAACAATGTTGCAAGAAGTTGAAGCTGTAAGCTCAAAAGGAGCCTGAGTCAATTTCTCAAGAAAAAAATTAAGGTCTCAGGAACGAGGAAAAGGTTTTCTGGGAGGCCAAGTATGAAGGACTCCTTTTAGAAACTGTTTGATCTCAGAGGCCAAAGGAGGAGACAAAAGTAGACAAGCAGAAGTAGCAAAGGGTGAACTTTAACAGAACAGTATAGCAACCCAGCACGCAGCAAGTCACACAGATAAGAAAGGACCGGAGGAACCTCCGCAGAAAAATGGACCCTGGTTACCAGCAAAGCACCAGACAGAAAATCTCTTCCATTTGGAAAAAAAGGTGCCTAAAACAGATCAAAACCCTATCACCCACAGTATCAGTTGAGTGGACAAGTGAGGATGGATGAGATCTCCCTTGTCTTGTGTGAGTAGGTCCACCCTGTGAGGTAACTTGTGGTGACTGTCCTTGGCTAGGTGCAGAAGAAGAGGGAACCAATGTTGTCTGGGCCAAAAGGGAGTCACCAACAAGATTTTTGGAGAGTCCTGCTCTATCTTGAACAGAGCCTTCAGTATGAGAAAAAGCGGAGGGAAGGCATAAAGAAACATCCCCTTCCAAGAGGAAAAGAGGGCATCCACCTTCCAAGTCAGAGGACTGGGAACTCTAGTGCAAAAGAGAGGAAGCTGTTTGTCAGAGGGGAAGCAAAAATATCTACCTGGGAGTACCCCACTGGTAGACAATGTTCAGAAACACATCTCTATGAAGTACTCACTTGTCAGTTGGTGTTACAAACCTGCTTAGAGAGTCTGCCACTATGTTCTGCTCCAAGGGAATATAAACTGCCTGAAAAGTGACCTGATACTAGACAGCTAGATCCCAAACCTGAAGAGATAGTCTGCATAGAAGGCAAGACTGTGTCCCTACTGGCTTGTTGATGTACTACTTTACTGTGGCATTTTTTGTAAAGACCTTGAGAGGACCTGGGAGAAACAGAGAAGGGAAGGGCTGAAGAGCAACAAGTGTTTTCATCTCGAGACTGATGTGGTCTGCTCTCTGACAAACTGACCACAGGCCCTAAACCTTCAGAAGGCCAAACAAAGCATCCCACCCAGCATCTGAGGCAACTGAAAACAGTTCCTGAGAGGGGAGTGGTGGCTGAAAAGGAAGACCCAGACTGAGACAGCTGGTGGATCCACCACTGAATCTCTAGCTTGAAGCACGGAAAAGGAGGACTGGAAAATCCTGAGGATGAGAATGTTGAAGTCAAACTGACTTCAGGAATCAGTGAAGCTTCCTCATATATAGTTTGGCTAGAGGAAGCATAGGGATAGTGCAGGCCATTAAAACCACGGCCATGAGATACTCCCTTGTGGAGACTGAGACCAGAGGGGAAAAAGAGATTGAAAATAACCAATTAGAGTCAGAGCCTTGGGAGACAGCAGGGATACAGTACAGTTGTGTACACTTACCATAAATGTAGATGTTCAAGTGTATTCACTGTTGCAGTCATCACATTTGGGTCATCTGCTTGCAGTAGCCCTCAGTCGGCCTGATTATCAAAGTCTTGGGTCCTGTGTCGGTTGCTGTCTCATCTTCCGTGACATCAGGGGTATAAAGCATGCAGCCGACACCATTACATCAGTTTTACTTGCCCCAGATATCAGGTGCCCCCCTAATGGGAAGCAATTATATATATATATATATATATATATATATATATATATATACACACATATATATACACACACACAAAGTTATACCTCCAACAAAAAAGCAAATACACCAAAAAGCTTTTAAGCACAGTAAAGGAGAGTAGAGGTATAGCCAAAAGAAGTCAGGGGGCTGGAGGGAGGGTAACCAGTACTGCAACAGTGAATACACTCGAACATCTATATTTATGGTAAGTGTACACAACTGTACTATGTTCTTCGTGTTTCACTGTTGCAGTCATCACATTTGGGTAGATTCCCAAAGCTAAGGATGGGAGGAGGAATTTAGATACCATTAGGACCAGCTATAAGGCCTTGCAAAACTGCAGTGGAAAAGCCAGCTCTGGATTTAGAGAAAATTGGGAAATGGTAATGCTTGGTGAAAGTATGTACAGAACTCCAGGTAGCAGCTTCTAGGATGTCTCTGGTAGGGACACCTCTGAGAAAGACTGTAGAGGTAGATGCAGCCCTGGTTGAATGGGGTTTAATCCCCTGTGGGATAGGTTTTCCATGGTGCTTATAGCAGGAATGAATGCAATGGCCTATCCATTTAGAAATGGTTTGCTTTGAAATAGCCTTCCCCTCTGCCACTGCAGCAAATGCCACCAGCAGTTGTTCAGATTTCCTTTGAGGTTTAGTCCTGTCCAAGTAAAAATCTAAGTTGTCTCTGCACATCTAAGGAGTGCAGTATCCATTCCCCTTTGTTCTGTGGATTAGAAAAGAAGGTTGGTAAATTAACGGATTGATTAAGACCCACACTGGATACCACCTTGGTCCTGAGGGACACCCTGTCCGCATGAAAGATGATGAAAGGCTCCACTGCCATAAATGCCTGTAATTCAGATACCCTTTTTGCTGAAGTGATTGCTAAAAGAAAAGCTGGTTTCCAAGAAAGGAATTTTAACTCTGCACTTGCAGCTGGCTCAGGAGGAGGAAGAGCGAGTTTTTTCAATACAAAGTTAAGGTCCCAGGCTGGAGTTGGGGTTCTGCTGGGTGGCCTTAAGTTTTTGGCCACTCTGGGGAACTGCTTGAGCAGTGGGTGAGAAAAGAGGGGTGGTTCTGTGTTGTAATGAGCTGAAATGGCTGAGGCGTGAATTTTGATGGAGGAAAAGGAAAGGCCCTTCTGAAGCAACTCAGTTAAGTATTGAAGAATCTGAGGTAAATTGGGCGCTGCTGTGGCCATCCCTTAAGTCTGGTTCCAGGCACAGAATCTTTTCCATTTTTCAGCATAAGATTTTCTAGTACTAGGCCTCCTTGCCTCCAGAATGACATCCAACACTTGTTTACTGAGGAATGGTAACGGAGAGATCAGGTAATTCGCCAGGCTGCCAGGTTCAGGGTTTGAAGCTGGGGGTGCAGAATCTGGCTCTCCTGCTGTGACACCAGGGTAGGGGTCTGAGGCAGGTGCCATAGGGCTAGCAGTGACACACTGCGCAAGAGGGGGTACCAGTGTTGGCGTGGCCAGTCTGGTGCAATCAGTATCATCCTTGGTTTGTCCTGTTTGATTTTTAGTAGTACTTTGGAGAGGAGAGGCAGAGGATGAAAGGCATAAACTGATAGATTTTTCCAGCTGAAGGACAGAGCATCCACTTTCCAAGCTTGTTTCTGGGGAGTCCTTGTGCAGAATTTGTCCAATTGCTAGTTCTGGGAGGAGGCAAACAGGTCTAGATCTGGGCTCCCCCATTTGTTGATCAACATGTTGAAAGTCTTTGGTTCCACTTTCCACTCGTGTGGGTCCATGAGAGTTCTGCTTAGTTTGTCTGCCAGTGTATTTAGCTTTCCTGGCAGGAACTGAGCCTGTAGAAGCACTTGGTAGCTCAAGGCTGTGTTCCACAGAGCCATGGCTAGTCTTCAGAGGGGGGTAAGAATGGATACTCCCCTGCTTGTTTATGTACCACATAACAGTGGTGTTGTCCGTCTTTACCATTAAATGTCCTGGAAGAATGTGGTCCTTGAAGGCTGTCAGAGCATTCTGTACAGCTAACATTTCTGTTTGATTGATATGCAGGTGCATTTGACTTGGGTTCCATTTTCCCTGAATGCACTTCCCTGCCAGGTGAGCCCCCCCCCCCATGCATAGTCTGATGCATCTGTTGTTAGGGTTTGGGCAGCAGGGGGTAGAGTGAATGGTAGTCCCTTGTTTTGGTGGCAGGCCTCTGCCCACCAAAGGAATTCTAATCGTAGGCAAGGTATGATAGGAATCATTGCTTCTAGATCCTGAGAATGTTGACACCATAGGCTTTTTAGATACCATTGTGGTTTCCTCATATGCAGTCTTGCATATGGAATTAGTAGAATGCAGGAGGCCATGAACCCCAAGGCATGCAGTATTTGCCTTGCAGGCAGCAGGTGTGGCCACTAGTTTGAAGTAAGCTGTCAAATTAATTTGTTCCTCTGGCGTGAGGAAAGCCATCTGGGAAGTTGTATTCAAGCTTGCTCCCAGGAATATAATTTGTTGACAGGGTACCAGATGTGACTTCTTTTTGTTTATGGTGTAACCCAGACAAGTTAGCACCTTTTGTACAAATGCCAGATGATTCAAATGTATGTCCTGGCTTTCTGCCTGAATTAAACAATCGTCTAGGTATGGGTATATTTGACTATTTCTTTGCCTGCAAAATGCAATTACTGGAGCTAGGCACTTTGTGAATACCCTGGGCGCAGTAGATAAGCCAAAGGGCAGGGCAGAGAACTGATAGTGCATGTAGCCTGCTTTGAAGCGTAGGTATCTTCTGCAAGATTCCCTGATTGGGATGTGCAGGTAGGCTTCCTTTAAATCCAGTGTTGCCAACCAGGCATCTTTGCCTTGCATAGGAAGCAACTGGTGAAGAGTTAGCATCTTGAATTTTGGAATCACCAAAAAGGTGTTTAAGATAGAAAGGTCCAGAATAGGATGCCATGAGTCGTCTTTTCTGGGTACCAGGAAAAGTCTCGAGTAGAAACCTTGTCCCTTTTTCTTTTCTGGTACAGTATGAACAGCCTTTATGCTCAAGAGAGAGAGAGTACTTGCTTTTGAGCCTCTGCCCACTGATTTGGGGGTAGATCTGGCCAACCGTTTGGGGTTGGTAATGTGTGGAAGTGAAATCTGTACCCTTGGGAAACTATATTTAAAACCCATTTGTCATGGGTAATGAGTTCCCAGTTTTTTGCCTGCAGAGCAATCTTTCCCCCTAAAAGAGCAGTCAGTTGAGAAGTGCTTGGAAGTTTTAAAGTTAAGTCATTGAGACAGTTTACCATAGGGGGAGTCTTACTACTCCCTGATTTGGAAGTGGGAGCACCCCATTGCTTAGTCCTGTGCGTAACCTGGGACTGAAGCCTGGGTGTTCTGCTGGTTCTGGGTTTGGACTGAGAAGGCCTGGAAGAGGCAGGAAAGGAAAAATTCTTAGAGGGCCAATGCCTACTAAATCTTGGAGGCTGTACTTGTAGGAAATCTTTAACAGTTTGCATAGATTTAGCTTTTTCCTCCATCTTTTTAAGTACTTCTGCTTTGTTGCCAAACAGGTGATCCTGATTTAAGGGAGCATCCAGCAATTTAGTTTTAACATGATCTAGCAAGGATTGCTCCTTAAGCCAAGCATGCCTTCTAAGTACAGACCCAGTGACAGCAGCCCTGCAAGATGCCTCTAGTGAATCAAAACCACATTGCAAATTATGTTTTCCAACCTGTTCAGCAGAATGCATTAAATCCTGTAAATCCTTATTTTCAGCACAGTCAGGAATCAACATAATTTTCTGTTTAAGCAATCCAGTAATATGCTGCTGATACTTTAACATATGAAACTGGCAATTTAAGGCCCTAATGGCCAAGGTTGCAGAAGTGTATACCTTCTTACCCCATCTATCCAGCGCCCTGGAGTCTCTATTAGAGGGGGGTAGGATTTTTGGCAGTAGTAGCCTTAATGCCCTTTGGGTCCCTGTGAAATGGTCTCAAGATCCGCAGTAGGATTTTTAAAAAGGAACTTGTGAGAGTCAGGAACCCTGTAATATCTATCAGGTTTTCTGGGAGCAGGAGGTAAAGAGTCAAGGGCCAAGCTAGATTACAAAAAGGCATCATCAACAATGTCTAGTACAGGAGGGATAGCTAAAGGCCTGTGCTGGGGCAGGTGTAAGAAATCCCTAAGCCTCTTTTTAGAATCAGAGTAATGCTGGCTTTCCCAATGAAAACGCTCCCTAAGAGTATACAAGGTTTCACCAAAAGAGAAATCCTCTGGGGGGGAACCAGAGGGAATAGAGTCCTCTGCATCAGAATCCTCATACGTATCAGAATCCTCATAGGTAGATAAGGGTAAATCCTGGTCATCAGAGGAAACAAAAATTTCAGAATCCTGGTCAGAAGTATCATAAGCAAATTCAGTCCTAGGTCTCTTAGAGGGGGAAGGCTGGCTTCCCCTGATTAAAGTAATAAGGTCTTCAGCCATTCTTATCATTTGTTTTTTAGGCATAGAGGCCTGACCATGCGGTCTAGGCGTCGGTTTTCTAGGCATGGTTCGAGATTTAGGCCTTGAAGAAGAAGATGGAGTTGGTTTAATATGCAAGTCAGTAGGCCTGAATATACCCTCAGACGCCAGTGCCTGCACAGCGGCTTCGGACCCATCCAAGGTACAGACATCCACAGGTCCCACAGTTGAAGCATCTTGCGGCATACCGGACTCCAAATGGGTCTCAGTAGAGGCCTGCGAATCTGAAGTAGCAGATATCAGGGGCTGCAAAAGCGCCTCACTGAGTACCAGCGAACTGGCAACTGGCTTGGGAGAAGCGTCGTCGGCAGATTTGGACCTAGGCGGCCTGTCTCTGTCTTTATCTTTGCGTTTTTTCGGAATACCGGTAGTCGGATGGCTAACCGAAGACATATCTGGATAACTGAACCGAGTACCAAAATATTTAGAAGCGTAAATATACCGACGAATAGTTTGTTGCTTAAATAAGGCATGAGGTACGTCGTGGTCAGGGCCTAGGCAAGGAATACAATACGAATGAAAATCTTTATGAGATATTTGCTTTCCACAAGAAATACAATTATTGACTTTTACTGACATCGGTTTAGAGCAAGAAAAAGTTTCCCCAATGGGGTACTTAGCTTTAGTTGAAGACTTCGGTTCTGAAACTCGAAAACGAAAATTTCAGGAGTCGGCCAACCGGCACATTTGGTGAACTGCTTCTGCTTCGGGCACCGCATGGCAAGAAAGACTGATGGAATGGCGTCAGCTGCATGCTTTATACCCCTGAATACCTGACGTCATGGAAGATGAGACAGAAACCGAAGCAGGACTCAAGACTTTGATAATCAGGCCGACTGAGGGTTACTGCAAGCAGATAACCCAAATATGATGACTGCAATAGTGAAACACAAAGAACATCAGCACAGGAATGGTCTAGAGCCTGCAGCCTAGAAAAAATATGATCCTGAAAAGGAGTGAGAAAGGACTTTTGGAAATTAATAGTAAATCCTAGACTTTGCAGGAGGCAAATAGTATAATAAAGGTGCTGGAGCAGGGTCCCCAGAGAGGAAGCCTGAATGAGGGTGGCCTAATGGTTAATGTGTTTGCCTTGCAAGCACAAGGTGCAGGGTTTGAGTCTCACAAGGGATAATTGGCTAGGCTTAAAATGGCTCGCAAGGGCAGTTAAGCTTAGTAATAATCTATGAATCTATGAGCAGGTCATCCAGGTAGGGAAAAATCTGAATCCCCCTCATCCTCCAAAAGCCAATCACAGGAGCAAGGCATTTGCTGAAGACCCTTGGGGCAGTAAAAAGGCCAAAGGACAAAACAGAGAACTGAAAATGCAAGAAAGAAACAGAAAAATGCAAAAACTTTCTGAAAAGGGGATGAACAGGGATGTTAAGATAGGCATCGCTGAGATCCAGAAAGACCAAGAAAGGCTGAGGAAGAAGAGGAAATAGGGTCTGGAGAGACAAAATTCGAAAGGATGGAACTTTCAGAAAGGTGTTAAGCTGTGAAAGATCTAGGATAGGCCTTCCAGGTGTCTTAAGATCCATAAATAGAACCCTTTCCCCCTTTGAGGAGCAAATGCTGTTTGGATAGTGCCTTGAGACAACAGACTCTGGAGCACATCTGAAAAAAAGGGCAGTTCCTGAGGAGGTTGAGAAATGCCCAGAACAGGAAGAAGGGATTTCCACATCATAAAATACCCCTGACAAAAGCTGAACATGACCCAAGAATCCTGAGTGATATTTAAACAATTGTGAAGGGACAGAGAAAGATGAAGAGATAAATGAACCTGACTTAGAAGTAAGGAAAGAAGACAGTCAGAAAGTACCTGGCTTATCTGAAAAAGGAGGCTTTTGAGTAGTAGGCATCTGAGTAGACTTAGCAGGAGGAGCTCTCCTAGAACCATTTTAGGAGTCTTGAGTAGAATTAGCAGGAGCAGCTCTCCTGGAACCCTTTTTACTTTGGAAGGAGGGCAAGACCATCTACAGAAAAAGGCAGGTTTAGAAGGATAATTCCTCTGAAATTTAGGAATGGGGAAACAAAAATGTGTTTCAATTCCTGTATGTCCTTATCTTTCTCTTGAAGAGACTTAAACAGCTCAGCAGCAGAACCAGAGAGATTTTTTATTGCCAAGAGAAGCATCCATCAATTTAATTTAGCCTTACTAACTTCAGGCAAGGGCTGAAGGTGAAGCCAGGAATACTGTCTTAAAACAGAGTCAAAGGCAGCATCTCTAGAGAAGCATCAGCTGTATCATAACTGTACTTAATGGAATGGCGGGGTCACCTGAGAAGAAGACCCCCAACAAAGAAAGGGCCAAAGCTTTTCCTTCAGAGTCTGGAAGATCTCAATAACCTGAAAAGCTGAGAAAGAGGGGCTAACACATACCTGGTCATATGGGTCTGGTAATTGACAGACCAAAAGGTCAGAGTAGCAACAGTGTACACCTTTTTTCTGAATCTTTCCATGGCACTGTTGTCCTTTTCAGAAGGAAGCAGTTTAGTACAGGGCAAAAGCTTGGAAGGCTTATCAGAAGATACAAAAATAACAGAGGGGTCGGCAGAGGGACACCTGTAAATAAATTTGCAATCATCACGCGCCTTACCAATCTTATCAGGCTTCTTAGAAGCTGGGGGTTGGGACTCGGGAGGCCTGAGAAGCTGCAGAAAAAGTTTCCAACAAGGCAGCAAGAACAGGAGAAACAGCAGAAGGCTTGGAAGACTCCACTTGAAAAAGTTCATAACACCTCTTCTGAACATCAGAAACCTGGATACAGTCCCACAAACTCCATCATGTGGGAAACAGTATCCTCAGAAGAAATCTCCTGAAAGGGAGAATCTGGACTAAGAGTCTTCTTCCTCACAACCAAAATCCAAGGTAGAGGGAATATGGAAGGAAGAGGCCAAAGACTCTTCATCAGAATAAACCTACTCCCAAGGGGGTAGGAACAGAGACTCCCTGAGGGGGCTTTAAAGTCATAAGAGTATTAAACAAACCCTGTGTGAAATCCTGCCATTCATACTGAGGATCCTTAGGAACAGGGGAAATATGCTTAGCCTTTTGTTTCTTTTTAAAAGGGACGTCAGCCCTAAACATATTAGGTAGCTCAGACCCCTGCTGACACTCAATCAGCATATTGGGAATCTCCACCCTAACAATAATCTATGGAACACCCCAGGCCCTTCGGATATAATCAGCCCTGGTTCCCCCTGAACATCTGAAATAGTTGTCTGCAGAGTCTCAGAGGACATGTCAGAAACTAGGTATATGCCAGCCTATGACGCAGTCATGGCAGAGGAATCTGACTGAAGTAAGTACAGTTTTGTACCTACCATAAATGTAGATGTTCGAGTGTTCACACTGCTGCAGTCATCACACTTGGGTTATCCTGCCGTCAGGTGGTCCCGCAGTCGGCCAGAGTTCCAAAGTCTTGGTCTGGCGTCGGTGCTGAAACTTCCTCCCTGACGTCAGTGCGCCAGGGGTATATAAGATGCATCCAACGCCATTTTCTTCAGTTTTTCTTGCCCCAGATGTCAGGTGCCCCCAAGTAGGTAGGCAATACATATCAAATAAAAACAATACCTTCAGTCACAAGCAAATACACCACAAAGGCTGTATAGGATAGAAAGGTATAGATAAGGCCAGCTAGTTCAGAGGGGATGGAGGGAGGGTAACCTGGACTGCAGCAGTGTGAACACTCGAACATCTACATTTATGGTAGGTACAAAACTGTACTATGTTCATCGTGTTACACTGATGCAGTCATCACACTTTGGTAGAATCCCAAAGCTAAGGTTGGGTGGCTGGTCTATAAAGAGTTAGGATTGGCTATGAGACCCTGCAGAACTGCAGTGGCAAATCCTGCTCTGAATTTAGAGTAAAGAGGCAGGTGGTAATGCTTGGTAAAGGTGTGCACTGAACTCCAAGTTGCAGCCTCCAAAATTTCCTTGGTAGGTACTCCTCTGAGAAAGGCCGCTGAAGTGGCTGTAGCCCTGGTGGAATGTGGCCTAATGCTATTTGGGACTGATTTCCCATGCTATGTGTAGCAGTAATGAATACAGTGTCCTATCCATTTGAATATAGTCTGCTTTGAGATAGCCTTGCCCTGTGATCCTGCAGCATGTGCTACAAACAGTTGCTCAGTTTTTCTGATAGCTTTTGTTTTGTCCAAGTAGAAGCGTAGCTGCCTGTGTATGTCCAAAGAATGCAGAAGTTTCTCCCCTTTATTCTGGGGGTTTGGATAAAAAGTTGGCAAATGGATGGTTTGGTTAAGAGCCACACTAGATACCACCTTTGGCATAAAAGTGGGGTTTGTCCTTAAAGAAACCCTGTCCTGATGAAAAATTATAAAAGGTTCCACTGTCATTAATGCCTGTAGCTCTGAGACTCTTCGTGCTGAAGTTACTGCCAGGAGCAGAGCTGTTTTCCATGATAAACATTTTAGATCGACTGTATTGGCTGGCTCAGAAGGTGGCAGGGTCAGTTTTTCCAACACAAAATTGAGGTCCCAGGTTGGTGTTGGTGCTCTCCGGGGCAGTCTTCTGTTTTTAGCCCCTCTGAGGTACTGCTTTAGCAAGAGATGAGAGAATAAAGGAGGATTCGTGTTATAATGTGCTGAAATGGCAGAGGCGTGGATCTTAATTGATGAGAAGGATAGGCCTCTGTCCAGCATCTCAGTTAAGTATTGTAAAATCTGAGGAATGTTTGGAACAAGAGGCTCTAGGCTTTGAGCCCGGTTCCAGGCGCAGAATCTCTTCCATTTTTCTGAGTAAGCTTTCCTGGTGCTAGGTCTCCTGGCCTCCAAAATGACATCCATAACCGCTTTAGAGAGAGGTGCTGCCTGTTTGACTAATAAATCTGCCATGCAGCCAGGTTTAGGGTTTTGAGCTGACCATGCAGGATCTGATTGTTTTGTTGAGTCAGAAGGTGTGGAATTTGATGCAAAATCCATGGTGGGCCTTGTGCTAGGTTCCTTAAGAAAGGGTACCAGTGCTGACGTGGTCAGTCTGGAGCAATCAGGATCATCTGTGGTTTCTCTTGTCTGGCTTTTAGGAGTACCTTTGAAAGGAGAGGCAAAGGCAGGAAGGCATAAACTTTTAGGTTCTTCCAGCTGAACAAAAGAGCATCCACTTTCCATGCTTATTTGTGATAAGTCCTTGTGCAGAATTTTTGTAGTTGGCAATTCAGTGGGGAGGCAAAAAGATCTATGTCTGGGCATCCCCATTTTTGCGTTACCATGCTGAAGATTTGTGGATTCAATTTCTATTCGTGAGGGTCCATGATATTTCTGCTTAGATCGTCTGCCAGAGTATTTTTCTTTCCTGGCAGGAATTGTGCTTGCAGGTGAACTTGGCACGTTAGAGCTGTGTTCCACAAGGTCATGGCTTGCCTGCATAGGGGGTAGGAATGAGTGCCCCCTTGCTTGTTTATGTGGATTCACTTTATAACCTCGACATGCTGAAATATCGAATTGCAGTATCTCGAGACTATAAAACCGAATCCACAAAACACAGACAAACAAAAACTGCAAAACCACATAACCGAAAACACCACACACACTACACTAAACATACAACACAACACCCACATCACAACATAAACAAAAAAACAACACACATACACAACTCACACACACATAAGCAGGGGCGCAAGCCCCCCTGTGCCCCCCACACCCCCCTACTTATATATACTAACTCCGTGATCGCACAAACACAACACAAAAGCTCACTCACCCACGCACATTCTCCAATCCCTCACACACACTCTAACTCCCACTCAAAACCCTTACAAAACACTCACTTACCTGACATAACACCTACATCCAAACACGGCACCGCACCAACAAAACACAAACCCGGACATTACGTAGCGCAACTTCATAACCGTGAATTCGACATATTTTTGACATACGTCAAATTCGCGATTATGAACGTTCGCTATTTTTAACATTCGACTTTATAGCTTCGAGATACTGAAATTCGACATTTCAGTATTTCGATGTTATAAAGTGAACCCATTTATGTACCACATTACTGTGGTGTTGTCTGTCTTTAGTAATAATTGTCCTGGATGCAGAAGGTCCTTGAAAGCTGTTAGGGCATTTTGCACAGCCAACATCTCTTTTTAATTGATATGAAGATGCATCTGGTCTGTGGTCCACTTGCCCTGAATGCATTTTCCTGCCATGTGTGCTCCCCAGGCGTAATCCGAAGCATCTGTTGTTAGAGTCTGCCTGGCTGTGGGTAGGGTGAAAGGCTGACCCTTGTTTAGGTGACATGCCTGTGCCCACCATTGAAACTCCTGTTGTAGGCAGGGAATCAGTGGTATTACTGCTTCTAAACTGTGAGAGTGCTGAGTCCAAACACTTTTTAGGTACCATTTTAGTTTCCTCATATGCAGTCTGGCATATGGTAGTAGTAGTATGCAGGATGCCATGAATCCCAGGGCCTGCAGAATTTTTCTTGCAGGGAGATAGGACTTTTTTGCCAGTAGTTGAAAATATTGACTTAGTCGAACCTGCTTGTCTGGCGTGAGGTAAGCCATCTGGGCCGTTGTATTTAAGCTGGCACCCAGGAATATAATGTGTTATCAGGGTATTAGTTTTGACTTCTTTTCATTTACTGTGTACCCTAGAGAAGTTAGCAACCTTTTTACAAATGCCAGATGCTGTAGAAGAATGTCCTTTGTCTCTGCTTGAATGAGGCAGTCGTCCAGGTATGGATATATTTGAATTCCTTTTTGTCTGCAAAATGCAATTACTGGTGCCAGGCACTTTGTGAAGACCCTGGGCGCAGTAGATAAGCCAAAGGGCAGTGCAGAGAATTGGTAGTGCACTGTACCAGCTTTGAATCTGAGGTATCTTCTGCAATTTTGTCTGATAGGGACATGCAGGTATGCCTCTAAGGTCCAGAGTAACAAGCCAAGCGTTCTTGCCCAGCATGGATAGAAGCTGCTGTAATGTCAACATTTTGAATTTCGGAATATCCAGGTAAGTATTTAGAATTGAAAGGTCTAATATGGGCCTCCAGGCCTTGTCCTTTCTGGGGACCAGGAAGAGTCTTGAGTAAAATCCTTGTCCTTGTTCCTGCTGTGGTACTTTTTGAATAGCTCTCATGTCCATGAGGGCTGAAATTTGTTTCTGTGCCTCTGCCCATTGATTTTGTGGCAGGCCTGGCATTCTTTTTAGCCTTGGTAAAGTATGAAAGTGGAACCTGTAACCTTGAGACACAATATTTAGAACCCATTTGTCTTGGGTGATTGTTTGCCAGTTTTGAGAAAAAAGTGCTAGTTTCCCCCCCCAAGGGGGCTTCCAAAAGGGAAGTGCTTGGCGTACGAAGGGAAAAGTCATTGAGACTGTTTCCTGTAATGTTGAGACTTGTCCTTACCTCCTTTTGGGGTAGAGGTGCCCCACTGTAGTTGTCTGTTTGAGCCTTGGGGTTGAGATCTGCCTCTTGGGCATCTGTATCTGCCTCTCTGTGGTCTGTCTGACACTGAAAAGGACCTATTTTTTGTAGGCCAATTTCTGCTAAATCGAGGTGGCTGTACCTGTAAGAAATCCTTGACTGTTTGCATAGATTTAGCTTTATCCTCCATTTTCTTTAACACTTCTTCTGCCTTAACACAAAACAAGGTATCACGCTGTAAAGGAGCATCCAATAATTTTGCCTTAACATGATCAGGTAAACTCTGTTCTTTTAACCAGGCATGCCTTCGAATCACTGAACCTGTAACTCCGGCTCTACAAGTGGCCTCTAGAGAATCAAAACCACATTGCAGAGTATGTTTTCCCACCTGTTCAACTGCATGCAATAAATCCTGCATTTCTTTACAATCAGGAGCTTCTGAGCTTGCAAGCATTTTGTTTTAATTGAGCCATTAAATATTGTTGGTACTTACGCATGTGAAACTGGCAATTTAAAGCTCTTACTGCTAAAGTTGCAGATGTGTAAACTTTCTTCCCCCATCTATCCAAAGCTCTGGAATCTCTGTCAGAGGGTACTGGATTTTTTGCAATGGAAGCCTTAACCCGTTTTGGACCCTGGGAAATAGTTTCTGGATCAGCGGAAGGGTTTTTATAAAGGAACTTGTGAGAGTCAGGGACTCTGTAGTACCTATCTGGCTTGGCTGGTGCAGGGGGCAAGGAATCAGGAGATAAGCTAGATTCAGAGAACACATCATCCACAATATCTATCGGAATAGCCAGGGGCCTGTGCTGAGGCAATAGAAGGAAATCTCTGAGCCTTTTCTTAGATTCTGAGTAATCCTGACTTTCCAATGGAAATGCTCCCTCATGGTATGTAAAGTTTCCCCAAAAGAATAATCCTCAGGAGGAGAGGCTGAAGGGATAGATTCTTCAGCATCAAAGTCCTCATAGGGGGGGTACAGAGTAACCCTGGTCTGAAGAGGAATCAGAGAAAATGGAAACCTGATCAGAGGAATCAGTCTGTATCCTGCCTAGGCCTTTTCTTAGGAGGGGGATGGGAACCCCTGATTAAAGTAATGAGGTCTTCGGCCATTTTAAGCATCTGTTTCTTAGGCATGGAGGCTTGTCCAGGAGAATGCTGTACTTGTTCCTTTGTCTTTAGTGGCACTTTTGTCTTGGCTGCAGTTTTAATGGTAAGTTGAGAAGGTCTGAAAAGACCCTCAGAAGCCGATGCATGCTCAGCGGCTCCAGACCCATCTGAGGGATTAGTTTCCGTAGGCCCAATGCCTTGAGTATCTAGAGGCCTAGTTGTCTCCACGTGGGAGTCGGAGGCGGCCTGTGGCTCTGAGGTAGTGGGTGTCAGGGGCTGCGAAAGCGCCTCACTGAGAACCTGAGAACCGGCGACTGGCCTAGAAGAGGCTTCGTCGTCGGTTTTGGACCTCGGATGTCTGTCTTTATCCTTATACTTGCGTTTTTTCGGTATTGCCGTCGTCGGTTGATCCGACGGCATTGTATAACTGAACCTTCGGCCAAAGTAGTGCAATGCAAATTCAAAACGCCTTTTAATAGTACGTTTGTTAAATCTGGCACAAAACTGACAACTAGTGACGTCGTGATCAGGGCCTAGGCATGGAGTACAGTAAGAGCGGAAGTCCTTATGAGGTATTTGCTTTCCACAAGAAATACAATTATTAACTTTTTCTGACATCAGTCTGAGGCAAGAAAAAAGTTTCAACGGGTACTTAGCTTTATTGAAGACTTCGGATCTGAAATTCGACTTCGAAAATCTCAGGAGTCGGCCGACCGGCACTTGCGAACTGCTTCTGCTTCGGGAACCATGCGGCAAGAAAGACAGAAGAAAATGGCGTTGGATGCATCTTATATACCCCTGGCGCACTGACATCAGGGAGGAAGTGACGGCACCAATGCCGGACCAAGACTTTGGAACTCTGGCCGACTGCGGGACGGCAGGATAACCCAAGTGTGATGACTGCAGCAGTGTAACATGATGAACATCCAGGTGATCCTCTGGGTTTCACCTGCCTCGAGAGAGACATCTGGGAGAGTCAGCGTAGCAAAAGAATCCAATAAAGCTTTCTTGGTCTTCATCTTCGTGGATAGCTGACCCTCAGACAAGAACAATTCTGCCACTGTACCCTGAGCCAACATTTTAATACGTTGGTTTTCTAGCTAAATAGCTGATGAGGAGAGACAAATATGCAGAGTTTTAGGGATAAACGCCTGACAAACAGGACAAGACGTATGGTCGTGAGTAGCACCTAAGCAAAATAAGCACTGCTTGTGATGGTCCTTATGGGGAATCTGTCTCCCAAATGGCTTTTCCACTTTCTGGATGACATGTAAACCAACAACAACAACAACAAAAAAAAAGATTTTATTTATTTATTTAACATTTGTTAAAGGGGAAAGTCTGACTTGGAACTAAGCCAATTTTCAGCGAAGGCCCAGGGAGGAACACTCCAGATGCATGTTTTTTGACATGAGAGGAAACTGGAGCACCTGGAGGAAACTCACACGAATGCAGGGAGGACATGCAGACTCTGCACAGAAGGCACTCCAGCAGAGAATCGAACCAGAGAACCTCTTGCTGTGAGGTGACAACACTACCGCAGCACCACTGTGCTGTCCAAATGCCCTTGATAAAGGTAAGAAAGAAAGTACAGTTGTGTACCTACCATAAATGTAGACGTTCGAGTGTATTCACTGTTGCAGTCATTACTGTTGGGTTATCCTGCTGGCAGGCTACCCGTAGTCAGCCCGATTCCAAAGTCTAGGTCCGGCGTCGGTTGCTGTCGCCTCTTCCCTGACATCAGTGCGCCAGGGGTATAAAAGAAGCAGCCGATGCCATTTTCCTCAGTTTTTCTTGCCCCAGATGTCAGGTGCCTCTAAATTGGAAGGTTGAAAGAATATGCCAATAAAAATATATGCACAAAAATAACATGTCTTTCATCTACAAGCAAATACACCAAAAAGGTAGTATAGGAAAGAAAAGTGTAGATAAGTCCCACAAAGGAAAGGGGGGATGGTGGGTAACCTGGACTGCAACAGTGAATACACTCGAACATCTACATTTATGGTAGGTACACAACTGTACTATGTTCATTGTGTTTCACTGTTGCAGTCATTACTGTTGGGTTGAATCCCAAAGCTGAGGTAGGGTGGCTGGTCTAAATAGGATTTGGAGAGGCTATGAGGCCCTGCAGAACTGCAGTGGCAAAGCCTGCCCTGGACTTAGAATAGAGAGATAAATGGTAGTGCTTTGTGAAAGTGTGCACTGAACTCCAAGTTGCAGCCTCTAAGATATCTTTGGTTGGTACTCCTCTGAGGAAGGCTGCTGAAGTGGCTGCTGCTCTGGTGGAATGAGGCCTAATGTCCTTAGGCACTGATTTGCCATGTTGTAAATAGCAGAAACGGATGCAATGGCCTATCCATTTAGAAATAGTCTGTTTTGAAATAACCTTTCCCTGTGAACTTGCAGCATATGACACCAAAAGTTGCTCAGTTTTTCTGAAAACCTTAGTTCTGTCCAAGTAGAATCTCAGCTGCCTGTGTATGTCCAAAAAATGCAGAATTTTCTCACCCTTGTTCTGTGGATTAGGATAAAAAGTTGGCAAGTGAATGGTTTGGTTAAGGGCCACACTGGACACCACATTAGGCATAAATGTAGGGTTTGTCCTCAGGGGAAACCCTGTCTGGATGGAAAATGATGAAAGGTTCCACAGCCATGAGTGCTTGTAGCTCTGAGACTCATCTTACACAGGTTATTGCCAGGAGCAGAGCTGTTTTCCAGGATAAGAATTTTATATTTGCTGTTGATGCTGGCTCGAAGGGAGGCAGTGTGAGTTTTTCCAAAACATAATTGAGGTCCCAGGCTGGAATTGGTGCTCTCCTAGGAGGCCTAACGTTTTTGGCTCCTCTGAGGTACTGCTTTTGTAAAGGATGAGAAAAGATAGGTGGTTCCGTATTGTAATGGGCTGAAATGGCAGGGGCATGAATCTTAACAGATGAGAAGGAAAGGCCTTTGTTTAGTATCTCAGTTACGTATTGTAAAATCTGAGGGATATTTGGCACACTCGTGTCTATGCCTTGTTCCTGGTTCCAAGCAGAGAATCTCTTCCATTTTTCTGCATACGATTTTCTGGTACTGGGCCTTCTGGCCTCCAAGATAACGTCCATAACAGCTTTTGTAAGTGGAGTGTTCTGAATGGTTACTTTATCCGCCATGCTGCCAGATTTAAGGTCCTGAGTTGGCTGTGCAGGATCTGACTGTTTTGTTGGGTCAGCAATTGAGAGATTTGAGGCAATATCCATGCTGGACCTTGAGACAAGCTCTTCAGAATTGGGTACCAGTGCTGGTGTGGCCAGTCTGGTGCAATTAGTATCATGTTTGGCTTCTCTTGTCTGACCTTTAGGAGTACCCTGGGAAGAAGAGGCAAAGGGGGGAAAGCATATACTGTTAGATTTTTCCAGCTGAAGGATAGGGCGCCCACTTTCCATGCTTGTTTGTGATATATCCTTGTGCAAAATTTTTGCAATTAGCAGTTGTGAGGGGAGGCAAACAGATCTATGTCTTGGCGTCCCCATTTCCTTGTTATCACGTTGAAGACTTGTGGATCCAGCTTCCATTCGTGGGGATCCATGAGGTTTCTGCTTAGTTCGTCTGCCAGAGTATTTGTTTTTCCTGGCAGGAATTGTGCTTGCAGGTGAACTTGAAAAGCCAAAGCAGTGTCCCGTAAGGTCATTGCTTGTCTGCAAAGGGGGTAGGAATGTGTACCTCCCTGCTTATGTACCACATGACCGTAGTGTTGTCTGTCTTTATCAGTAGTTGTCCTGGATGAAGCAGGTCCTTGAAAGCTGTCAGGGCATTTTGAACAGCTAGCATCTCTTTTTGATTGATGTGAAGATGCATTTGGTTTGCAGGCCATGTGCCCTGAATGCATTTTCCTGCCATGTGTGCCCCACAGGCATAGTCGGATGCATCCGTTGTCAGTGTCTGTCTGGCTGTGGGTAACCTGAATGGCAGACCCTTGTTGTGGTGAGAGGCTTTTGCCCACCATCGAAACTCCTGTTGCAGGCAGGGAATGAGTGCAATTACTGTCTCCAGGCTGTGACAATGTTAAGTCCAAACACTTTTTAGATACCACTGTAGTTTCCTCATATGCAGTTTGGCATATGGAATTAGTAGGATGCAGGATGCCATGAAACCCAAGGCCTGCAGGATTTTCCTTGCAGATAAGTGGGTTTTTGTTGCCAATGTCTTGAAGTAAGTAGTCAGATGCTTTTGTTTGTCTGGCGTGAGATAAGCCATCTGGGTAGTTGTGTTTAAGCTTGCACCCAGGAATATTATCTCTTGAGAGGGCACTAGTTTTGATTTCTTTTCGTTTACTGTGCACCCTAGGCCAATTAGTAATCTCTTTACAAACGCCAGATGCTTTAGAAGAATGTCTTTGTTCACTGCTTGAATTAGGCAGTCGTCCAAGTGATATATTTGAATTCCTCTGTTTGCAAAACGCAATTACTGGTGCCAGGCATTTTGTGAAGACCCTGGGCGCAGTAGATAAGCCAAAAGGCAGTGCAGAGAATTGGTAATGCATTGAGCCAGCTATGAATCTGAGGTATCTTCTGCAAGACTGTCTGATTGGGACATGCAGGTATGCCTCTTTTAGGTCCAAGGTTACAAGCCAAGCCTTGTTGCCCAGCATGGGCAGTAGCTGCTGTAGAGTCAACATCTTGAATTTTGGAACTTCAAGAAATGTGTTTAGTATAGACAGGTCCAGTATTGGTCTCCAGGTTTTGTTCTTTCTGGGTACTAGAAAGAGTCTGGAGTAAAATCCTTGCCCCTGTTCTTGTTGCGGTACTTGCTGAATGGCCCTCATGTCCATGAGGGCTGTAATTTGTTTTTGTGCCTCTGCCCATTGACTGTGTGGCAGGTCTGGCATACCTTTTGACCTTGGTAGAGTGTGGAAATGGAACCTGTAGCCTTGGGACACTATGTTCAGTACCCATTTGTCTTGGGTAATCCTTTGCCAATTTGAAGAAAAAAAGTGCTAGTTTTCCCCCTAAGGGGGCTGCCAATAGAGAAGTGCTTGGATTTGGTAGAGGAAAGTCATTGGGACTGTTTCCTGTAAGGTTGTGATTTGTCTTCTCTGCTCTTGGAGGTAGTGGCACCCCACTGTTTAGGTCGGTATGAACCTTGGGGCTGACCTCTGCCTCTGGGACGCCTGTATCTGCCTCTTTGTGGTCTGTCTGACACTGGAAAGGACCACTTTTTTGAAGGCTAGTTTCTGCTAAATCTGGGTGGTTGTACCTGTAAGAAATCCTTGACTGTCTGCATGGATTTTGCTTTCTCCTCCATTTTTTTCAATACTTCTTCTGCTTTAGTATCAAACAAAGTATCATGCTGTAATGGTGCATCTAATAATTTTGCTTTAACATGATCAGGCAGATTTTGTTCCTTTAACCAAGCATGCCTTCTAATAACAGAACCTGAAACAGCAGCCCTGCAGGAGGCCTCCAGTGAATCATAACCACATTGCAAAGTGTGCTTTCCCACTTGTTCAGCTGCATGCAATAAATCCTGTAATTCTTTGTTTTCTGAACATTCAGCATTTGTCAACATTTTCTGTTTAAGCTGTGACAATAAATATTGCTGATATTTAAGCATATGAAACTGACAATTTAAGGCCCTTATAGCCAGGGTAGCAGAAGTGTAGACTTTTTTCCCCCATCTGTCTAGAGCCCTTGAATCCCTATCAGAGGGGACAGGGTTTTTTGCAGTGGAAGCTTTAACCCCCTTGGGGCCTTGAGATATAGTTTCTGGGTCAGCAGTGGGGTTTTTATACAGGAATTTATGAGAATCAGGAACCCTGTAATATATGTCTGGATTAGCAGGTGCAGGGGGGAGAGAGTCAGGGGACAGGCTGGACTCTGTGAATACATCGTCTACAATGTCTAGCACAGGTGGAATAGCTAGGGGTCTGTGCTGGGGAAGAAGCAGAAAATCTCTGAGCCTTTTCTTAGATTCAGAATAATCTTGGCTCTCCCAGTGGAAATGTTCTCTCATGGTGTGTAAGGTTTCCCCAAAAGAATAATCCTCAGGAGGAGAGGCTGAAGGAATGGATTCTTCAGCATCAGAATCCTCATAGGGGAGCATGGAGTAATCTTGTTCAGAAGAGGAATCAGAAGAAATGGAAACCTGATCAGAAGGATCATACTCTGTCTCTTGCCTAGGCCTCTTATCAGGAGGGGGATGGGTACCCCTGATCAAAGTAATTAGGTCTTCGGCCATTTTGAGCATTTGTTTCTTAGGCATGGTGGTCTGCGTAGGAGAATGCTGTACTTGTTTCTTTGTCATTAATGATGCTTTAGTCTTTGTCTTTGAAGCTGAGGATGGCTTAATGTATAGCTGTGTAGGTCTGAAAACACCCTCAGAAGCCGATGCCTGCTCAGCGGCTCCAGACTCATCTGAGGGATTGATTTCCGAGGTTCCAACACCTTGAATATCCAGAGGCCCAGTCGGCTCCACATGGGAGTCGGAAGCGGCCTGTGGCTCTGAGGTAGCGGATGCCAGGGGCTGCGAAAGCACCTCACGGAGAACCGGCGACTGGCCTAGAAGAGGCTTCGCCTTTGGTTTTGGACCTCGGATGCCTATCCTTTTCCTTGTCCTTGCGTTTTTTGTAAACTGCGGTCGTCGGCTGATCCGACGGCATTATATAGTTAAATATTCGGCCAAAGTAATTGAAAGCAAAATCAAACCGACGCTTGATAGTGCGTTGGTTAAATCTAGCACAAAACCGACAACTAGCAACGTTGTGATCAGGGCCTAGGCAAGGAATACAGTAAGAGTGAAAATTCTTATGAGGTATTTGCTTTCCACAAGAAATACAATTGTTAACTTTTTCTGACATCGGTCTGGAGCAAGAAAAAAGTTTCCCCAACGGGGTACTTAGCTTTAATGAAGACTTCAGATCTGAAATTCTGATTTGAAAATCTCAGGAGTCGGCCGAACGGCACTTGCGAACTGCTTATGCTTCGGGCATTTGCGAACTGCTTATGCTTTGGGCAACGCACGGCAAGAAAGAGTGAGGAAAATGGTGTTGGCTGCTTCTTTTATACCCCTGGTGCACTGACGTCAGGGAAAGTACAGTTGTGTACACCTACCATAAATGTAGATGTTCAAGTGTCTTCACTGTTGCAGTCATGACTGTAGGGTTCTCCCCTACCGGCAGGCAGTCCTCGGTCGGCCAAAATCCCAAAGTCTGGGTCCGGCATCGGCTGTTCAACCATGCTCCCTGACGTCAGAGCGACAGGAGTACAAAGCTGACAGCCGACGCCATCTTCTCCAGTTTTTCTTGCCCCATATGTCAGGAGTCCCAAAATGAGAAAGGTCCCATACCCTTTGCAAATACACCTCAGAAGAATGGTGAAAAAAGGAACCACACAAAAGTAAAAATAAGAGGGGACAGGAGGGAGGGAAACCCAGACTGCAACAGTGAAGACGCTGGAACATCTACATTTATGGTAGGTGTACACAACTGTACTATGTTCATCGTGTTTCACTGTTGCAGTCATGACTGTAGGGTAGAATCCCAAAGCTGAAAGAAAGGGAGGTGGTCATAAAGAAGAAGGGGCGGCTAAAAGGCCCTGCAAGACTGCAGAGGCAAAGCCTGCCCTAGACTTAGAGTAGAGAGGTAGATTGTAGTGCTTAGAAAAAGTATGCACTGAACTCCAAGTTGCAGCTTCCAAAATGTCTTTGGTAGGAACTCCCCTGAGGAAGGCCGCAGAAGTGGCAGCAGCTCTGGTGGAATGAGTCCGTATACTCCCTGGGATTTGCTTTCCATGGTGTGAATAACAAAATCTGATTCCATGAGCAATCCGTTTAGAAATGGTCTATTTTGAAATGGCTTTACCTTGGGAACTTGAAGCATAAGAAAAACGATTGTTCTGATTTTTTGATGTCCTTGGTTCTGTCCAGGTAAAAACGTAGTTGTCTGTGTACATCCAAGGAATGTAAGATCCTTTCCCCTTTATTTTGAGGAGTGGGGAAAAAAGTTGGCAAGTGGATAGTTTGATTTAAAGCCACTTTGGAAACCACCTTAGGCATGAAGGTAGGATTAGTCCTCAAAGACACCCTGTCTTGATGAAAAATAATATAAGGTTCCACAGCCATAAGAGCTTGTAACTCTGAAACTCTCCTGGCAGAGGTTAGGGCTAACAGGATAGCTGTCTTCCAAGATAAAAACTTGATGTCAGAAGAGGCAGCAGGCTCAAAAGGAGGCAAGGTTAGTTTTTCCAAAACATAGTTGAGATCCCAAGCAGGAATGAGAGGAGATCTAGGAGGTCTTAAATTCTTAGCTCCTCTGAGAAACTGTCTCATGAGCTGGTGGGAAAAGATTGGAGGGTCTGTATTATAATGAGCAGAAATAGCAGAGGCGTGTATCTTAATGGAAGAGAAAGAGAGACCCTTATGTAAGAGATCTGTCAAGTAAAGTAAAATTGAAGGAATGTTCGGAAGAAGAGGATCAGAATCCTGAGTCTGCATCCAGGAACAAAATCTTTTCCATTTTCCTGCATAAGATTTTCTAGTGCTAGGACGTCTGGCTTCTAAAATGACATCCATAACCTGCTTGGGTAGGAAAGAAGAAATCAAAGGCCCTGGATTAACCAGGCTGCCAGACTGAGAGTTCTGACATGAGAGTGTAGAACCTGACCCTGATGTTGGGACAGAAGGTTCGGAGACTGAGGTAAAACCCAAGGGGGCTCCAGACATAGGTTTTTTTAGAGTTGGGTACCAAATCTGTCAGGGCCAATTTGGGGCCAGCAAGATTATCATCTTGGGCTTGTCCTGTTTTATCTTTAATAATACCCGTGGAAGAAGAGGAAGAGGCGGAAAGGCATATCCCGAGAGGTTCCTCCAACTGAATGATAGGGCATCCACTTTCCAAGCTTCTTTGTGGAAAGTCCTGGTGCAAAAATTCTGTAGTCGATGATTGAGATGGGATGCAAAGAGGTCTATGTGAGGACATCCCCAGACTGCTGTTATCATCCTGAATATTTTGGTGTCCAGCATCCACTCGTGTGGATCCGAAAGGTTTTTGCTCAGACTGTCTGCCAGGAAGTTTTGCTTCCCTGGTAGAAACTGAGCTTGAAGGTCCAGATTGCAAGCTAGAGCTGTGTTCCATAGATCCATGGCTAGTCTGCAAAGGGGGTAGGAATGAGATCCCCCTTGCATGTTTATGCACCACATAACTGTGGTGTTGTCTGTCCGTATTAGTAGTTGTCCCGGTGTTGTCTGTCCGTATTAGTAGTTGTCCTGGTTGTAGAAGATTCCTGAAGGCCATTAGAGCTTTCTGAACAGCTAACATTTCCTTTAAATTGATATGCAGGTGCTTCTGATCTTTTGTCCAAAGGCCCTGCAGACAGTTGCCCTGAAAATGGGCTCCCTAAGCATAATCCGAGGCGTCCGTGGTTAGAATCTGAGTGGCAGGAGGCAGACAGAAGGGTTTCCCTTTGTTTAGAGTGCATGCCCTGGACCACCAAAGAAATTCCTTTTGAAGGCAAGGCAGGATGGAGATCAGTATGTCTAAACTGTGGCAATGCTGAGACCATACACTTTTTAGGTACCACTGTATTTTCCTCATGTGTAGTCTTGCATATGGTACGAAAAGGATGCAGGAGGCAATGTAACCCAAAGCCTGCAGGAATCTCCTTGCAGATAGCTGAGTTAAAGTTGCCAAGGTTTTGAAAGTTGAAGCCAGCTGTAATTGTTTTTCGGATGTCAGAAATGCCATCTGGGTTGTGGTGTTTAGAAGAGAACCCAGAAAAGTTATCTGCTGTGAGGGTGTCAAATTTGACTTTTTTATGTTTACAGAGAATCCCAGGAACTTGAGGAGGTTCTGTACAAACTCTAGATGCTGGAGTAAGACATCCTTGCTGTCTGCCTGAATTAGACAATCGTCCAGATAAGGGTAAATTTGAATTCCCTTGAGTCTGCAGTAAGCTACTACTGGAGCCAGGCATTTGGTGAAGACCCTGGGCGCAGTAGACAATCCAAAGGGCAGCAGAGAATTGAAAGTGCCTCGATCCGGCCTTGAACCTGAGGTATTTTCTGCGTTCCTGCCTGATGGGAATGTGTAAATATGCCTCCTTTAAATCCAAAGTTACCATTCACGCATCTTTGGATAGCATTGGAAGTAGCTGCTGTAGAGTAAGCATCTTGAATTTTGGAATCTCTAGAAAGGTGTTCAAGACTGACAGATCCAGAATGGGTCTCCATGAGTTTTGCTTCCTGGGGACTAGAAAGAGCCTTGAGTAAAAACCTTGTCCCATCTCTGAAAGTGGAACTAGTTCTATGGCTTTCATAGCCAAAAGAGCTTCCACCTGGTTTAAGGCCTCTGTCCACTGATGTTTTGGAAGGTCTGGCCATCCGCTTGGCCTTGGCAGGGTATGAAAATGGAATTTGTAACTTCTTAAAACCACATCCAGAACCCACTTGTCCTGGGTTATACGAGTCCAATTTTGATAAAAAAGAGAGAGTTTTCCTCCGAGAGGGGCTTCCAGGTAAGAAGTTCCTGCAGCCCAACAGAGGGAGTCATTGAGTTTGTTTCCTATGAGTTTGTGACCTATCCTCTCCTCCCCTAGGGGTGGAAGCAGTCCACTGTCTAGGACTATAAGAAGCTTGTGTTTGAGGCCTTCCTCTGGAGCGTCTATATCTACCCCTCTGAGGCCTGTCTGAAGTGGGAAAGGACCAATTTTTAAAAGGCCAATTCCTGCTAAATCTTGGTGGTTGTACTTGTAAGAAATCTTTAACTGTTTGCATGGATTTCGCCTTATCCTCCATCTTTTTAATCACCTCTTCACCTTTTGATCCAAACAAAACATTATGCTGAACAGGAGCATCCAATAATTTAGCTTTTACTTGTTCTGGCAAATTTTGTTCCTTTAGCCATGCATGCCTTCTAATGACTGTGCCGGAGGCAGCAGCCCTACAAGAAGCCTCCAAGGCATCAAATCCACAGTGTAAACCATGCTTCCCAACTTGCTCAGTGTCATGCAATAAGTCATGTAATTCCTTATCATCTGCACTGGCAGAAATGGAAGTAAGCTTTTGTTTTAAAACAGACAAGAGAAATTGCTGGTATTTCAGCATATGAAACTGACAGTTTAAAGCCCTAACGGACAAAGTAGCAGAAGTGTACACTTTTTTGCCCCATCTTTCTAAAGATCTAGAATCCTTTTCAGTGGGAATGGGTTTTTTGGAAGAAGCGGCCTTAACCCCCTTAGGACCCTGAGAAATGGTTTCAGGGTCAGCAGAAGGGTTCTTGTATAAAAACTGGTGGGAATCAGGAACCCTGTAATATCTATCAGGCTTAACAGGAGCAGGAGGAAAAGTGTCAGGGGTTAAGTTAGCCTCCGAATAAGCATCATCCACAATATCCAAAACAGGAGGAATAGCCAGGGGTCTATGTTGGGGGAGAAGAAGAAAATCCCTTAGTCTTTTCTTAGATCCCGAATACTCCTGTCCTTCCCAGTGGAAATGTCCCCTCATTTCATGCAAAGTTTCCCCAAAAGAGAAATCCTCAGGGGGAGAAGCTGAAGGAATGGATTCCTCAGCATCAGAATCCTCATAAGGAGGGAAAGAATATTCCTGGTCAGAAGAAGAAACTGAAGAAACAGAAGTCTGATCAGAGGAATCATAATAAACATCCTGCCTTGGCCTTTTATCTGGAGGGGGATGAGAACCCCTAATCATAGTAAGTAAATCCTCCGCCATCTTGAGTAACTGTTTCTGTGACTTGGGAGCCAGTTCAGAAGAGACCTGTGTTGCAGTCTTTGATTTAGAAGGAGTCTTTGCCTTTGTCTTTGGCTTTGCCTTTATTAGAAGCTGAGTAGACCTGAAAACCCCTTCAGAAGCCGGTACCTGCACAGCGGCTCCAGACCCATCCGAAGGAGCATTGTCCGAAGGTCCTGCAATTGAAATATTTAAAGGCCTGGTTGGCTCCTCATGAGAGTCCGTTTCGGCCATCGGTACTGAAATGGCAGACGACAGGGGCTGCAAAAGCGCCTCACTGACGACGGCCGAACCTGAAGCTGGCTCCGCTTGTGCGTTATCATCAGATTTGGACCTCGGAGGCCTGTCTTTATCCTTGCGACGTTTGTGAACTCCGGTAGCCGGAACCGTATCCGACGACATTTTGTAGTTAAAGCGCCTACCGAAGTAATGAAAAGCAAAATCGTACCTTCGTTTAATTGTACGTTGATTGAATCCAGCACAAAACCGACAACTAGCTACGTCATGGTCAGGGCCTAAGCAAGGAATACAGTAAGAATGAAAATCCTTATGAGGTATTTGCTTCCCACATGAAATACAATTATTAACTTTTTCTGACACTGGACTGGAGCAAGAAAAAAGTTTATCAGAAAAAATCGTCAGGAGTTAGCCGAACGGCACTTGCGAACTGCTATCACCACACGGCAAGAAAGACTGAAGAAGATGGCGTCGGCTGTCAGCTTTGTACTCCTGGCGCTCTGACGTCAGGGAGCATGGTTGAACAGCAGACGCCGGACCCAGACTTTGGGATTCTGGCCGACCGAGGACTGCCTGCCGGCAGGGGAGAACCCTACAGTCATGACTGCAACAGTGAAACACGATGAACATGAGGTAACAGCAACCGACACCGGACCTAGACTTTGGAATCAGGCCAACTATGGGTAGCCTGCCAGCAGGATAACCCAACAGTAATGACTGCAACAGTAAAACACAATGAACATCAAAGATAAAAAGAAAAATCCCAGTGGGACACTTATCTGAAAATAGTTTGCCAACCAACAGATGAAAGAGCGTTCAAAACCGATGATCAGAGATGGTTTTAGCAAAGAAGTTCTGAAGATGGACGTCTGTATGTCACTTTTAAGCCCTACACAGTGAGTGGGGAGCATTTGTGTGACATATGGCATTCGTACAACAACCTGATGCTTTGGTATACTGGCCAGACATCAGGTTGCCCTTGGTAGGTGATCCCTTTAGTGAAGAATACACTGCAACAGTGATATGGAAGCGCATCTTTTATATTCAAGAGAATAGCTGAGACAAGATCTAGACTTCTTTACCCAGTGAATTGGCAGAGGCTACCTCTCCTTCTCCTTCCCCATTTTGAGGACAAAATTTGATTCTTTCAAAAAGCTTAGGCTCAACGCACTGGAGGTTACAGTACAAACTGCTAGAGCTCCATTAGAGGGAAAAAGAGTTATGTACTTACCATAACTTAGAACCTGTGTTATCCAGTGTCATTACTCATCACGGATGGGTCTTGGATACAACCTCAGTTCCGAGCCAGCAACTGATGGACACATCCAGAGCTCAACCTCCTCCCCTTCCCACAATCCCTCGCTGACCTGTAGCCCTCAGGTCGAGTATGCTGAACAAAAAAAGGCAGCACAGTCTTCCCAGGAGACTAAACTAACCCCAAAGAAAAACATCATTCCAGCTCTACCAGGTCCCCGGAATGAAGGTGGGAATGTCATGAATAATGATAATGGATAGCACAGATTCCAAGTTATGTTAAGCATATAACTCCTTATCTGATGCTATCCGTGTCATTATTCATTACGGATGGGTCAGAGTCCCCAGCTACTATGAACCCTGGGTGGCCTCAAGGAAGGATATGCCAGAGCACAGAGAAAACAAAGGAAGCCCAGTTCCTAGACACTAAGTCCAACTTATAGTGCAAAATGAAAGTTTGAGAATTAGACCAAGTAGCAGCAGCACAAATCTCATAAAAAGAAAGTTTAGCCCAGAAGGCAGAAGATGTAGCCACAGACCTAGTAGAGTGGGCATTAACTGGTCTGGATAGTTCCGTATGCCTGCTACCATAAATGTAGAAAATACAGATAGTAATCCATCTGGAAACAAAACTGCCAGACCTTTTCTGGCCTGAGAAAAGGCCACAAAAAGCTGGTTTGACGTCTGAAATTCCTCACTTCTCTTAAGATAAAAATGTAGCTGCCTATGGGCATCTAAGTAATGCAAAGTATATTCCCCCTTAGAATAATTACAAAAGAAAACTGGTAGCTGGATATATTGGTTGAGGTTGGCTTCCGAAGCCACCTTGGGAATGAAAGAAGGATTTGTCCTGAGGAATACCCTATCCTTGCGGAAGACCATAAAAGGGGGCTTAATGCTGAAAGCCTGCAACTCAGAAACTCTCTTGGCAGAAGTAATGGCCACTAAGAATGCCATCTTCCAAGATAGAAACTTAAGATCACAGGATGTAGCTGATTCAGAGGGCTTTTGTGTCAAAGACTGCAACACCAGAGTTAAATCCCATGGTAGGGAAGGATTCTCTTGAGAAAGGCTTTACATAGTTTAGAAGAAAAGGTAGGACCCACATTGAAACGGAAATTAGAGATGGCTGCCAAATGAAGCCTAATCGTGGAGAAACTGGCACCTTCCTGAAAGAGAGAAACCAAGAACAGCAAAATATCAGGGATAGGGGCCGAAAAAAGATCCAAATTACGTTGTCTTATCCAAGTAGAAAATCTTTTCCATTTACTGGAATACACCTTCTTCGCAGAAGGCTCCTGAGATGCCAAGATAATACTTCTCACCAGAGAGGGGAGCCTGGACTGCAAAAGGATTAGTGGAACTGGAGAAACCAAGCAGTTAGACGAACAGTCTGGAGGATAGGAAGGGAAAGCCTCCAGGGGTAGGAAATAAGATCAGGAACTGGATCCAATATCCAGGGAGGATATGTCAGATGAGACAGAAGAAGGGGGAACCATGGGCAAAAGGGGCAATGAGGATGAGAGGGGTCTTCAGGCGTTGAGCTTTCTGCAAGTCCTTGGGAATTAGAGGAATGGGGGCATAAGCATAAAGGAGTCCCGACAGTTAATCGTGAACCAGAGCATCCCTGGGCGACTCCCACGTCGGAGGACTCAAGGCAATGTAGTTGCTGCATTTGTGGTTGACTGGGTAGGTACAGAGATCACAGCATGGTTGCCCCCAACAGTCGAATATCTGACATGCCAGTGCTGGATTCAGTGACCACTCCTGGGGACTCAAGATAGACCTGTGAGTTTGTCGGCCAACACTTTGGAACTGATGGGAAATGTGAGTTGTAAGAAGAAAGCGCCTAAAAGACATCACCCATTCCCATACTCTAATGGCTTCTGCACAGAGAATAAGACCGTGTTCCTCCCTGTTTGTTAATGCACCAGACAACTGCCATGTTGTCCGTTTGAACTGCTATAATCCCAAGAGGGAGACACTCCTGAAAGGCTTGCAACATTAGAAGGATTGTTCTCATCTCCAGGATGTTTATGTGCAATTTGGTCTCTGTGGAGGATCATGTGCCTTGAACCATCCTGCCCTGAAAATGCCCCCACCCCAACAGGGAGGCATATGTGGTCACTGTGGCCTTGGGCGGGGGAAGACAAAAGGGTCTGCCTACAGTTAAGTCCTGAGACTGAAGCCACCAAGCAAGGTGATTTCTGCACACACAAGTCATCCTGATGGACATCAGATAAACCTGAGTGGATCACTGAACAGCCAGAGTCCATTGCAGAACCCGCATGTGATACCTGGCGAGTGGTACTAACTGGATGGCATCAAACCTAGCACTGAAGAATTAGATGGGCTGCTGGGCACTCTAAAACCAGCAAGTGAGAGACCTGATCCCGAATAAGCTGAACTCTGCATAGAGGTAGTTCTTCAGTCTCAGACACCGTGTCCAGTTAAACTCTAGATTTTGGCACAGAGAAAGACTGGATTTGGACAGGCTGACCGTGATGCCAAAATCCTGAAAGAGGTTGAGGGTACACCTGGTGGCCACTAACAGTTAATGCCTCGTGGGGGCCGTGAGGAGCCAATCATCCAGGTACGGAAAGACCTGGAAACCTTGCAACCGGAGATGACCACCACCACTCACATACACTTGGTAAACACCTGGAAGGACTGTGATGAGTCCAAAGGGCAGAGCTCTCAACTGGTAGTGATTGGCCCCAACCGAAACCACAGGTGGCTCCTGGAGCACCTGTCAATCTTGATATGATATTATGCATCCTTAAGATCCACTAAGAACATCAAATTGTCCTTGCCCAAGAGAGGCAGAATGGACTGAACAGTGACCATCTGGAACTTAAACTTCTGGACTGACAGATTCAGTTTGCTGAGGTCCAAAATAGGATGAAGGTCTCTGGTCTTTTTTATCACCAAAAAAGAAGCGAGAGTAAGTTCTGGACTCTCCCTGTCCTGTTGGGACCTCTTGGATGGCTCTTTTTTTAAGAAGGTCTTGAACCTCGAGAAGGGCCAACTCCCTTTGCGAAGTGGAATGTCCGGAAGAGATTTTGAAACCGTTGGGCCTGAAAAAAGGGAATGAAGTAACCCCTGCAAATAATCTTTAACAACCACTGATCTCATGAGATATTTGTCCAGGATAGTGAGTGAAGGGAGAATCGTCCTCTGACTGCCTCCAGGGCAGGACAGTCGGACAGCGCTTCAGCAGTGCTGAAAAGGCTTCTCTGAGAAGGGTTCCCAGAAGCCTTGATTCTGTGGACCCCTTTGCCTCTGGGATAGCGTCTACCATTGAATCCCCTAACCCTGCTTGCAGAAGAGGATTCTTGGGGAGTATCTTGAAAGGAGGACTGAGGCCCGTGGAACCAAAGTCTCTTACTATCTCTCGGAGTCTTAGAAAAAGATCGTTGGGCAGTAGAAAACTTGATTCTCACTGTGGACAGTGTCTTACCCTCCTGCTTGCTGTCTGTCAAGGTTTCCTTGACGGAAGGTCCAAATAAGGTCAACCGACAAAGGGGGTAAATGATGCCTTGAAGTGTTCCACAATCCCGCAAAAGAAAAGCCAGGCGTGCAATCTAATGGCAATACCCATGCCAGCCACTCGAAAGATGACATCTGCCACATCGGAGATCAACCTCTTTAAGGTATTAGCCAAGGAAGTCAGAGTGGACAACTTAGGAGAGACCAGCTTAAGACTCTCCGGAGGCAGCAACTCTGTAAGGGAAGTGGTGAGTTCCGACACCAAATCCCTCTGAAGCCAGGTAAAATGTGCCATGTAGTTGGTTACTGTCAGTCCAAATGTAGCTGAGGCAAACATGTGTTTTTCAAAGTCAAAGGCCCGAGACCCTCTATTCGGGGGAAGGACCGAGGAACTCTGCTCAGCAAGCTCCTTCTTAGTAGTGGCAGCAATCACGATGACATCAATGAGGGCTTCCTTACTCCAAAACGCCTTATCTTTGAGGGGACTGAGGAATCTGTCCACCTTTTTGGGTACCGGTTCCACTGAGTCTGGCTCCTTCCAAGCCCTGCCAAGAATGAGGTCCACAAGCTCGTCTGCAGAGGGGAACACCTAGGTAGAAGATGGGTCTGTCCTGAAGGCCTTCAGAAACACGGATTCCTCTGAAGACGGGGCGGGAGAAAACCAACTGCTTCTTTGCTTGAGACTTTCAAGGATGTCCCAAAAGGACATTTCCTTAAACAGAAGCCTAGGGAACCCGTCTTCCACCTCAAAATCCGTGTCCTCAGTGAGGCACTCTCTAGAAGAGTCCAGGTGCCTCCTCTTACATGTTATCTTCTGAGGGGGGTCCTCCACGGTGGGCTCTGGGGAGGACTCGGAAGAGACAGGGACCCCAAATGGGTCAGTGCCTGTCTGAAGGCACTCATGGGAGGGTTGACCCTGGAATGATGATGAGGCTTCACCACTCAAAAGCTGAGAGGGTCTAGAGAGGACCTCGAGATGAAGGAGAGG
Organism: Protopterus annectens; assembly: GCF_019279795.1. Classification (NCBI taxonomy): domain Eukaryota; kingdom Metazoa; phylum Chordata; order Ceratodontiformes; family Protopteridae; genus Protopterus; species Protopterus annectens. The sequence goes on along the minus strand of NC_056730.1, from coordinate 1,097,682,670 downwards.
TGACTGCCACACTTGAGAAGGTCCTCTCTACTGCATGGAAGGCCGATGGACTGGAAGAAGCTCCCCTCTCCTCTCTCACGGCCGCAGCCACCCGGGAAGGGAGGAGGGACCCCAATGCAGCATGGAAGCCCCCAGATGATATCAGCCCTGAGCTGTCCAGCACGGAAGCCTCCAAGGGAAGGGAGAGATCTGAAAATTCCAGGCTTGAACCCAGCCCCAGGGAGCAGACACAGACCTCACAGAGCCGAGGCACAGCATGTTCCGAGGGCAGCAGAACACAGCCCACCAGAGACCCTGATGATGTCGAGAAAGGAGGAATGTCAGACACCATTGGTCTCTCACAAGGAATGCTCTGATCATTGGCATTCCAAACCCTGTTGGGTCGGAAGAGGAGAGTGAAGTCCCATGGATGCAGAATGTCCCTTAGACATCTGAGCTGGGGACGGCAACAAGCCCAACTCGATTTGGGCCTTGAGGAAACTCCTCATCAGCCTATCCATATCTGTGGGTAACAAACTTTTGGAAGACCCTGAGGATGCAGAAAAATGACCAGACCTAGCTAGAGATCCTACCAATGCCCTACAATCCTGGGAGGGGGACCAATTCCAACATATTGGATCTGATGTCTTAGATCTGGAAGGAGAACTGTTGATGGCTATCTGATCTGACAGCACAGTCGGATCCGATGCCTAAGTCAGTGCACCAGACGGATCCGACAAATGGGTAGGATCCGGAGAAGGCTTGCGCTGAGTCAAAAGGGACCAAAAATAACTAACAGAGGGAAGAACCACCCAAAAAGAAGTCACATATCTGTAAAAAGAGCTTGATCGTCCAGAATCACATCCTCTGCGTTTCTGCAGCAAATTAAATCTTTTTACAGATACATAAGATGTGGAAGGAGTAAAGATGTACAAACTGATAAACTGTGTGCAGATTCTAAAATTTATTCTCAGATACAACAGATAATAGATACATTCACAAAATCTTATGCAAAGCAGTTTGGCTACAAAAAAAGGGTAATAAGGTGTCCTAGTGACATCCAGGTAACCCCAGATACTGGAATCAAATTAGATTATATCAAAAAAGAACTGCGTACAATGGATCCAAGCAAAGCACAGGGGGGAGGAGAAGGAATTAGTAACAATGACCTGAGAACACTTCAGCAAGAAATTACACTACCATTACAGCTATTATTCACTAGGTCATATAAATATGGGGAGATCCCTCAAGACTGGAGACATGCGCTTATTAAACCTGTCTTTAAGGGAAAGAGGAGTAGGACAAACCCAAAATCATACAGACCCTTAAGTCTACTTTCATGTTGTGGAAAATTAATGGAGAAGGTAATATCGGATAAATTATTGTCAGAACTGGATAGGTTGGAACTAGAAACCATTTATCAGCATGCATATATTGAAAATAGATCTATTACCCCCTGCAACATGATGTTCTATAACACTATAATAACAGCTATGAATGAAAAATTATGCTGTGATGTAATTTATATAGACTTGACTTCAGCATTTGACAGGGTCATAGACAAAACACTGATCAATAAATGACTACAACTAGGTACTGATGTACTCTTCATAAGATGGATAGCTGCATGGCTTACACACAGGACATAGCAAGTATTATACAGCAACTGGACAAGTGAAATCCTTGGTTACAGTCAGTGTGTCCCACAGGGCGCGGTCCTAGGCCCTTATTTATTTAGATTGTATCTTTCAGACCTTTTTCATCTAAGGTGTTCTACAGTCTATATGCAGACGACCTGAAATTAGGTAAACTGATTACATGTGTTACAGATAAGGCATGTCTGCAAAATAACTTGACTAAACTGACCATTTGGGCACAGGAAAATAATATGCTGATAAATACATCAAAAACTAAGCACATGAGATTTGGGAGACAAACTGAAAGGTGAATATTTAATAAAGCACACAGTGATTGAAACTGTACACTCATTTAAGGACCTGGGTATATGAGTAGATTCAGCTATGAGTTTTTCTAATCATATCAACCAATTGGTTAACAATAGTTATACAACTATAGGTTGCACAAAAAGATTTATAAAGTCTAGGAAATTAAAATGAAGTCATTGTTTGTTAGTTACATTAGACCCAAACTTGAGTATGGAATAACAATATGGAAACCTTATAAGAAGACAAGCATGAGTAAAATGGAAAGAGTACAGCGGAAATATACCAAGGGCATCCATGGATATGAAAATCTAAGTTATTATGAAAGACTAAGATATCTGAACTTGTACAGTGTCTCTTACAGATATCTAAGATGAGATCTTATTCAGGTATATAAGGCATTTAGGGACAACCACCTCTGGGAATGTTTGGAGTTATCAAAACTTATAGCGAATCATCAGATAACCTGTGTAGAAGACTCTATAGGAATGAGAAGTGTACTAATTGGTTCTCTGACAGAGTAGCTGATGCATGGAACAGACTACCAAATTACATTAAAGTAAGCAGTAGTTTAGACATTTTTAAGAACAGCCTGGACACTTATTATGGGAACAAGTGCTTTGGTATATTGGCAAGCTAGAAGGGCATTTATGACCGTGCTTGAAATATTTGTATGTATGTATGTAAGGGTTACAGGTCAGTGGGGGATTGTAGGAAGGGGAGGAGCTTGAGCTCTGGATCTGTCCATCAGTTGCTGGCTTGGATTGATCCAAAGCCCATCTGTGATGAATAATGAGATGGATAGCACCAGATTAAGAGAACTATTGCCCATGGGATGGGTAAGGCCAATCTCTAACCAAATGGGCTAGGTTAATTCATGCACAAACAGGGCAATTAGCTATGTCTGAAATTAGTGCAAGGGCAGCTAGCCTAGTTATTACCTATGAACAAAAGCATTTAAAAGAGAGGCATAAACTAACAAATCTTACGCTTCAGATATACTCAAACACTCACAGGAAGAGAGAGAGAGTTATGCTGCCCTCTCAGGTTAAGCAAGTCTGTCTCAAATGAAGCCTCACTTCAAAAATCCAAACCAAACTGGTTCTTGGGGGTCACAACTACCCACAGGAGGAAACCACAAGGACAGCCCTTAGATGCTGGCTGCATGCTTTTATCAGCTTAAAGAGAACTACAGTGATACTAAAACACAGAATATGCGTTCCACAGGGCCATGGCTAACCTGCAGAGTGGGTATGAGTGGGTTCCCCCATGCTTGTTGATGTACCACATAAAACGGTGGTGTTGTCTGTTTTTGTTAGAAGTTGTCCTGGAAACAGTAGAGACCTGAAAGCTGTCGGGGCATTCTGCACCACTAGCATCTCTTTTTGGTTGATGTGCAGATGAATTTGACTTGGTTTGACTTGGGATCCAGTGGCCCTGAATGCATTTGCCGTCCAAGTGTGCTCCCCAGGCATAATCTGATGCATCTGTGGTTAGGGTCTGGGTGGCTTGGGGTTGAGTAAAGGGCAGTCCCTTGTTGTGGTTGCATGTTTCTGCCCACCACAGGAACTCTGTCTTTAGACAGGGTATGATAGGAATGACTGTTTCCAGGTCCTGAGAATGCTATCACCAAAGACTTTTTAAATACCATTGAAGTTTCCTCAGATGCAGTCTTGCATATGGTTCTGGTGGCCATTTGTTTGAAGTAGGCTGTCAGATAGACTTGTTTTTCTGGAGTAAGGAATGCCATCTGGGATATTGTGTCCAAGCTTGCTCCCAGGAATACAATCTTTTGACTGGGTACCAGTTTTGATTTCTTTTTGTTGATGGTGTACCCCAAGGAAGTGAGAAGGTTTTTCACAAATGTCAGGTGCTGCAATAGCAATTCCTCACTGTCCGCTTGAATCAGGCAGTCGTCCAACTACGGGTAAAGTTGGATATTTCTCTGACTGCAGTATGCGATGGCTATAGCCAGGCATTTTGTGAATACTCTGGGCGCAGTGGATAAGCCAAAGGAAGTGCAGAGAAATAGAAGTTATGTCCTTACCATAACGTTCCATGTGGAGTGTTCATCTCGCCTTTGTTCTTACACATGGGTTCGGAGCCGATCCTCGGCTCCGTGCCGGCCGCTTGCAAGCTCTGCATCGAGAAGAAGCTCGAGACAATCTAATACCCACAATCCCCCTCTGCCTTTACCTCAGATCTAGTTTGCAAGCAAACCAGTCTCTAGAGAGAGCACACTCATGCTTACATTACATATGCACAGAACTAAGAGTCTATATATAAATATATATATAGACACATACACATATATATACATGTCAACTATGTACACAACATCTGCAAAGCAGAAGCAGAATGCCCCAGGCCAGGCACCAAAAATGAACGTTCTTCTTAAGGGCAGGAGGGTGGGAATGTAAGAACAAAGGCGAGATGAACACTCCACATGGAACGTTATGGTAAGGACATAACTTCTATATGTGATAGTGTTCAATCTCGCCGTTTGTTCTTACACATGGGTAGCGTCCCTAGCTCCTTGTTCCTAAGGAACTCACGGAAGGACGTTCTTGAGCACAGTGGAACCAAAGGTTGCCCTGTCCCTAGAAACCTTGTCTACCTTATAATGAGAAATGAATGTATGTGGCTTAGACCAAGTAGCAGCCGCACAAATAGCGTCTAGTGGTAGGCGGGCTGCATGAGCCAGAGATGTAGACACTGACCTTGTGGAATGTCCTTTGGGTTTGTGTAAAAGAGTTTGATTTGAAGAATCATAGACATAGATTATACAATCCGTTAACCACTTAGAAAGAGTTCTTTTGGTAACCGCTAATCCTTTCCTGTTATCAGCAAAGGCCACAAAAAGTTGATCAGTTTTTCTGTGATCTTTTGTTCTATCCAAGTAAAACCTTAGTTGTCTGTGAACATCTAATTTGTGCAACATATACTCCATTTTGTTGGAGTGATTCTTGAAGAAGGTGGGTAATTCAATGGACTGATTAACATTGTTAATAGAACAAACTTTAGGGAGGAAGGATGAATTAGTTCGAAGAGAAACTCTGTCAGAGTGAAAGATCAAATAAGGGTGCTTGATGGAGAGAGCTTGAAGTTCAGATACTCGCCTAGCGGATGTAATGGCTACCAAAAAGAGAGTCTTCCAGGACAAAAATTTTAATGGGCAAGAGGAGGCTGGTTCAAAGGGGGGCAATATTAATTTAGATAACAACAAGTTTAGACTCCAAGGTGACATAGGAGATCTAACTGGTGGTCTAATATGAAAAACCCCTTTTAAAAAGGCTTTACAAAGTCTGTGGGCCATAACAGGAGCCCCACATTCTTCCACATGGAAATTTGAAATGGCAGCCAATTGAACCCTTAGTGTGGCAGGAGAAGCACCCTGATGGAACAAGTCCGTTAAAAACTCTAATATTTTATTCAAAGGAGCTATAAAAGGATCCACTTGCTGTGTATTCGCCCAGAATACAAATCGCTTCCATTTACTAGAATATGTTTTAGTAGTGGAAGCTTTATGAGAAGCCACCAATATATTCTGAACTGCCGTGAAAGAAGATCAGACCTGGCTAAGTTGGGAATTGGAGCAACCAAGCTGCTAGATGGAGGGACAAGAGCGCGGGATGGGGAGCCCCTGACGAGTGAGTCAATAGATCTGGCTCTGGGTCCAGAATCCAGGGTCCCCGAATGCAGTGTGTCTTCAGGAAGGGAAACCAAATTTGACGAGGCCAGAATGGGGCAATGAGGATTATTGTCCTGTGTAGGTTTCTGGCTTTCTGGAGAAACTTTGATATCAGGGAAATGGAGGAAATGCGTACAGGAGTCCCGGGGGCCAATCGTGAATCAGTGCGTCCCTGGGGACTTCCCCTGGAGGGGGTAATAGGGCAAAGTAGCTCCTGCATTTGGCGTTCATTGGAGACGCAAACAGATCGCAGGAAGGCTGGCCCCACATGCGAAAAATCCTTTTCGCCACTGACTGTTTCAGGGACCACTCGTGCGGTAACAGAATTGCTCTGCTCAGCCTGTCGGCTATGACGTTGGATGACCCCGGGATGTGCATTGCTATTAGAAAGCAACCCGTGGACTCCACCCATTGCCAGATTCTCATGGCCTCTCTGCATAGCTGATAGGACTTGGTTCCCCCTTGCTTGTTTATGTACCAGACTACCGACATGTTGTCCGTCTGAACTGCAATAGTTCCCAGAGGAAGAAGGGGAGCAAAGTGTTGCAACGCTAGAAACACTGCCCTCAACTCTAGAACATTGATGTGCAGATTGTACTCCAAATTGGTCCATTCGCCTTGGGACTGTCTGTCCCTGAAAGATGCCCCCCCACCCTATCAGGGAAGCGTCCGTGGTCACCGTAACTGTAGGCGTGGGTAGCACAAATGGTCTCCCCTTGGAAAGGTTGCACGTTTGAAGCCACCAGTTTAGGTGTGTTTTGCATGTGTTCGTTATAAGAATCTCATGTGTTAGAGGTAGTTGTTGGAACGACCATTGTGCAAATAGTAGCCATTATAGGACTCTCATGTGCAGCCTTCCCAAGGGTATTGCAATAAGAGAAGCTGACATGAGTCCCAAAACCTTCAGTACCAGTTTTGCTGGAGATTTCCTGGACAAGAGAAGAAGACGTATGTGAGTCTGAAGTGATAGTATCCTTTCTGGAGGAAGTTTTAGAATTAACTGACGTGTGTTTAATTCCGCTCCTATGAACAAGATACTCTGTGATGGCTGAAGTAAGGATTTTCCGAAGTTTACGGAAATTCCTAGGTGAACACACAGTCGAAGAGTATAGTCTCTGGCCTGTAATAGTTGACGCTGGGTGGTGGCAGAAAGGAGCCAGTCGTCCAGATACAGAAACACCTGGAATCCTTGGCGTCTCAAGTGAGACGCTACCACTGCCATGCATTTGGTGAAGACCCTGGGGGCTGAGGTCAGACCAAAGGGCAGGGCTCGAAATTGAAAGTGACTGGCCCCCAGCCGGAAGCGCAAATGATCTCTGGATGCCCTGGCCATTTTGATGTGGTAGTATGCATCCTCCAGATCTATTGAGCACATCCAGTCGTCCTTCTGTAAGAATGGAAGGATCGATTGAAGCGTGACCATTCGGAACTTTTCTTTCTTGACGAAGGTATTGAGGTCACTCAGGTCCAGGATGGGCCTCCAGTCCCCTGTTTTCTTTGGAACTAAAAAGAACCTTGAGTAAGTCCCGAATCCTTGCTGGTCCGCTGGGACTGGTTGGATGACTCTTTTTTCTAGCAGCTTTGAAATTTCTATAGCCGCTGGCTCTCGCAGATGGGGCGGTACATCTGGGAGTCTTTTCTTTGGAATGGGATGGGATAGAAAGGGTACGTTGTAACCTCTGGTAACCACGCTTTTTACCCACTTGTCTGTAGTTATATTTTGCCAGGCCTGAGGGTATAAAGCTAAGCGACCCCCGACTGCCTCCAGAGCAGGACAGTCGGGCCTCCTCTCAGGAGTGCTGGAAAGGTTTACCAGGGAGTGTATCCCTGTCACCTTGATGCTGCGGACCCCCTCTGCCGCCAGGGCGGCGTCTTCCACCTCTGGCCCCTCCTCTGCCTCTAGAAGGGGCATCACCCTGTGTGCCTGGGAAAGATCCTTGGGGTTTTCGAAACCACATTTTTCCACCATGTTGCCCTTTGGGGTACGGTCTGGTTGGGGTGGAAAAACGGACTCCGACAGCAGACAGAGTCTTTCCCTCCTGTTCACACCGGTAAGGGTCTCCTTTACTTTGGGGCCAAAGAGAGTGGCACCGTCAAATGGGGCGTTAGTAAAGGAAGACTTGAAGGCTTCCGCAAATGAACATAAGCGCATCCAGGATTGTCTGCGAAGAGCAATCGCTGAAGCTGCTGCCCTACTCGAACCTTGCGTAAGAAATCAGCCTCATGGACGAGTTCACAATGGATGTAAGGGTATTAAGTTGCGCTGTCACTTTCTCTGAGACAGCAGCATCTGTAGTACCCTGGAGGGTATCTCCCAACTCTTTGACTAGATCCCTCTATAGTCGTGTAAAATGGGTCAAATAGTTCAGGGATCGCATGGAAAAAGCCGCTGAACTAAAATGCGCTTCCCACCTGTCCATAGTCCTAGAATCTTTATTAGGGGATGGACAGATGAGGAAGATTCCGACATCTCCTTTTTCGTGGCGCTGCCACCACCATAGCGTCCACTGGAACTCCTTTTGTTAAGTAGGTCTTGTCCTGAGGTGCAGTGATATATTTATTGGGTTTCCTTGGGACTGGTTCCACTGTGTCAGGAGCCTCCACGCCCTTGAGCAATAAGTTCCATTAATTCGTCAAGGGCGGAGTGACCCAGGAGGAAGAAGGGCGAGCACGAATGCCTTCAGCAAAACTAACTCATCCTCAGAAGGGGGAAGGGACTGCCAGTCACCTCTCTGTTTCAGGATCTCCAATATGTCCGAAAAGAGACATCTTCTGAAGGTGACTTAGGGGACCCTTCTGACTCATCTAAGTCAGTATCGGATGTCAAGGATTCTTGTGGAGAATCCAAGTGTCTCCTCTTACACAATCTTTTCCTAGGGACTTCTTCGTGGGGAGCATCCGAAGAAGCCTCCGAGGAAGAGGGGGCACCCTCCAGGGGTGGCTGAGACACTGGTGCTCGATGCTTGGATGTGGCCGTGGGTGCAGAGGAGGATAACGGCCTTTATGGGGAGGAGAGGTTGCTTCCACTGATGTGGTTGTCTGGGTAGACAACACCTTCCTCATTAGGTCGAACGCCCCCGGGTCCCGAATCGAAGAATCTCCCGGTTCCGAAGAAATGGGAAGAATCCCCGAAACAGGCACCGAAGGCATCGACCCCGAGGACGGAGCCGAATCGATCCGCCGAGGCCCGAGGAGAGTCGGAACCGAAACGTCGGTTCGACTCGGCCCGGAACCAAGGACAGATCGTCGGCTCCGAGACTCCGGTATCGGGTCCGACGGAGTCGAGGTGAGAGGAACAGACCGAGAAAGGGATGGTTCTGGACCCGAGGGCTCCACAATCAGAAGATCAACCTCTTCCGGCTCCAAAGACTGGACAGGTCTCGGAGGAGGAATGGATGGAGACACTGGGAGGCCTTCAAGTTTCGACACCAACTGGGTGGAAACTGAAATAAGTTTGGACAGGGCCGAATGCTCCAATAACTTCTGCACCACACGATCCACATCGACATCGGAGAGTTTGGAAGAAGAACGGGTCGAAGGAACCGAAGACGGAGCCGACCTCAATAAAGTCGAAGGAGGGAGCTCCATCACCGGTTCCAAGACTCGAGGCTCAGGAACCGACACCAGTTGAACACTCGGCCCCGAAGTCTGTGGAACCGGTGATCTAACTTTACTCGAAGAGCTCGGAGCCAATGACTTGGGCTCCGACGTCTTCGATTCCTTCGAGGATTTCGATGCCTGGTCAGAAGCATCCAGAGCATCCTGAAAAGAAGGTTTTAATAATCCTCTGTCCATGAGTTTCCTGCGCCTATCTGTCATGACCCTCCCACTAAAAGAGTGACAGATTGAACAGTCCTCTTGTAAGTGGAGAGGGCCAAGGCAGTAGACGCAGGAACTATGGTTGTCAGTCACTGACATTTTTTGGCCACACTGACAACGCTTAAAACCTGATTTCACTTTATCAGACATTTTACAAGTAAGATAAGAGTCAAGTCCAGTACAATAGTCAAATCCGGTGAAAAAAAGTCAAATCTGATTTAAATGTCAAGTCCGGTGTCAAATTTAAGTAGGGTTGGTAGGCCCCGAAAAACTCTAACCAATTAATAAACTTAACGGTACCGAGAATTCAACCTACTCAAACACACATACACTCAGTATATCAACTAATCCTTTCTGTTATCTATGAGAACAAATTATCCAATAAAATATAACAAAAATAAGTTATATCTTAACTTAAGATGCTCGAGCTAGCTCCCAGCGATGCGAACGCAGCAGCGGCAAACTAGATTTGAGGTAAAGGCAGAGGGGGATTGTGGGTATTAGATTGTCTCGAGCTTCTTCTCGATGCAGAGCTTGCAAGCGGCCGGCACGGAGCCGAGGATCGGCTCCGAACCCATGTGTAAGAACAAACGGCGAGATTGAACACTATCACATCTTATAATGCATAGATCTGGCCCTGAAACATAGATACTTTCTGCATGACTCCCTTATGGGGGATGTGCAGATAGGCTTCTTTTAAGTCTAGGGTGACTAACCAGGCATCCTTGGCTAGCATAGGAAGAAGCTGTTGCAGGGTAAACATTTTGAATTTTGGTACCACCAGGAAGGTGTTGAGAATTGAAAGATCCAGGATTGGGTGCCAAGAGCCCTCTTTTCTGGGTACCAGGAAGAGTCTGGAGTAGAATCCTTGACCTCTCTGTTCTACTGAAACTGGCTGAATAGCTCTGATATTGAGCAGGGAAAGAACTTGGCTTTGAGCCTCTGCCCACTGGTTTGGAGGAAGGTCTGGGAACCCTCTTGGGGTTGCCAGTGAGTGGAAATAAAATTTGTGCCCCTAGGATATAATGTTAAGGACCCATTGGTCTTGTGTGATGGACATCCAGTTTTTTGCATGAAGGCCAAATTTTCCTCCTAGGGGCACAAGCAATTGGGCAGGGCTGGGGAGTGAAGTAAAGAAATCAGTGAGTTTTTTCCGTAAGGAGGTGGCTTACCACTCCCTGCTTTAGGGGTGGGGGCACTCCATTGCTTAGATCTCTGCATACCCTAAGAGTAGTCTGGGTGGTCTGTTTCCCCTGGATCTGATTTGAGAAGGCCTGGAGGGGGCTGGAAAGGACCAGTGTTTGGAAGGGCAATGCCTACTGAATCTAGGGGGCTGCACTTGTAAGAATTCTTAAACAGTCTGCATAGACCTAGCTTTTTCTTCCATCTTTTTAAGAACCTCTTCTGCTTTGCTGCCAAACAAACTGTCCTTGTTCAAAGCAATGTCTAGTAACTTTGATTTGACATGGTCTGGCAAAGTCTGTTCCTTGAGCCAAGCATGTCTTCTCAGTACAGAACCAGTGACTGCTGCCTGGCAAGATGCTTCTAGGGCGTCAAAGTCACACTGCAAAGTATGCTTGCTGACTTGGCTTGCAGAGTGCATAAGCTCCAGCAATTCTTTATTTTCTGCGCAGTCTGTAAAGGTTGCCATTTTTTGTTTAATAAGTTCCATAATATGTTGCTGGTACTTCAGCATGTAAAACTGACAATTCAATGCCCTAATAGCAAGAGTTGCAGAGGTATATACCTTCTTATCCCATCTGTCCAACGCTCTGGAATCCCTGTCCAAAGGGGTGGGGTTCTTGGCTGTAGTAGCCTTGATACCTTTAGGCCCCTGGGTAATGATCTCTGGGTCAGCAGTAGGATTCTTGAAAATAAATTTGTGAGTGTCAGGTACTCTGTAGTACCTGTCTGGTATCCTAGGGGCAGGAGGCAAAGACTGGATTCCATAAAAACATCAACAACAATATCCAGGACAGGGGGTACTGCTAAAGGCCTGTGCTGAGGCAAATCTAGGAATTCTCTGAGTCTCTTTTTGGACTGAGGATAGTCTTGGCATTCCCACTGGAAATGCTCTCTTAAAGTATGCAAGGTTTCACCAAAAGAAAAATCCTCTGGAGGGGAGGCAGAGGGAACGGATTCCTCTGCATCTGAATTCTCATAAGCAAATAAGGGCATATCTTCATAATCGGAAACCTCAGAGTCATCAGACTCCTGGTCTGTAGAAGCTGCCGGGGACTTGTCTCTTTTCCTCTTAGCAGGGGAAGGATGACTTCCCCTAATCAGCGTAATAAGGTCTTCTGCCATTCTAAGCATTTGTCGTTGCGGCATGGGAGCAGGGGCATGTGCTTTGGTCGTCGGTTTTCTAGGCATAGCGCGTACTCTTGGCATAAGAAACTCGGTACTTTTAGATAAAAAAAGTCGTCTGAGTCGAACATCGGTTGAACGAAGAACTGCCTCAGAAGCCGGTGCCTGCACAGCGGCTCCGGACTCTTCCAAGGTAGAGACATCCGCAGATTCCATAGTCGAAGAAGTGTCTCGCGGCATACTGGACTCTGAATGGGTCTCGGTAGAGGCCTGCGAATCCATAGAAGCGGGCATCAGGGGCTGCGAAAGCACCTCACTCGGTACCAGTGAACTGGCGGCTAGCTTAATGGAAGTGTCGCCGGCAGCTTTGGACCTATGCGGTCTGTCTCTGTCTTTATCCTTATGCTTTTTCTGAATATCGATAGTTGGATGGCTTACCAAAGCCATTTCAGAATACGGAGATCGACAGCAAAAGAATTTAGCGACAAAGAGAGCCCGATGACGAATGGTTCGGGCATTGAACAAGGCACAAAATCGACAGCGAGGTATGTCGTGGTTTGAGTCTAAACAGGTGACGCAGTAAGAATGAAAATCTCTGTAAGGTATTTGCTTTCTACAGGCAAGACAACTGTTAACTTTTTCTGACATCGGTTAGAGCAAGAAAAAAGGATCCACAATGGGGTACTTAGCTTTAGAAGACTTCAGGATTATTCAATTCGTAAATGAAATTCAGGTAGCGGCCGACTGGCACTTACGAACTGCTTCTGCTTTGGGCTCCTCAGCAAGAAAGACTGATGTAATGGCGTCGGGTGCCTGTTTTTATACCCGACGACCTGACGTCAGTCCTGGAGAGACAGCAGCAGATGCAGAAATTTTAAGTCTCTGGTATTCGGGCCGACTGAGGGCTACCTGCAGGCAGATAACCCAAGTGTGATGACTGCAATAGTGAAGCATGAAGAACATCAGCCTTAGTGCCTTCTACATTGCAAAGAGGGCCAAGAAGCTATCTGCTGGGCAAGTACATGATACAGCAATTAACTAATCAAAAAAACAAAGGCTCCACTGAAAAGCCATATTGAAGATTCTCTCACTGAGCAGAACCCCATCAAATTGCCTATCTTACCAAAGTTGCATCCCTCCACCAACACTGGAAAGAGTGAAACAGAGCTACGGAAAGGAAGAGAACCTCCAAGTTCAACAGCTCTTGCTCTCCTTAAGACAAGCTTAGACAAGGATGTGTGTTTGTAGATGCTAGGAGATTCAAAGGAAGAAGAGAAACTATGAAGCAGAGGACCTCCAGGCTCACAGACTGGACCACTCTTCTCATACACAGGTCAAATACCTGAAGGCTCTAACCCTTCAAAAGGATGAAGGCAGCTGTCACAGAACAAAGGGCTCTTCTTAAAAGAGCCTTTCAGGGAGATAATACAAAATGTCCTTCACAGCCAGAAGGAGCCCCCCCCCCAAAGAATGGCCTCAAGAGAACTCAGTAAAGTTCCAATGCACAGCACTTCTCCCATGGGAACCCTAGACAGGGTAAGGCTGCCCCAACACACCAAGAATAGGATGAAATTGGGGTTCCACTTCAGCCATGCGACTAAGAGTACCAAAGCACTTGGACAGCTCTGGAGAGGAAACAATGCAAGGACTCCATCCTCCAAAAAGAGGAAAGGAAGGCCAAAATGCAGAGGAACTAACTTACCCCTAAAGAAAGGAAAGGCAGTGTTCCACATAGGGTTCCCTGCTAGCCGAACAAAGATGCAAACCTGACCAAGAAGGAGAAGCATCCACACTCTATCTAGGGCAGAGGTAGCCTCTGCCCATTCACTGAGTGAAGAAGTCCAGGTCTTCTCCTAGCTATTCTCTTGACTATAAAGTAAATGAGAGAATAAAAAGGATAAGTGAGAGTGAGTCAAGAGGAAGCCCACCCCTCCTGTGGAAGCATACAAGAATGATTCTAATAAATGAACTCCAGAAACCATCGTCCATTCCCATAGTGCTTCAGACCGACTAGGTATTAGTGGGACACAGACGGAGGCCCTTTAGACTTGCCAGACGTGAGGCAAGAATAAGTGGAACAAACCTAATCCTATATGTCATGCGCACACAGGGTCTCCTCTTTCTTCCAGGAGAGTAAGTAGCCAGTCTGTGTGGCAGAAGGCTCCTGATAAGGAAGTGGGCTGCCTGGCACCAAGGAAAGCATTAAGTATGGTTTGAAATTTCTGTTCAAACAGCCCACTTTTGTCAAATGGAAGTCCAGCAAAAAGATGGCCAGTTTGAAAGCAGTCAAGTCAGCCAAAGTGGACGCATATCCATGTTCACAGCCCTAACAGGAGCATCCTTCATACACAATAAACATCTGGTATGTTGAGGAAAAAAAATGCTTTAGCTAAGCATGCTCAGCCATGTCAAGTTTTTTTTTTTTTAATATTTTAATATTTTTGGCCTTGGATAAAGTGATCTATGACAGCAGTGGAGGCAGCTGGGAAACCAGGCTAGAATATACGGAGTTAGTTTAACAACTCAATACTAAACTCACAAAACAGTCCTGAAATAATGACATCATTAGCTTTATTAGTGTCCTTAAGCTGAATTCAGACATGTTGTGATACATGAACATATGATGTTCTTACAGCTGTGGCACGATTTTACTATTACATTAATTTCTGACATTAGGTATTGTGTACTTAAAGTAAACATTACATTCTATTAAACAATCTGTGTTACATGGAGAGTGAAAAAGTACAGTTGTGTACACTTACCATAAATGTAGATGTTCGAGTGTATTCACTGTTGCAGTCATTACATTTGGGTAATCTGCTGGCAGGTTGCGCTCAGTCGGCCTGAATTCCAAAGTCTTGGGTCCTGCGTCGGTTGCTGTCTCCTCTTCCATGACATCAGGTTGTCAGGGGTATAAAACAAGCAGCTGACGCCATTTTCTTTAGTTTTTCTTGCCCCAGATGTCAGGTGCCCCCCAAATGGGTATCAAAAATATATATACAAACTATATATACATGCAACAATACAAACTTTACCTTCATCTACAAGCAAATACACCACAAAGGTTGTAGAAGATAGTGAAGGAAAAAGAAACTCCAGAATAAAAGGGGGATGGTGGGCGGGTAACCTGGACTGCAACAGTGAATACACTCCAACATCTACATTTATGGTAAGTGTACACAACTGTACTATGTTCTTCGTGTTTCACTGTTGCAGTCATTACATTTGTGTAGAATCCCAAAGCTATGGATGGGAGGCTGGAGCTAAACAGCATTAGGGGTGGCTATAAGGCCCTGCAGAACTGCAGCGGCAAAGCCTGCCCTGGGTAGAGAGGCAAATGATAATGCTTTGTAAAAGTGTGAACAGAACTCCAAGTAGCAGCCTCTAGAATATCTTTGGTTGGTACTCCTCTGAGAAAAGCTGCTAATGTAGCTGCAGCCCTGGTGGAATGAGACCTAATGCCCTTGGGCACAGGTTTACCATAGTGTAAGTAGCAGAAATGAATGCAGTGGCTAATCCACTTTGAAATAGTCTGCTTTGAAATAGACTTTCCCTCTGATCCTGCTGCAAATGTCACTAGAAACTGTTCAGTTTTTCTTAGAGCTTTGGTTCTGCTCAAGTAGAATCTTAGCTGTCTGTGTACATTTAATGAATTCAGAATTCTCTCCCCTTGTTCTGCGGATTTGGATAAAACGTTGGCAGATGAATAGTTTGGTTAAGAGCCACACTGGAAACCACCTTAGGCATAAATGAAGGATTGGTCCTCAGGGACACCCTGTCTGGGTAAAAAATGATAAAAGGCTCCACAGCCATGAGGGCCTGTCGCTCTGAGACTCTTCTTGTTGAAGTAATTGCCAGGAGCAGAGCTGTTTTCCATGATAAGAACTTTAGATCTGCAGTAGCAGCTGGTTCAAATGGAGGCAGGGTGAGATTTTCCAACACATAATTGAGGTCCCATGCAGGTATTGGTGATGATCTGGGAGGCCTTAAATTTTTGGCCCCTCTAAGATACTGCTTTAGTAAAGGATGAGAAAAGATTAGTGGCTCTGTGTTGTAATGAGCCAAGATGGCAGAGGCATGGAATTTTATTGATAAAAAAAAAGGCCTTTGTCAAGCACCTCAGTCAAGTATTGTAAAATCTGAGGAATATTTGGCTCTGCTGTATCAGTTCCTCATGCTTGGTTCCAAGCACAGAATCTCTTCCATTTATCAGCATAAGATTTTCCTAGTACTAGGCCTTCTGGCTTTCAAAATGATGACATCCATCACAGCTTTACTGAGAGGAGGTGTTTGAATAACTACATGATCAGCCATGCTGCCAGGTTCAGTGTTTGGAGTTGATTGTTTTGCTGGAACAGTAAGTGAGGTATTTGAGGTAAGTACCAAACTGGGAATTGAGACATGTTCCTTAGGATTGGGTACCAGTATTGGCAGGGCCAGTCCGGGGCAATTAGTATCATCTTTGGTTTCTCTTGTCTGACTTTTAGTAGTACCTTGGGAAGAAGAGGCAGAGGAGGAAAGGCGTAAACTGATAGGTTTTTCCAATTGAAGGATAGGGCGTCCACTTCCATGCTCATCTGTGATAAGTCCTTGTGCAGAATTTTTTCAGTTGATAATTCAAAGGAGAGGCAAATAGGTCTATGTCTGGTCTCCCCCATTTCTTTATTATCATGCTGAAGACTTGTGGATCTAATTTCCACTCGTGAGGGTCCATAAGGTTTCTGCTTAAATCGTCTGCCAGAGTATTTTGCTTTCCTGGCAGGAATTGAGCTTTAAGATGTGCTTGGTAAGTCAAGGCTGTGCCCCACAGTGCCATGGCTAGTCTGCAAAGGGGGTATGAGTGCGTTCCCCCCTGCTTGTTTATGTACCACATAACCGTGGTGTTGGCCGTCTTTATCAGTAGTTGTCCTGGATGAAGTAAGTCCTTGAAGGCTGTCAGGGCATTTTGAACAGCTAACATCTCTTTTTGGGTGATATGCAGATGCATTTGTTTTGGGGTCCATATGCCCTGAATGCATCTTCCCGCCAGGTGGGCCCCCCATGCATAATGTAATGCATCTGTTGTTAAGGTTTGGCTGGCAGGGGGTTGAGTGAAAGCCCATTCCATGTTTTGGTGACATGCCTTTGCCCACCATAGAAACTCCTGTTGTAGGCAGGGAATGAGAGGAATCATTGTTTCCAGACTGTGACAATGCTGACTCCATAAACTTTTTAGGTACCATTGTAGTTTTCTCATATGCAGTCTTGCATATGGAATCAGTAAGATGCAGGATGCCATGAACCCCAAAACCTGCAGAGTTTGTCTTGCAGATAACTGTTTTTTTTTTGCCATCAGTTTGAAGTAAGTAGTCAGTTGCCTTTGTTTGTCTGGCGTGAGGAAAGCCATCTGGGCAGTTGTATTCAAGCTTGCACCCAGGAATGTTATCTTTTGAGAGGGTACCAGTTGTGATTTCCTTTCGTTTATTGTGTACCCTAGGCATGTTAGAAGCCTTTTCACAAACGCCAGGTGCTGAAGAAGAATGTCCTTGTTCTCTGCTTGAATGAGAATCATCTAAGTAAGGATATGTTTGTATACTTTGTCTGAAAAATGCAATTACTGGTGCCGGGCACTTTGTAAAGACCCTGGGCACAGTAGATAAGCCAAAGGGCAGTGCAGAGAATTGGTAATGCATAGAGCCAGCCTTGAAACGGGGGTATCTTCTGCACGATTCCCTTATTGGGATATGCAGGTATGCCTCTTTTAGGTCTAATTTCACCAGCCAAGCGTTCTTGGCCCAGCATGGGCAGAAACTGCTGCAAAGTTAGCATTTTGAATTTTGGAATGTCCAGGTATGTGTTCAAAATTGATAAGTCCAGTATTGGGCACCAGGCCTTGTCTTTTCTGGGTACCAAGAACAGTCTTGAATAAAAACCTTGTCCCTTTTCCTGTTCTGGGACTGGCTGAATAGCCCCCATATCCATGAGGGATGTAACCTGTTTCTGTGCCTCTGCCCACTGAATTTTTGGCAGATCTGGCCAACCATTTGCTATTGACAGAATATGGAAGTGGAATCTGTATCCATGAGATACTATGTTTAGCACCCACTTGTCCTGGGTTATTAAATGCCAGTTTTGAGCAAAAAGTGCTACTTTTCCCCCTAAGGGTGCTGCCAAAAGTTAAGTGCTTGGTGATGGCAGAGGGAAGTCATTGAGACTGTTTATTGTAGGGTTGTGCTTTATTTCCTCCAGATTTTGAGGTAGAAGCACCCCATTGCTTTGACCTGTAAGAATCTTGAGACTGGTATCTAAAACCTTTAGGGCGCCTAGATTTGCCCCGTTGAGCTCTGTCGAACACAGGAAAGGACCAATTTTTTGTAGGCCAGTGTCTACTGAATCTTGGTGGCTGCACTTGTAAGAAGTCTTTTACAGTTTGCATAGACTTAGCTTTGTCTTCCATTTTCTTTAAAACCTCCTAATCACAGATCCAGTAACTGCGGCCCTGCAGGAGGCCTCTAAGGAATCAAAACCACATTGCAAAGTATGCTTTCCAACTTGTTCTGCTGCATGCAATAATTCCTGCAATTCTTTATTTTCTGCACATTCAGAAATCAACATAATTTTCTGTTTCAGTAATCTCATAACATGTTGTTGATACTTGAGCATATGAAACTGGCAGTTTAAGGCCCTAATTGCCAAGGTTGCTGATGTATAAATCTTCTTTCCCCATCTATCCAGTGCCCTTGAATCTCTGTCAGAGGGGGTAGGATTGTTTGCTGTTGAGGCCTTAACGCCTTTTGGACCCTGTGAAATAGTTTCAGGGTCAGCAGCAGGGTTTCTAAATAAAAATTTGTGAGAGTCAGGGACCCTGTAATATCTGTCTGGCTGACTGGGAGCCGGAGGTAAGGAGTCTGGAGTCAAGCTTGACTCCAAAAACACATCATCCACAATGTCTAAAACAGGAGGTATGGCTAAAGGCCTATGCTGAGGGAGAAGAAGGAAATCCCTGAGCCTCTTTTTTGATTCTGAGAAATCTTGACTCTCCCAGTGAAAATGCTTCCTCAAAGTATGCAAGGCTTCTCCAAAAGAATAATCCTCAGGAGGTGATGCAAATGGGATAAATTCCTCTGCATCAGAATCCGCATAGGGTGGTATAGATAATTCCTGATCAGAAGAAATAGAAACCTGATCTGAAGCTTCATAATCAGTGTCTTGCCTAGGCCTCATCATCTGTTTTTTGGGCATAGAAGCCTGTGCACATGACTCATGCGTTGGATTTTTAGCTTTAGAAGTTGCTTTTGTCTTTGATGTTGAAGCTGGCACTGGTTTTATATAAAAATGTTGTGGTTTGAATACACCCTCAGAAGCCGGTGCCTGCTCAGCGGCTCCGGACCCATCCGAGGGAGAGACATCCGTGGGCACAATACTTTGAGAATCTCGCGGCGTGCCGGACTCCACATGGGTCTCGGTAGGGGCCTGCGACTCGAAAGTAGCGGGAATCAGGGGCTGCAAAAGCGCCTCACTGAATACCAGCAAACTGGTGACTGGCTTAGGAGAAGCTTCGTCATCGGTTTTGGACCTCGACAGTCTGTCTCTGTCCTTTTCTTTGCGTTTTTTGTGTACTCCGGTAGTCGGACTGCTATCCGACGACATTTCAGGATAGTTAAATCTGTTTCCAAAATATTTTGAGGCAAAGATATACAGACGCTTAATAGTGCATTGGTTAAATCTAGCACAAAACCGACAGCCAGGCACGTTATGATCAGGGCCTAGGCAAAGAATGCAGTATAAATGAAAATCCTTATGAGGCATTTGCTTCCCACAAGTAATACAATTATTAATTTTTTCTGACATCGGTATGGAACAAGAAAAAAGTTTCTCCAATGGGGTACTTAGCTTTAGTGAAGACTTTGGTTCTGAAACTTGAACTCAAAAATTTCAGGAGTTGGCCAACCGGCACTTGCGCACTGCTTCTGCTTCGGGCACCGCGCGGCAAGAAAGACTAAAGAAAATGGTGCTGGCTGCTTGTTTTATACCCCTGATGACCTGACGTCATGGAAGAGGAGACAGCAACCGACACAGGGCCCAAGACTTTGGAATTCAGGCCGACTGAGGGCAACCTGCCAGCAGATTACCCAAATGTAATGACTGCAACAGTGAAACACGAAGAACATCTACCTTGAGATATTAGACTGTCATATTAGGGGATCAGTACGTGTGGAAGATTTTATTCTGAAGAAGTCTAAAAGGGCAAGAATGTTTATTTCAATTTTCTCTGGCAGCATTTTTCTACTACAAACTGATTTTCACCAATGTTTTCTTGGTTCTAAGTTGAATTGCCAAGATGAAGGTCCAAGACCTGGTGCTGTTTCCTAAACAACTAAGACTATATGAGTCACACTATGACTCAGTGTCACTGATTAGCAAAAATATCATTACAGAAAAAGAATAATATAAGGACATAATTCATAGACAGAAATCAAGTGGTTTTACATTACTTACAAGGAAAGTTTGACAACAGCAAACAAAATCAGCAGTAACTAATATTACATTAGTCTGACCAATCAAATGCGTGCACAAGGATGTGTGCAAGTGTGTACATGCATATATATAAATGTAAATATACAAATATACAAATATATATATATATAAATATATACACACACACACACACATTTCTATATTCATATATATCTCATAACTATACACATACATATGTATAGACATATGTGTGTGTGTGTGTGTGTAGTGAAATTTAAACAGTAGACACTTGGAGATCTACATAAAAATGTAAGTTATGTACTTACCAAAACATTAGATTTATCTGGTCTCTGTCTGGATACTGGAAACCAATGGACTGGTTACTTCCGGTAATTATTCTGCCTGACAAACAACTGCCAGACAAGCTCAGGCTCCTCCCCTAACCCATAAATCCTTGGCACTATAATGCTTCGCTAAAGTATGTACAGGACAACCAAGCAGCAGTAACTCTCATTTATGTAAGAAAGCACTGGATGTGGTCAGAGCATTTACAAGTACACTTTCAGTGACATGACCATGGATCTACCTGCAAAAGTGTAACAGTGCAGTATACAGTCTAATAAATATTTAGGCAAAGTAATCTTGGAAATCATTTGTTCATTCCTGGCTAGAGAACAGGATACAAAGTTGTTTATAATTTCTTAATTCATTAGTCTGATCCAGATAAAAATGAAGTTGTTCCTTGAACATTCAAACAAAGAGGCTGATATTCACCTTTGTTGGGGTATTTGAGGAAGAAGACTAATAAATGTATAGACTGGTATAAATTGGTTTGCATAGCTAATTTTGGCATTAAAGATAGTTTAGTTCAAAGACTGAGAGTCTGGATGAAAAACAATACATGGCTATTGAGAAGACAAGGTATGAAGATCAGAAATCCTTCTTGTTGATGTTATAGTCACCAACAAGGCAACTTTCCATGACAAAAACATAAAAACATAAGAGGAATATAATTGGCTGGTTTTCATTAAAGGTAGTCTGGAGTAATAAAATGCCTTTAATAAAATATTTACAGGTCTTATTTAAAGGCAGTGAAGTCAACAAAAAATGTGAAGAAAGGAGGAGATGGCTGCCAAGTGAACCTTAACTGAGCTGGGCTCCTCTGTTAAAAACTTTTCCAGAATGGTAAGGATGCTAGCCGGGGGGGGGGCATTGTAAGCTCCATATTATTCATCTGTGCCCATATCAAAACCTTTTTCCATTTACCTCTTGTAAATCTTTCTTGTTGAGGGTTTCTGTGAGGCCATAATTAAATCACCAATTTCTGGAGGGACCACATGGTGCTTGGCCTTGACAGAAAATAGAGAAATCATGCAGTTAAGTAAAGGATGAAGGTCCAATCTTTTGGATTTTCGACTGGAAACAGACTGCCTGCCTTGCTTGGATTACTTTCGAATACTTAGTAATGCTGTACAATTATATATTTTCTATTATTATTTTTTGTTTTGTCTTGTTTTGACTTAAGACAAGTTTAAGTTCGCTATTTCTACTACTATTGCCTGATCTGATTAATACACAGTGATTAACTAGAAATATATGGACTGAAAATCTTCCACACAGAGAAGTTTCTTACACTGTTTTTATACAGAAAAATCCATACTCCAAGATGTTGCACGTGAGCTGTGACTGGAGGCATGCATTTGGTAAACACTTGGGGCAGTGTTGAGTCCAAAAGTCAGGACCGTCAATTGATGATTGGATCCTGCCTGGAAATGGAAGAATCTTCTTGAAGTCTTTGCTATTTTTATATGCATCTTAAACACCCAAAGCACATCCAATCACCTACCTGAAGACACAGAAGGATGGACAGCACCTAGACGATCTGGAAGAACTTCCTCACAAACTGATTCAATTGACTAAAGTTGATAACGGGTTTGAGGTCCTTTGTGTGTTTTGGCATTAAGAAGAACTCAGAGTAAATTTTGGATCCTCTCTGGTCTGGTGGGACCTCCTGACTGTCAACTTCCTCCAAAAAAAGCCAACCTTCTTCAAGCTGTTTTCCATTGTCAGAGGATTGAATGATAGAAATCTGGGCTCTTCTAAAAAGGGAATAAAATAACCTCTGCATATAGCTTCTCTTTTCAACCTGTCTGATATGATGGCTCACCACATCAGCAGGGGTAGGGAGTGATGACCACCAACTGCCTTTAGAGCAGGATATACAGGCAGCCCTTCAGGATTCATAGGGAAGAAATCCCGGAAAAAATCCTCTAGAGCCCTAGTAGTTGGGACCACCCCTGCCACTCAGGTGACAACTTAACTAGAAGTCTCCCCTACCCTGGAAACTCCTGCCCTCTTCTAGTCTTTTCTAGGGCTGTTGAGCCTTATGAAACCATAAGTTCTTAGCCCCTTTGTAATTCCTCTAGAATGTTCTTTGAGGTGCAATGAATTTCACTATAACAGCTGTGAGTGCTCTGTACTCTACAACAGCTGCTCTTAAATTTCTTGCCCGAACAAGGCAATGCCATCAAAAGGGATATTGATGAATGGTGCCTTAAAGTTCTCCATGAAGTCTGTACTGCACAGGCAAGCTTATTAGTTCACTGCTAAGCCAGAGCCAGATGACCTAGCTGCTTCTTCAATGGTATTGTGAATTAGATGTATGGCCAGCTGGGAGATGGTGTTCTTTGCTGCTTGGGTCACCAGTTGGGTCCCCATCTCACACATTAACAACTATTTCTGGGTGTCATGGGTCCCCAGCACAATCGTTAGTGACTATTTGTGGGTGTCACCCGTATTTCTTCTGAAATCTAACAGTGTGTGCCATGTAGTTCGGGGTTCTGACAGAGACCATACTAGATGCATACCCCTGTTTCCCTAGCCTATCCATCATCCTGGGCTCTCTGTTCAGTGGATGGATTGCCATTGAGTCCTCTAGGATGTCTTTATTAGTGGCTGCTGCTGTTACTATCATGGAGTACACAAGTGGTCCCTTGTTCCAGTGCTGTCTGTCCTCTCTTTACTTCCAAACAATACAAATCGGTGTTCAGTTCTAAATGAATGGTCTTCAACCAAGCAAATCAAATTCCATATTGTCACTGAAGTCATATTTTTGGTGGTGGTAAGGGACTTAATGGCTAACACACAAATTTAGAAACTAAGTGAAGTACAAGTCTAGAGAAACTCTTGGTGACATCAGACTACTGATACAAAGCCAGCAAGGAAACCACATGTCTTGGGGTTAATAATGACAATAAAGACTATCAAATGGCACTTGTGCACTTTAGAAAACCTCTTCAAAACATTATCCGAATGTAAGTCATCCAGATCAAAACTGAGAAGAAAACAGAAGATATAAAGAACCAGTTATTAAGTTTTCATTTTGTGGTGAAAAAAAGATAATTTTATGACACAGGATGTAGGAAATCAATAGTCACATTTGGTGGTGCTGCAGTAGCGTTGTCGCCTCACAGTAAGACGCTATCCGGTTCAATTCACAGCTAGAGCGTCTTCTGAGTGGAGACATGCATGAATGGGCATACCTTCGTTGAAGGTTGTGCGTCAGGGCTGGTAACTCGGCAAGTAAAAATTAACTACCAATCATTAGCGGACCGGAGTTCCGCTGTGGCGACCCCTAACCGGGAAAAGCTGAAAAACACAAACAAACATCAGTAAACAACTACATGTACAGCAGTATAAGGCAGAAGCTGAGGGGCATATTCTATGAACAAGTGACATGAAAAACACCATAAAAAGCTGTATATTTTAATAGCAGAAACAAACTTACTGAAAGGAAAAGTAATGAGATGAACTACAACAATGTTTACACAGACACTTTAGCCATAGTCAAAAGCAGAGTACAGCCATGAAGGTAAACAGCAGCATCACACATGTTTATATGATCCACATGAAGAAAAACAGCAGCACCACACATCTTCATATGACCCACATGAAGGTAAACAGCAGCACCACACATCTTCATATGATCCACATGAAAGAAAACAGCAGCATCACACATCTTCATATGATCCACATGAAGTTTAACAGCAGCATCACACATCTTCATATGATCCACATGAAGTTTAACAGCAGCATCACACATCTTCATATGATCCACATGAAGTTTAACAGCAGCATCACACATCTTCATATGATCCACATGAAAGAAAACAGCAGCATCACACATCTTCATATGATCCACGTGAAGTTTAACAGCAGCATCACACATCTTCATATGATCCACATGAAGGTTAACAGCAGCATCACACATCTTCATATGATCCACATGAAGGATAACAGCAGCACCACACATCTTGATATGATCCACATGAAGTTTAACAGCAGCACCACACATCTTCATATGATCCACATGAAGTTTAACAGCAGCATCACACATCTTCATATGATCCACATGAAGGTTAACAGCAGCACCACACATCTTCATATGATCCACATGAAGGTTAACAGCAGCACCACACATCTTCATATGATCCACATGAAGGTAAACAACAGCATCACACATCTTCATATGATCCACATGAAGGTAAACAGCAGCATCACACATCTTCATATGATCCACATGAAGGTAAACAGCAGCATCACACATCTTCATATGATCCACATGAAGGTAAACAGCAGCATCACACATCTTCATATGATCCATAATAATGGAGATAAGGATGTATGATGCTAACACTGGCAATTAAATGACCTGCACCATAAAATTAATGTGTTCAACCATTTAAGGTACTGCTACTTTGTCATACAAACAGAAAGTGACTCAGTAAGAATGTTCATTGTTTACTGCTGAGATATGCCAGCAGTTCTCTAACAGGAACCTGATCTGAAGACACAGTTCTACATAAACAACTTCTGCACTGCTAATGGGATGGCAATTTTTTAGATCATCTTTGTTAAAAGCCTGTTATTGTTGACAGCTTGGCAGTTTTGCATGGAGGGTTAAAGCCATGACCTGCTAGAAAGTTTAGGGTTTGATTCTCTCAATCACTGTTTGTAAACTGTGAGTCAGCAAGTCGCTTACCCAAGAAACCGTCCCAAGTAGCTCCTAAAAACAAGTACTTCTGCCTAGTGGATTTAACTGGTTAACAACTAAGTGAAATACAATGAAGAAAAAAGTATCAAACATCTTTTCTTACTTAGCATTCAGAGTCCAAAACCAGCTGTCAGTGACATCTGCAGCCTGCTCCCTGAGGTACACTGATATTTGGGAAATGGCCTTAGCAGGCACACACCCTTCCATTAAAGGTTGTTAAGGTATTAACTCACCTGCCTGTGGTGTCAAATGTCGCATAATTTACTGATAATGCATTAAATGACCTGCTGTGGTTCATTCCTTGAACAGCAGCGATGTATGGCTTAGAAAGCATTTTCTATCACACTTTGGCAAGTTAAACATGTAATCCATATGATTATGGACTATATTACAGGGTTACAAAAGACAGTTTTGTCCGTTAATGTGTTTCAATTCACTTTTTCTACTGGAAAACACTAGCTATGTGAATGCAGTTAGAATACATAAGATTCAGTCGCATAGGATGGCCACGGTGGTGCAGAGGTTAGCATTGTCGCCTCACATCAAGAGGTTCTCCAGTTCGATTCTCGGCTTGGGTGCCTTCTGTGTGGAGTCTGCATGTCCCCCCTGCAGTCACATGAGTTTCTTCTAGGTGCTCCGGTTTCCTCCCACATTCCAAAGACATGCAGTCGGTGGACTGGACACTTTAAAATTGTTGATACATGAGTGTGTGTGCGCGAGTGAGTGGTGCGAATGAATTACTGTGCCAGGGATAGCCACCCGGTGGTGCAAACCTTGGCTCAAGATGATTGTCACTGCAGAAGTGACACCCCAACCCCATGTGCAAAATGGAAAAAGGGGTTGAGGATGGATGGATGGATGGATGGATTTCTACTTCAGCTGCTATTTGCTGATACAAAACTAAATTGGTGGTATTTTCATCAGTTATGGAACAAGCCCTAATCCATCAAAATTTCTACTTCTCAACCTCCCCACCACCCCCAAATCCTTAATAACTTGAGCCTGTCAACCTCCCCAGCCCCTGAACCTCTTCTTGTTTAGTACCAAGATGTACACCTACATCTATATCTGTTAATTAAAAAGAGTAACATACAAAAGCACTTACACACACACAGCTAATACAATCTGACTCGCCCCTCCTCTAAAAATAACTTTACCGAAAATTATAAAAGATTTCTTTCAATATTTAAGCAGCAATTCTGTCACACACATGGTCTAGAGAATGGTTCCCAGCTAAGTAAAGAACTACATAATTCATTTTACTTGGGGCAATATGAGCTAAGATGTGACAAGTGCATCTAGATATTTAAACTGCAACACAGCTGCCTCAGCTTTCACTTCACACTGCAGTTTTTTACAGAACACCAGATGGCTATAACATTTCTCAAAGACAGCTTTAAGCATAATTAGAAATGACACTCAAACGATGGCTGGATCATTATCATAAGGTACCTCAGATAAATAACTATCAAACAGACTTCCTAATGTACAGATACCAAAACAAATACTAAAACAAAACAAAAAAAACA
Organism: Protopterus annectens; assembly: GCF_019279795.1. Taxonomy (NCBI): domain Eukaryota; kingdom Metazoa; phylum Chordata; order Ceratodontiformes; family Protopteridae; genus Protopterus; species Protopterus annectens. The sequence continues at coordinate 1,097,655,892 of NC_056730.1, read as the reverse complement.
GACGGCTCTCTCTAATATGAAAACACAGCAATCAGGATACAGCATCTCATAAGTGCTATAGGCACTTGAAAACAAAGTTAAACCATCTGATGTGTTAAATGAACTGTCTACAGTCCTGAAAGGTAGCAAACAGATGCAGAAGACTGAAAGTGCATATACTGTGTTTCTGTGCAATGCTAATGAGCTTTATTTGAAACGTGGTTCAAGTTTTGGGACGAACGATTCAGGAAAATTGATACTAATCACTCCCTGACTGTTTGCTTATCCTGGAGGAAAGGAGGAATGCAAAGTGACTGGTATCACAATAACTTCTAACTAATGTTGGAGAGAGAGAGAGAGAGAGTATAAAATCAGTACTTAAAATATAAGGACCATTGGCTTAGATGTCTCACTCTGCCGCTTCTCCAGAGAATTTTAAAAGTTGTTTTCTGCTGGCAACTCCAGCTTATGGAGAAAACTGGGATAACTGGATGGAACAAACATAGGGTCATCAGATCTGTATTAAAAGATAGAATGACCACAGCACTGAATCCCAGTTCATCTAGACCAGAGCATCGAAAAATACAATTGTATAAAGCCGACTCGTTCGAATCTCACCTCATCAAATCACAACAGCTGATCAAAAGCTGAGACATTAACATCTTACATATTACGTTTGGTATGTATAATATGATGGTAGTAAATATTTGCATTCATTCTGACTTGTGTGCAGATTTCTGAGCTGTTGGCCAACTATTGCTATTTGATGTGGTGAGATTCGCACAAGTCAGCTTTTGACAATTGTATTCTCTGATGCTCTGTTCTTGATGAATGGGGATTCGATGTTCTGGCTGTTCAATCTTTTAATAGAGATCCAGGGTAATCTAGCAGACGTAGACTTATGTTTGTTTGAACAAGCACAAAAACAGAATATATACAACAAAAGAGACCACCACCATTTAAGAACTGCACTTTTGCAGTTCAGCTACTGTAATGCTTTGCAGTAAACTCGTGTGCAACACTAACGTGCCAGCAATTACATACTAAACAATGGTAAGTCTATAATTTAAATGCATTGTTAAGATACCAGAATTGTTCTGGGTGTTTACGGGACAAACACCATTCACACAAAAACAAGGCTGGATAAAAATCAACCATGAAGAAGGAGGCTGGTTTATCAAATCAAATTCTACAACCCACAACATAAACATTTTGCATCAAAGATTGTGAAACAATTTTTGCGTCAAGGAATCTCACTCTTCTCTCACAGATACTGCAGTTCACAGCAGTCATAAAGTGCTAATGGTGGTGACCATGTGAGGCCTTGGCCTCTTGCAAAATAATTACATTTAAAAAATGTGGTGCCTCAATACAGTTACAAAACAAAAATCTATCTATCCCCCTTAGAAATGTATTTTACTAATTTCATAAAATTCCCTTTAAAGTATATTCGTCTGGTACCTAGGACTTGATTACACAAATCAAGGGAATGGGAAGCAGCGACCTTGTCAAATTCTTTACACACACACACACACACACACACACACACACACACACACACAAACACACACACACACACACACACACACACACACACACACACACACACACACACACACACACACACACACACACACACACACACACACACACACACACACACACACACACACACACACACACACACACACACACACACACACACACACACACACACACACACACACACACTTCAGACTACCCTGTCTTTTTGAAAGGATGCCACAGTAGTAACTTTTTTTTATAACAGAAACATTTGATCAAATACCCTGATTATGCCAACCTCTATGATGAAAAAAGCTCTGTCTTATTTCCAATACAGACAAATCAGAATGGATTTACTCAAAGGATTCTTCGTTTTAGTAAATATATTCCAGTTAAGCAAGAAAGGAGACATGCACAAAAAGGTGACATTTGCATAAAGTGCCTGACAGTGGGGATGCAGCTGAATTATTTAGAAAATCTGCAGGATCCTGAGCTCTGTAGAGCATTACAGGAACACACAGCAAGACATTTTGTGCTAAGCAAAACACTTGGTACAACTGGCCAGTAGCTGTTTATATCACCTAAACAGTAGGCTTACAATTAAGTACACTTACTGAAAAGCACTTCTGTACAGGAATGAACGTGTGACAAAGTTAAAGATGCAGCAAAGCAATATTGTTTTTAGTAAAATTTTTCATGTCTTTTTTCTTTCCTGAATTAGAAATGAGACAGTACTTCAGTCTGTCAATGGTAATTTTAATTTTATCACCACATTAAGTACTGCTGTTCTGCAGGATAAGCCTGGCTTTAGCAAGATCATACAGAGTCAATACCTAAAGAATATTTCTGGGAAATGAAACAAGCTGCACAGAAATATTTCACACAACTAAAGTGAAAACATCAACAATGACCCTGTAATGTTTCAAAAAACTCAGAATTCATGATTTTTATTTGGTATCTTAGAATGACCACTGTGTAAAAGAAGAACCAAACACACATGCTTTGGTAATCAGGTTGGCTACACTAGGGGAATACGAGTTAGTATAAACTAAAAGTACAAAGATAGGTATTAATAAACCAAGGTATAACCTACTAAAAGTCTCTAACTGAAGGGTAGGCACTGACACCAACACTTCTTCCAGATATCTAGTCTGGATGTGTTAAATGAATACTTTTTTAGAGGAAGGAGGGAAAGTGCACAGTGTGCCATGTTGGACATATGCTTTCAGTAGAGCAGTGTGCCTGAATATGGAGGTCTCAGACTACATTCAATTCAGGCAATTTGGAGACAGTAACTGGACAAAGAATCAATGCATATTTTACTCTTTTCTACGTATTTTTGGCCTTTTGTGCCTACTGATCTTTAAGCCTCCCCCAGTCAGATTCTTAGCATTTGCCCCCCATACTAAGGAATTACCCCAGTACAGTACAAGGATGACAGTCATCCAGAGGGTCCATCACACAGACACCAATGAATTTTGCCTGTGCCCTTGCTGGCATCCCAGCAATGAAGACTTTCTATGGCCTAACCCTATCTTGATGGGTATATGCATCACTACAGACATCCACAATGCCTTCTCCCTGTGAGTGTTTGCTTTTGTGCATTCACTCACTTATGTATTCATTTGTTTATTTATCCTTTGTTGGCCAGCTACATCCATCTGAGCTATCACCAACTCAACCAAGTAGTGAAGGCTACCACCAGGCAATGGCTTGGTGAGTAGAAACTCCACCCCAGAACATGTACCATAACATTGTCTCCCATATGAAGGATTGTGCTTGAGTGTTGTACTCCACCCTGACTCCCCCACAGGATGAGCATCCCTCCCCTCCCCTGCCAGGTCTACCAAGCACCCCTGCTAATAATCAGACTTGGGCTACCCAGGCTGAAGTCAGGACTTTATCCCTCTGTACCACCAAACTGGCAATCTGTACAGGTCAGCATGAGATACTGAATCTGTACAGGTCAGCATGACATATTGAATCTGTACAGGTCAGCATGACATATTTGTGCAGTTCAGCTGCTTCAGATGGCTAGCAAAAACCGAGATTCTGAGTTGGCAGGATTGGAAGACACCACATCTAAGACATTGGATCAGCTTCATTTCTTTATGAAAAAGTATAGTCTGAATCAAAGCTGGATACTTAATTTTCTGTCGGATCTCTGCACACCCTTATATTAATATAATTAGGCATAATCATTACATCATTGGGATGGGGAGGCACCTCCTATAGTGATGTCTGTCAAAAAAAATTACACTATGCACTCTTAAAATTATTGACCACATAGCCATTGATCAGCAGTCCAACAAATGAATATTCCAGCAGAGAAGACTGGTGAGTGAAGCACAAAATTTATTATGGATCATGTAATGTATGAATGCTTATAAGACTGCCCGGTATTCAACAGAGACACTGTGGATGTGCTCCATCTTTCATTAGGTGCCTATTCAGATAGTCCCGTAGAAGTAATGTGCACCACATGACACAGCTTCCTGGAACTAAACATATACACTCCATCTACTATTTGTATGATATATAATTTTTCTGATATAGAGGTTGATGTTGGTAGGGCAGACATATTTTCCAAAGGTCTTACTTTTGTTCCAACTAAAGGGGCTAACATCACCCTAACTTTTACAGACCTTAAAGTTTACTTAAGAAAACTTAATTTCAAAATTATGTTTGATAATATTACAGATACCTTAAACCCTGGTTTTGCAATTATTTGGAAAAATGTGTGAATTAGATATAAGCAATATAATGACAAAAAAAAATCAAGGATGTCAGAATAACTTAAGTGTAGAGGAACATGATTAGCTGCACTTCCTAAGACAGCAAAAACAATTAGAATTATGAAACCGGATAAAGAGGGGCTGATTAGTTATGAATAAGGTTGATTACACTAACAAAATTCTAGAAATTATGAATGAGAATATATATGAACTGGTATCTAGGAACCAGCTGAATGGTGCTTACAGGAATACAAGTAAGCAATTAAAAGATGTGTTCATCGATAATCAAATATGTATAGATGATTATAATTACTTCAAGATGGTGTCCCCAGTGATTCCTATTTTATTTGGAATTCCTAAAATTAATAAAAGCATTTTTTAGGGACTCTGAATAAAATATGAATCGCTGGGGGCACCATACTGAAGTAATTATATTCATCTATATTTATCTTTTTATTTATTTTATTTATTTATTTTTTGTTAACCGGGTTAGTCCAAATGGACCAGTGGTCCATTTTCAGTGGAGACCCGAGAAGAAAAGCTCCACAAACAAAACATCTGAGACACTAACAATAAGTTTCTTTTACATAATATGAATATAATTACATAACAAAATGTAGATATTGCAAGAGCAAGAAGAAAGTAAGCCCACAATACATCTTAATGAGTGAAAACCAAGATGGAAGACGTAGTTAAAACACAAGGGCTGAGGAGTGGGGAGAGGAGGAAAATGCAGAAGAGTCCAGCGTGTGTGAGAGAGAGTAATAAACGGAGAGAGGTAGATAGGGATAATTAGTAGCCAAGTGGGAGAAAAGATAAGAATTTTAAGTACCGTATTAGTCAGAGGCAGAGCTGAATATGAGATTAAGTATAGTGTTAGTCAGAGGCACAGTTAAGGTGATACAGTACTAGTTATTGTGAAGATAATGTACCAATAGGGAGAGGAGAAAGTTGCTGAAGACAGATGGTTGGGGGGAGATAGTAATTAGGTAGGGAGATGAAAATAGCAGATGGGAGAGTTAGCATGGTATTGTTTTAATTCTCTTTTGAAATGGATTGAAGATTCAATTGAATGTATATAAGTTGGGAGTTTGTTCCAAGTTTGAGATAAGGAGCATTTGTAGAATAGTCTACCTATTGTTTTACTTGGCCTGTAGGTATTGAGTAGCATTTGGTCAGAAGTACAGAGATACCAAGAGGGTTTGTATAGAATTAGGAGGGTGGACAGAGAGGGACAGTTTTCAGGTTTAAAAAGAAGAGTGTGTGTCATCTGTAGCTGAGAGAGTTGGAGTAGTTTAGGAAATTCAAGCCATTGTAGTTTTCTGAGGGCAAGGCAGTGATGCAATTTATAAGGGGAGTTACAGACAAATCTAGCTATATGGTTGTAAGTTTGTTCTAGTTTGGTCAAAAGATTTACTTGAAGTTGGGTAAATATAGAGGAAGTGTAGAGTAGACAGGGGAGGAGGTAGGCTTGAGCAAGGAAGTCCTAGAGGTGACGGATAAGAATTTTTTTGTTTTTGTTTAGTAAGTAACCCAAGTTTTTGATTGGTCTTTTTAATGGATTGTTGGATATGGATGTCAAATTTCAGTTGATTTTCAATTGTGATTCCTAGAAGTTTAGTATGGGAGTCAGCATGAATGATGGTGTTGTCTAGGGAAGACAGACTGACGGTAAGAATCGATACAAGTCAATAGGGTTGTTAACAGTACATTGCGTATGCCTTTATATTATGCCAGTAATGTAAATTCAATTACTGATGTAATTAAGAAATACTGGCCTATTCTGATCATCAATTCAGAAATTAATGATACAGTTGGTGATAAGCCTAGTTTTTCTTTTAAAAATAAGAAGTCTTTAAAATGAATGCTATGTTACCGTAGCACAGGGGACACCATACCTAGTGGCTTAAATTTTGCTATTGCCTCTTGTATGAACTGCAACTTTTGCAGCTATACTGATTCATCAGGGTCTTTTGAACACCCTGATTTGAAAAAAGTGTTTAAGTTTAAAGTTCATACGGATTGTTGTTCTATGAATGTGATTTATTTGGCTGTCTAATATGCACTTCTTTCTACGTTGGAAAGATGAATAGATGCTTGAGAGACAGGATTAAGGAACATGTACATAATATTAGGAACAAGTCTAGTAGCAATGCTTTAGCTAAGCACGTTAGTGACAGTGGTTTGGAATATCATTTTAAGTTTTTGGTTGTACAAAAAGTAGTTGCAAATGAACAGGGTGGGGAATCTTGAGAATTTTACTGAAGCCACTGAATCTAAATGGAATAGTTAGACTCAGGGCTCATATGGGTCACGGTCTTAAAAAAAAGGTGCCATTGAAACCCCTCCTTAAAGCAAGACCATTGAACAGATGAATGTTTTTAGTGTACGTTTCTTCTTGCACATTGTTGTATGTATGTGATCTTTGTTGCTTAGATTTTTTACCCTGTGTATGAGTTTAATGTATTTAATATGAAACTTTGTATAATGTTGGTCTATTTAAATATATTTTAATGTCGGGGTTTTAATAGCTGTTTTTGACTATTTAATGGATATGCACCCATTGTTATTTGGACTTAACTGTTATATATAAATGGTTTTGATGCTTTGACTTGGATGTAACGTTTGAAGAAGCAGTATTTGTACTGTGAAAGCGCTAACATTCAATAAATGCTGGACTGCTTTTATTTCTGAGTTTACCTTGATTCTGGGTATGGAACATGGTTTAAGGTTCTGCAAGAGAGATCTAACATAAGTAGTGGAAACAGGTTTCACGGTGAAGGATATATGGAGGTAAGTGGTGGAGGGGTTGTGACTGATTATTGTTAGGGGGTGTTAGTTTGCGAATAGATATAATTAAGTAATTGTTTAGAAGGGTGGCAGTTTCAAGAGTAGTATTACTGAGGAAGCGGTTGGGCGTAGAAGGTTTCCATGGGTAGAGTACATTGTTTATGATGTACCAAAATTTTTTAGGGTTTGAGGTGAGGGAGCATTGCACTACATGATATAAGTTCTTCTTATCACGAATAATGAGTTTTTTGTGAGGTTTCTAAGTTCTCTGAATTTAAGGTGGAGAGAAGACGATTTTGTCTTTATCCATTGTTTCCAAGTACTATCTTCCAAGTTTTATGGTGGATAGGGCATCTTTAGGAGCTAGGGTGCTGTATTAGGTTTGATCCTAATTTTCTCCTGGTTGGGGCTAGAGAGTTTAGTACATTTAGGAAAGTACTGTTAAATGCAAGTTCATAGGTTGGTACTAGGCTATCAGCCCTAGGGCCTATACAAGCCTAGCCATAACAATTCCCTGGCTATTTCTTCCCACAGTATTTACTTACTTGGACCCCTGTCTAGCAGGGCAACTGACGTGATCCCCAGGGTGAATTTTCTATCTCCCATCCAATCATCAAGGTTCCTTTTGAAGACGGCCAAAGAGGCAACTCTGCTTGACATGTATGGGCAGTCTATTCCAGAGTCTGTGGAGTCTCTGGGGCAGGAACCTATCCCTCCAGCATGTTTTTTTGATTGTGATGACAAGGTTTGGATCCCTGGAGTGGGCGTCTCTGAGGGATTGGGATTTCTTTAAGGGTAGCATGTCCAACAGGTCTGGGTTTGATATGGCCTTGTGTGTTAAGCAGAGATCGCCTCTGAGTATACGATATGCGACAGAGTATAAGTGGAGTTTTTTTTAGACGGTCAGCATAGGGCATCTGCTTTAGGCCTGTGATTCTTTTAGTGAGGTATTTCTGCGGCCTTTCCAGTTGTTGCAGATGTCTTGAGAGGTACATACCAAATGGGGCGTTGTATTCTATAACGGGTCTAATGAGGGATGAGTACAGTGGGACGATGACCTCCTTTTTTCTGGATGAAAAGCCCTTAGCGATGAGGTGTGCCACATAGGATTTCCTGACTGTTGTGGTGATGTGGTTATCGAAGGTGAGACCACTGTCCACCTGTGTCCCTAGGTCTCTTATCACACTTTCAATGTTTAGTGTACTGCCACCTATGTGGCAATTCACGGGTACATGTTTTTTTCCTAAAGGGGATAACTATACATTTCTTGGCACTGAGCTTGAGCCCATGGCTCTGGCACCAAGCATCTGTTTCTGTAAGGCCCTTTTGTAGAGTATCCACATCATTTGGGGATTCAAAATTGGCTCCCAGTTTGCAGTCATCTGCAAACTTTGTTAGCCAGAGTCCCTTAGTGTTGACCTGTACTTCAGAGAAGTAGATGCCAAGCAAGAGTGGTCCCAGGACTGAACCCTGAGGTATGGCTTCATTTAGAGAAAAAGTATAAAGGTGATTCCAGTTTACAAGGGAGAGTTGGTGGTTTAAGGTTTCAGCATTGAAACTGGACAGGTAATGGAAATCTCTACCAAAGGTGGCGTTTTGAAGAGTGGGGAGGTAGTCTTAGTACTGAGATTGGAGGTGACCACTTAAGGCATCTAGTAAAGTAGTGGGATTACGGTAATGATTAGGATTGGAAGTTAAAATCCAATCAAGGGTAGATATGCAGTTTTTACTGATGCAGGTGGGAGCAGAAATAAGCTGACTAAAGCCAAAGAGGTTTATACTAAGGTTAGGGGATTGGGGGGAGAGTTTATTTCAATCAATGTTGACATCACCAAGTATGATTGTCTCATAAGACAGGTGTTGGAAGATCCAGGATAAGATAGGTAGATAAAAGAATTGGAATGTTGGTACCAGAAGGTATATAAATAGATGCTATGGCAATTTTTTTTGTGTGGATTAAGGTGACAGTTGAGAAAGATAAGTTCTGCAGGGGAGAAGTCAGGAAAGGGATATGGAGGGGGGGGGGGAGGTTGAGCTGTTCAGAGTACATGATAGCAATGCCTACCCCTTTTTGGGAAAGCCTGCCATGCTGCAAGATGTTTCACCTGGGGGGAGGGGTTGAATTTTTGAGTTTTTGATATGGGGTTTGAGCCAGGTTTCTAAGAGTGTTAAGATGTGGGGAGAGTGGTAGGCAACCCAAGCATGTAGTTCAGTTATTTTGTTTGGGAGACTTTAAAGGTTCACAGAGTAAATGGACAGATGTTCAGATACAGAGGTGGGGAGTTTGTGCCCAGTAGTTGTGGTAGAGGTGGTATATTGGGAGGAGAAGGGATGCCATGGGGTTGGGGTATTCCATCATCAAGGAGTGTTCTAGGATGAAAGCTTGTTTTAGAGAAATAGAAATTGAGAGTAGTGGGTTTGAACTTGTGTTTTGGGGAAGAGAAAAAAAGGATTAAAATGCTTTAATTTGTGAAACTGTATACAGTAGGAATTGAGAGAGGGGAGATATAGAAGTCTAGGGTTTTGTTATGGGAGGATGAAACCTGGGTAAGAGTAGTATGGAGAGAAAGGAGTGTAGGTGAGTAGTAAATAAGCCAGTGGAGAGGAAAGAATGGGAGTTAAAGAGAGGAATAGTTAGCATGTTGTGTATGTGGATATGTTTATGTTGTAGAGGTGGTGAAAGAGTATTGTTGAAGTTTTAAGGAGGAGCAATGTAAGAAGAGGATATATAAAAAAAAAAAAAAGCAGGCAGAGGTAGGGTAGGAGGATGGGTTACTGTGCAACAGAGGTAAGAGGTAGGGGGAGTAAGACAGGTAAGACATAGCAAAAATGGGGCAAGGTAAGTGGGGGAGGTGGTTATAGGCTAAAGGTGTTGTTGGCAGTTAGTGGCAGCAGTGTGGTGCAGCAGTGGCACAGCACACCTCACCACAGCAAGAGGTTTCTGTCTGGGTTCTCTGGGCCTGGATCCTGTGCTGCCTTGCCTGAGGTCCCTGTGGTCCCTGTGGTGGTCCTTTAGGTGCTCTTGGGGTTTCCTCCCACAAAAAAGACATGCTGTAGACACACTGGACACTAAGGATTGGATACACTAAATTGGAGAGTGTGAGTGTGTGTGTGTGTGTGTGTGTGTGTGTGTGTGTGTGTGTGTGTGTGTGTGTGTGTGTGTGAGTGTGTGAGTGTGTGAGTGTGTGTGTGTGTCATCTGTGAAAGGTTGGGTGCCGGGCTGGCAACTCGACACTGTAAAACTCCACTGCCAATCATGAGCGCACAGGTGATCCTTTGTGGTGACCCCTAATCGGGAAAAGCCGAAAGAAGAAGTGTGCAGTTGGAGGGAGTCTACAAGGAGGTTAGAGGATAAATGTAGAGTATCCAGGAGTGGGTGGGAATGGGAGTGGGGTAGGGGAGCAGAGTGAGCCCAAGTGCAGCGAGGGCAATCGGAGCGGGCTGGCCAAGTCAGTAAAGGTAGCAATGAGAAACAATCAGTCAAACAGGTAAACTTGTTGGGTAGCTGGAGGGAGTCACTCAGACAAAAAAGTTAGTGTGCTCTATGAGAGGGAGAGGATAAGCGAAGAGTGATACAGAATCAGAAGCAGTGACTCTGTGGAAAAATAACTTGAGAGAAAGATAGCGCTTGGTTAGAGGAGAAGTGGGCTAGGAGGGAAAGGGTGTAAAGTCAAAACTTTAGTAAAGCAGGACAGTGTAATGCTAGGAATGCTTGGAGGGTAATGGTAAGGTCTGTCACTAAGAAAGGGGAAAAGTAATTGATGTTGGATGCTCCAGTAGAGAAAAGTGTTCAGGGGAAGGAAAGATTGGGGCATGGTGTTAGACAACTAGAGAACAGGGAGGTAAGGGGGGAGTAGAGTTTGGGACAGGTGATATATGAGAGACCACTGATTAGGTACACTGGATGCTATACAGTAAAGAACCTTTAATTTCTACATACATTAAATTACAGATGAAAAAAGAATCCCGGTTTAGAGGTGAAGCGTCTAGCGGGAAGATGGCAGTAGTTCTCCCCTTGACAGTAGTAGCTATTATTTATGTTTCTTGGGCCCTCTGTTTATTAGGCCTTGGGAGGGAGAAAGTCAGGGTATGGTGTTCTGCATTAAATTACAGATGAAAAGAGAATCCTGGTTTAGAGGTGGAGCGTCCAGTGGGAAGACGGCAGGGGTTCTCCCATTGACCGTAGTAGTTAATATACTATTATATTATGTGCCCAATACTAGAGGCCAGGAATTTCATCACTTCAGCATGTGACAAATTTTTGGATGAGAAATTAAAGTCACTACTGTTAAAAGAAGAGCACATATGTAAGGACTCCTGGGACCTTCTGGATAAAATTAAGAACAGTATAATAGGAATGATGTCTGAATAACTACTGATGCAAAGGACTTGTATACTGTAATTCCTCAGCAAGAAGGCATTTTATGGGTTACAGAATATTTATTTCATTGAGGTATACCAAAGGATCCAATAAATTTATACGAACAACTTTTTGAGATAGTCTTGAGTAACAACTACATTATTTTTGAGGGGAAATATACCTGCAAAAAAGTGGGATGGCAATGGGATCCCATGTGGGTCCTTGTTCCCAAACACTGTTATGGTTCAATGGGAGTATAAGCATATACTTGGTCATGAACTTTACAACTCCACACAATTATATGTACGTTACCTGGATGATATACTCACAGTGTGGAAGGACAAAGAGGAAAATATTCCTTTATTTCTAGAATACATCAACAACACAACTGATTTTGACCATTACCCACACTACAGGACATGAGAGAACAGCTTACTTAGATGCACTTTTGGAGAAAGATAATTTGAGCAAAAGGTACACCTTCCATATATTTAGAAAAAGCATGTATTCTAATTAATTCATGCTTTACACTAGTGCACACCCCCACCTCCAAAAAAGGGCAGTGATAAGGGGACAGCTAGTGAGAGCAGCACTTATGATCACCTTAGACTCTCACTTTAAAGAGGAATGCAATAAAGTTAGGGACATGTTCACAAAAAGAGGGTACCCAAGAGCTTACTGCAAGATCTGATATAGGAAGTACAGAATAAAAGAACAACAAAGCACTTTAAACCAGTCCTTAACACTGACAATACTGTGGATGTATGTAGTACAAAAACTACAGTGCAAACGAGCATTAATACAACTGAATAAGTTCTGTAACTTTATTACTACATTTAACAGCAACTGGTAGGTACTCAGATTTTGAATAAAACCTGGGTACCTATGGAGGATGATATACAAGTAAAAGACAAGGTGGGGGAACCTATCATTGTTTACAGTAAGGGAACTAATTTTAAATATATGTTCATCAGCATAAATGGCAATGAAGCTTGTAAAGTCATCCCTGGTATGAAGAACTGTGAACACTGCAATATTTGCAAATACATCGAAATGGGCGGTTATTTCACTATATTTTGGCAAGACTGCGACAGAAGGAGAAAATACTAAAAGTGGAAGACAGCAGAGTGTTTGTGGAGAATGATTACTCACTGTATACCACAGGCAGAAGAGAAGCAAATGTATCCCACTATTCAAGAAGTGTCAATAAACAGGTGTGAGATTCAAACTGCTGTATCCAGCTGCCTTCAAAGTATTCTTCCCTGGAAGGAGAAAATAATTTTTTTATGAAGTACATGCTAAGAAGGAAATACAAAAGATTTGTCCAACAAAAAGTGAACTGTGAAACAGAAAAAGATTTTGCTTCTTGTTGTTCTGGAAATAAAGACCACAGAGAGGCTGTATCTCTGAAACTTTTTCCAATGCTTTATCTGGAAATGTTGGAGTGAAGGAAGGGAACACTAGAGTTGACTAGAAGACTCGAGACAGGATTTTGGAGATGGAGATTAACAGTAATAAAACCAGTAACTTATTGCGGGATTAAATTGTAATAATTATGTGTGTGAAAAATGGCAGAACAAAAAAATCTGGAAATAGTGGACTTTTTTCAGAATCTGTTGGACTTGTGGGGAACTCTAAAGCATATGCCCTACTTTATGTCATTAATGTTCAAAAATGTTTTGGGAGGGGAAGAGGGAGGAGAAAGTTTACTGAAACTAAAGACATTTTTTCTTACTAGCACTATTATTGTGGTGTATGGTTTTCTTAGCATTTTATAAAGTTTTCTAAGTTATTTTTTTAAGTGTAATGGGGATTGTAAAGAGGAGCTGCTGCTCTTTTTTCTTTTCTTTCTCCCTTCTCTCTTTCTTCATGTTCAGTTTAAAAAAAGGTAGGCAATGCAATGAAAAAGCATGGTTAAAAGAGCATAACAAAAGAAAAATTAATGTGCTTTTTCTCATTTTTGCATGGGGAAATGAATGGATTAAGGACCTTAGATTGATTTAGTAAAAGGTTTTAAGAGTAAGCAAGTAAATGAAATAAGAATACTGATTATTATGAGGCTTTTTTTTAAGCAAACACATGTATGCTCAGTAGCAATTCTGCAGCTGGTCTTCATGCTTCCATGGAAACAATCTGATAAAGGAAAACTGGCTACATTCTGGTGGAGAGTGATTGGCTGAAGAAAAAACTGAGAAGAGAAACTGGGTAGGAGAAAATGCTCTCTGAAAGCATTCAGGCTTTTTCCTGCTGGAAGAGCTATAAAGAAAAGGCAAAACCAATTAGTACTCAGTAGAAAGCACAAGCTGCGCCATGGATCTTAGCATGTTTAACCTTTCTTTTAGGTTAACTCAGGTCTATGAGTGTAGCTGTCAGTTTGGGACTTTTGTTCCTGCAATACTACAGTATTTTAAGATGTACATAGTTTTGGGTGTTACTGTTAAGTTAATAGGTTTTAGGGGGTACTGGGTGTGTATTTTTTTTGTTTTTGAGGGCTTTCAATAAAACACAACGTTTTGTAAGATGCGACATAGGCTCAAATGGCTAAGACTAAGACAAGAAACAACTGTATAAAAGTTCAACCTGTGAAACGGTGTATGCATGTAATACAAAAGCTGGAACTAGACATTTAACAAAAATGGTGTTCATAGGTTGGTACTTGGCCTATTGGCCCTAGGACCTATACAAGCCTAGCCATAACAATTCCCTGGCTATTTCTTCCACCACTATTTACTTCCCTGTTGTTATACATAAAATATGGTGGTAATACCTTTTTAATGCAATGATGCTTTCTGTAATGTCTTTAAATGTCAATTGTCTCACAGATAAATACACAAAAGAAAAAGTAGTGAACTATATTAAGAAAAGTAGAGTGCAAATAGCTATATTACAGGAGACGCACTTGGAAAGAACTGAACATGTGAATTTGATAAAGAAAGATGTTTGGGAAGGTTATTCAGCAGCATACATGGGACAAAGGAAAATAGAAGGGGTCCATATCAGATCATCGAAACGGCTCATTATCGAATGCCGTAATGTCGAACTGCAAAACACGAACCCTAACAATATCGAAACCTCTAAACAGCTAATTTTTTTCCCAGGGAAAAAAATTGCTGTTCTGAGAAACACACACACACACCACAAGCATACTAAAAAGCAGCAATCCACACACATACATTTAAAAGTTACATCTAACCCTACACTACACATACACTACTATCTATCCACTTACCTTAACCCAGACCCTAACCCCTAAGGTCCGTTACTGCACACTCACCTCACCCGTGCCCTAACCCTAACTCACTTAACCCGTCCCTAACCCCAAATTCTCACTATCGCACACTCACCTCACCCACACCCTAACCCTAACTCACTTAACCCACCCCTAACCCCAAATTCTCACTATCGCACACTCACCTCACCCACACCCTGACCCTAACTCACTTAACCCGCCCTTAACCCCAAATTCTGTCATAATCGCACACTTACCTGACCTGCGCCCTATCCCTAACTCCCCCAACCCGCACCTTATCCCGAACGTCCACACAATCACACACTTATCTTAACCCAACCCGTAACTTTCCACCGCATCGATGAAAACAGCGAAGCCGCAACAACGGCCAACTGAATTATTTCCCTAGGAAAGAATTCGGTTTTGTGCAGCTTCGCTGTTTTCAGCATTCACGATATTGGGTTCAATATTAGATCATGCGAAATTCTGCCGTTTTGATGATCTAATATAGACCCACATAGAAGTACTTATATTAATTGCAAAGGGGCTCCAATAGTGATAGAAGAGGATAAAAAAGATCATAATGGCAGATTTGTAGCACTGAAGGGCTACTGGCCAGGGAGGAGGATTACATTGGCATGTATTTATATCTCACCAAAAACTGCTATAACAGTGCTTAAGAAAATTATGGGAAAATTAATCAGTTTTCAGCAAGGAATATTACTTATAAGTGGGGACTGGAATATGATTTGCAACAGTGAAGATGTGTCTGGTGGGCCCAGCACAGAAAGTATAACAAAGGAGAGTACATTTTTGAAGAAATGTATTAAAATATTTGGTGTGGAAGATGTGAAATCAGTAATAGTAGTTCGGAGTGAATTTACAAATTATTCCTCAAGATATAAAAACTGGGCTAGGCTAGACAGAATTTACATTTCACAGAAACATGTACATTTAACTGAAAGTACTGATACACACCCAATAACTATATCAGATAATGCATCAGTAATAACTAAAATAAAAACATAGGGTAATTAAATAAAAAATGAGACACTGGTGCTTTCCCACCTCTCTGCTGAAAAGAGAGAAATTTAAGGAATAAGTAGGGGAGATTATTCATGAGCTATCACAGAGAATAGAAATTTCTTCTGAAAATATAGCTAGGGAGTGGGATAAAATTAAGGTGGAGCTTAAAAATAGAGTGGAAATAAAAGAAAGGGAGCGATGTTTAAGAAGTAACAAGAATTACTTAGATGGACTGACAAATGTTAAAGTATTGTACAATAGGTGGAATCTCACAGAACAAGAGGAGGATCAACTGCAGAAAGCTAAGCAGAAAATACGGGATTACCTCAATAATACGCACTAGTTTGGAAAGACTGCTGTTAAGCAACTGTTTTTTGATAATAACAGTAGAGCACAATAACTTTTAGTACGACGACTCATGCAACAGAAAGTAGAAAGGGCTGCTGCCAAGCTTAGGCAGTGTATAACAAGGAAGGTAACAAGAGATCCTGAAGAGGTATTAGAAATATTTGAGAAATTCTATGAAAGTCTGTATAAAGCAGAGAAATATGGAAATCATGAAAAATACAAATGGAAATGTTGATGGAAAAATTAAATATGCCAAGGTTAGTGGTAGATGAAGCTCAAATGCTAACAGGACAGGAGGAGGTGAGAAAAAAATTGTGATGTATAACCAATCTACAGGAAAATCACAAGGAACAGATGGTATTCCTCTGGAAGTTTGAAAGCTAGGATGGAAAAAACTGATAAAGATCTGGAAGGTTTTCTTTAACAGTAATTTAAGAGGAGGAGAACCACCAACGTCCGGGGAAAAAAGCAGTGGTAGCTGTAATACCTAATGAGGGTAAATAATCCATCAGACCCAACTTCATACAGGCCCATTTCAATACTACACCATGATTAAAAAGTATTCATGTCTACAATGGCTAAAAGAATGACAAAAGTAATGCCAAAATTGCTAGATATAGATCGATGTGGTTTTATGGAGGCAAGGCAAACTTTTGACAACAATAACAGAACACTGATGATCCAGAGGGAAGCAGACAGTAAGAAAACACCATTGTTGTTAATGGGTCTTGATGCACAGAAAGAATTTAACAGAGTAAGCTGGGACTTTATCAGCATGGCAATGGAAGCATTTGCATTTCCTGGAAAAATTCTAAGGTTGATTAGGAGGATATATGACGCATCAGAGGTGAAAATTAAAGTGGGTGGGGTCCTCCCTGATAATGTCTGCTTGAGCAGAGTAACCAGGCAGAGGTGTCCTCTTACCCTTTATTTGCATTACATTTAGAACCACTGGCAAAGAAATAAGGGACTCAGAAATTCAAAGATATAATTGGTATGGTAGTCAAGAAAAGTTGGCTTTATTTGCAGAAGATATTATTTTGTACCTGACAAAATCAGAAGACGACATTACAGTGTTATGGAACATTTTGAGACAGTTTCAGATCTTCTCGGGATAAAAAATGAATGAAGCTAAAACAAATGCGATAGCAGTAAATGATGTACCCACACATGAAATGGTTCAGGAATACCCATATTTATGGGGACATGATAAAATGAAATATTTAAGAGTATAAATTAAAAATTATTCTAGTGTGGCATTTAAAGATATGTGGGAAGAGACTAAACAAAAGATAATACAAAAACTGAGCAAATGGAAGCTTTGTTATATGGATAGTAAGATACAAGCAGTTAAAATGTTTTTAGCCCTTTTAGTCTTATATGCAGGTCAGTCATATTTTTATCTACCAGAGGAGAAGTTGTGGGTAGCAATTAATAAAGAGCTGAAGGACTTTATCTGGGAGGGGAAGATGGCAAGAGTCAAGTGGGATCAGCTGTTTCTTCTAGTAGAACAGGTTGGATTGGGATTACCCAATTTGAAGGGGTATTTCAGAGCTACACAATTAAGCCTCTTATACACAGCACAAGCAGAAATCTATAACTCAAAGTGGAAAGAGATGATGATGAAACTCGGGGGAAGCTCAAGAAACAAGGAGAGACTTGGGTATTGGATGTACGCCTTCAAGGAGAACAACAATAATTATACAGACTATTACATTCATAAAGTAGCAGAAAGTATTCTAAGAACTAAACCAACATGGGAATGGAGAAAGGAGATTCTCCCGATAGGGATGACTGCAATTAGGGATACAGGCAATAGGGAGCTGGAATTTATTGGAGAAAACTGGCAAAGGAGCCAAGGTACTGGGAGCAAATAACTAGAGAGGGAAAAATGATAAAAATGGGTAGAGGCCAAGAATTTATTAGGACTGCAGTTTAGAGATTGCCTTTCCTATCAAAGACTGATATCAGAGTACAGGCAAATAGAAAGAAATAGGGGGGTCCTTAATAAAGACCAGCACTGGCAGAGTTTTTATGAGACTCTAGAACAGAAGATGCCATTAAAAAAGGAATAATTAGTACAGCATATAAA
Organism: Protopterus annectens; assembly: GCF_019279795.1. NCBI lineage: Eukaryota > Metazoa > Chordata > Ceratodontiformes > Protopteridae > Protopterus > Protopterus annectens. The sequence goes on along the minus strand of NC_056730.1, from coordinate 1,097,637,809 downwards.
ACGTTGCATGATAACTATAAGAATCAATCAGAGGAGATTAGAAAGAATTGAGAAGAGACACTGGATAAGCAAGTCACAAAGAAACAATGGGATGATATATGTATGTCTCCCAAATATGCAACCAAATCTATAAGATTTAGGATTTTTGCCTGGAAATGTTTGAACACAGAAATTTTTACACACCAAGTAGACTCCAGAGAATTTTCCATCAGGCAGACAGCAAATGCTGGCTGGAGGTGTGACAGGGAAGAAAGAGGTACTTGGGAAAGTATTTTCTGACAGTGCAGTAAGTTGGTGGACTTTAAGGATTCCCTGCGGGATATCAGAGATGCTGAGTGGGTGGATTGGTGTGATCAGGGAGATGATTTTTCTGAGCTATGATACAGAATTGAAATTGACTAGACACGGTAAGGTCATGATGTGAATAATTATGGTGGCTGCCAAAAACACAATTACTAGAAAATCAAAATCAAAATATAAACCGACTATATTAGAAGTAGTGAATATAGTAATAGAGATAAAAAAACTACAACTTAGATCTTTAGAAAAGGGTAGGAGCAAACTACATAGGAAAATGGGAATTGTGGAACAATACATACAAGGGAGGAATGAGGTTTAAAAGAAGGCAAAACTTAAATGAGCTATGCAATGTTTGACTGAAAATTATTGGGTAGATTACAAGTGATGCATAATGTTTGCAACTGGAAGTGTGTCAGTATGGTTTATAATGTAAAATGCTTGCAACTAGGATTGTGTCCGTGTGGTTTGTTTTCATTTATATAAATGTATGATTGCTTATGCCATAAGTGATGGTTTAATAAAAATGTTTCTTGTTTAAAAAAAAGAGAGCAGGAATTGAATAATTTATGTAATGTTGCTTAGGTTATATGATACATAGCAACATATGTGAACTATAATGTTTGTTAATGTTAATTTAACACAGTTTGATTACTTTTGTATAAATGTAAATTTGCCTATGTCACAAGTGATAATTCAATAAAGGTGTTTAAGAATAAAGAACACTTGAACACAGAGTAGAGAATTCTCTTCCACATCAGAATTCCTAGCCTTAGACATTTTCTCTGCCTCTTCTAGAGTCTGCCTCCTTCCATTACATAACATTTGTGGAGACTCCCAGTAATCTTCTCTATTCTAAAGTTCAGGAAATCTACTTTTCAAGGAGTTTTGGTTGTGGAGTAGATCTACAGACAGCTTCTCCCTACTAGTTGTAATGGAGACAATTTATCTGCCTGATACATACTCTGCAAAAATCTTGCGCAGTTAGCAGTTTTCTTCCCCGTCTCAACAAGCACTGAAATAATATGAGCCCCCCCTTGGCAGACATACCAGTTTCAGCCCCATTAAATATGTTGCAGGGCCAAGACAGACTATCCACATTTAATGGACTACAGCCAGAATAATGGGGGACCTTGAAGATGAAGAGCTGGAGAGTCAAAACGCATCTAGAGAGTTTGGTGTTAGTATGTTGATGCTGGTACAGCCACTGTAGTGAGGCGTACTGAGTAACTAATATAAAGTCCTTTCCTAACAAATAGTCTTTTAGGTTGGTGAAGATTCAACAGATGGTAAGCCATTCTCATTTTATATAGCTAAACAGTACTTCTCAGCACTTCAGATTTTAGTTGGAGATGAGCTGATATAACAAATGGGATGCCGAGTGATGCTGAGAAGTGCTGTTTATATAGCTAAACAGCACTTCTCAGGATCACTCAGCATCACATTTGTTATATCAGCTCATCTCCAACTAAAACCTGAAACAAGGCTGTGCCTAAGTCAACTTCAGAGGCATCTGTTTATACCGAGAATTGCTTGGAAAAATCTGGATCTATTAGTACAGGTTAAAAACACACATTTCAGTTGTCTGAATGTCTGTTCTGCTTAAACTATACACATAACCTTCAATGGGGCTTTACCTTTGGCCTGGTAAGGGAGAGGGCAAGCAACAACAACAAAGAAAATGATTGGCATGGGTCATTGCTGTAATGCCTCACTTTTCTCTGACAGTAATTTTACTATCCAGTGGCTTATTACATTGTCCAAATACCAGGCTTCATCCATGTCTAACTTGCACTTAGGCAAGTTTGCAATCTAGAACTGCTTGAACTTTGGGGAGGCGGCTTTCCGAATCGTCAGAGAATATTACTACACTACCCAGGTAAGTTGCTGCTTATCTGGTAGGGAGACTAGGGAGTTTGTCCAACAGCCTCTGAAATGTTGCATGAAGATCCAAAGCTCAAACTCTATTGTGAAAGAGTCCATCTGTTGTGGAAAATGCTCTTTCTCCTTAGTTTATGGGGTTAGTAGAATTTGCCAATAGCCTTTGGTTCAGTCTAAAGTGAACATAAACCCTTGCAGTGCCCAACCTTTCCTCATTTAAATTTCCTTATGTCCACTTTTATGGGACTTTGTAACCTGCAGTTTCAGTACATGTAATGGAAAAAATATATATGACACAAACCCAAGAATAACAAAATGTTTGTAACTGCTACTTTTCAAACAGATGATAAAGGAGGACAGCTTGCGCTTTATGACATTAAATAATGTAGTTTAACACCACAGCAGTTGATGCTGAGGGAGGGGATCACCACGTATTTTAATGGATCATATGTTCAAACTCAGGGGAATGAGTGTCGTCCTTAATGTAAATGGTGCATTCTCCAGAGTTAAAGTACATTTATTAATCAAAGAATTGTTAAAATGTGATTTTGCTCTAACAGCTTCATCAGATCAAAAGTCAATGTTCAACTTTTTTGAAAAAGTATGCTTGCATGCTTGATTGTGTAATAAGCCAAATTTAGCAGTAAAGCATCATGCCACAAGTTTAGCATTTCTGAGGCTCGCCTTCTCATACAGGTAAATGGACTTAGCAATTCTATTTAATGTACTGCATTTCTCCCATTAAGGAGAAAAGTTTAGCTGTGTGTGATTGAGTGAAGCAAATGAAGTGTAACACTGGCCAGAGTAAGAAATATTTCTGCCGATATACTTATTAATAAACAAATATTCTGAACATAATTTTATAATGATCGCAATGTGAGAGGGTGATTGTAAGTATGGGGAAGCTTAGATTTGAACAAATTAAAACTTTTTTATAAGAAAATGTGGCCATAGAAGAACATTAATAAACAGTTTACTTCTTACTTCACAGCTGACAAATCAATGAGGGGGGAAAAGTATAGTTGTGTAAAATCTTACTATAACTTTAGATGCATCCATAACATGAGGGAGTCTCTGCCTCTAGTTGACTCGTACGTCCAGCCATTTTACAAAAGTTAGCTGCTACTGCAAAGGTACATGCGACGGCCCATAGCATTCAGCGTATGTCGCGTATAAAGCGGATGTCAGCATGCACCTACCTCAGAAATGGATGCCACTAGAAACCAGCAACTATGGAGGGGGTATTCAGGAGTCAGGCAAGTGCCAGGGGGAAGGCAGGGTGGGAAACTATACAGCAGCATATAGAAGAGAAGGACATTCAAGGTTACAGTAAGTTCTTACACAACTATACTCTGTCCTTCTATTCATATACTGCTATATCCATAACATGAGGCGAGAATGCAAATGCTCATGCTATTAAGAATTGGGTGGAGGAACAGAGATATTTTCCACAAAGCCATGAAGAATGGCCCTGGCAAATCCTGCTATGGACCTGGAAATAATGTCCAACTTATAATGTTTGGTGAAAGTGTGGACAGATGACCATGTAGCTGTTTCTAAAATGGCAGCTGTATCCAACCCCTTAAAGAAGGCACCAGAGGAGGACAGAGCCCTAGAGGAGTTTACCTTCCCTGGGAAGGGAAGCCTTTTGCCATAGGCTGTGTAGCAAAAGGAGATAGTTATAGAGATCCAGGAGGAAATGGTTTGCTTGGAAACAGGGTGTCCCAGGGTTCTTGGGTGATAGGAGACAAAGAGCCCATCAGATTTACAGATGGATTTGGTCTTGGCCAAATAGTATCTGAGTTGTCCATGTAAATCCAAGGAGTGAAGGATCCTTTCAGCAGAGGTTTGAGGTGAAGGGAAGAAGGTAGAAAGATTGATGGTCTGATTAAGGGAAAATTCATTACCTACTTTGGTCATGAAGGATGGGTTAGTGCATAAGCAAACCCTGTCCTTGTGTGAAACTGTGAAAGGGGGAGAGGCCATGAGGACTTGCAGTTCATAGACCTGTCTAGCTGAAGTAATGGCCGCCAAGAGTACAGTTTTCCATGTGCAGTGTTGGAGAGAGTAATCCTTAGCTGGCTCAAAGGGCAGTAAGGTCAGCTTTTCCAATACAAAAGTAAGATCCCAAGGGGGGAAATGGGCTAACTTGGAGGCCTAATGTGTAGTACCCCCTTTAAAAACAGCTTAACTTCTAGTCTGGAAGCTGGGGGGGGGGGGGCAAGAGGTAGACATGCTGAGATGACAGATATATGTGCTTTAACTAAAGAGTTTGACAATCCAGAGTTCATCAGTTCACACAGGTAAGACAAAACCACTGGAGGTTCTACAGTCAGTGGTTGGATATTTTGTTTTAGACACCAAACAGAAAACCTTTTCCACTTGGATAGATAGGATTTCCTGGTAGTGGGCCTCCTGCAGAACCTGAAGCACATCCTCGCTAAAGGTGTCTGAAGGGCATCAATGCCATTTACCCACAGTGTAAGGTTCTGGGTGGATATTTGGGGGTGTACGAGAGTTTCCTTTTCCTGTGTGAGCAGGTCCATCCAATGGGGTAACTTGTACTGATTGCTAGATGATGTAATAGGGAGAACCAATGCTGCCTTGGCCAAAAGGGGGTCAGCAACACAATCTGAAGTTGTTCTCTCTGAATCTTCAGCAGAACGTTTTGTAGGACAGGGAAGGGGAGAATGCATAAGCAAACATCCCTTTCCATGAGAAGATAAGAGCATCCACCCTCCATGCCCCGGGAGAGGGTATCCTGGTGCAGAAGACTGGGCATTGTCTGCTCATAGGGGAGGCAAAAAGGTCTACCTGAGGTATACCATATCGATGGATCAGGTCCAGGAACACATCCCTGTTTAGCATCCATTTGCGAGATTGAGTCATGGTCCTGCCTAAGAGTACCTGCCATCACATTTTCTGCAGCGGGTCTGTAGATAACTAGGATGTTTACATGTCTATGTTGGGTGATTTCCCATGCCTGTAGGGCCAATCTACTTAGGAGGTAGGACTTTGTCGTCTCCCCCCGCATTTGTTGATGTACCACAGCACAGTGGTATTTTTTGTGCACCATCTCAGCACACCTGGTAGAATCCGATCCTTGAAGACTTGGAGGGCGAATATCAAGACTCTCATCTCCTTGGTATTGATGTGTTCCCTCTGTTGGCCCAGGGTCCAAGTGTCTCTCACTCTCCCTTCTACTAAGGTTGTGCCCCAACCTGAGTCTGAAGCATCTGTGTACAGATCCTGGTTGGGGGGAAAGGGTTACAGGGGAAGACCTGGATTGGCAGAGATCTATACAATCCACCCTGGAAAAGGAGAGAAGCAGGGGTACCGTAAATTCCAGAGGGTGCAGGTGTTGTTTCCAGATTGTCCTTAAGTACCATTGGAATTTCCACATGTTTAGTCTTACTAAGGGCACCATGAGAATGGTGAAGACCATGAATCCCAGGAGCCTCAAACTCCCTGGCTGACAGGGCTTGGAGAGGGAGAATATCCTGGAAATAGGATGTGAGGGATGGAATCTTTTCTGAAGGGAGAAAGGCCATCATTTGTCCTGTTAAAATCCTGCATCCTAAGAACACATGATCCTGAGAGGGTGTCTGGGAAGATTTGTGAAGATTTATGACGAACCCTAGGCACCTCAAGAGGGTGATGGTTAAGTCTAAATGTTATTGGATCAACTGTGGAGACAATGCCTGGATGAGGACATCATCCAGGTAGGGGAAGAGCTGGATCCCCTGCATTCTGGCAAAGGCAATGACTGGGGCTAGACACTTTGTGAACACTCTTGAGGCCGTAGAGATACCAAATGGCAAAGCACAAAACTGAAAACGTGCAGAACCCACTGAGAAGCGAAGGAATTTTCTGAAAAGAGGATGGATTAGAATATGTAAATAGGCATCCTTTATATCTAAGGACACCATGAAGGCCTGATGGAGGATCAGGAGAAGGAGAGTAGAAAGGGTTAGCATCTGAAAGGAGGGGACACTGAGGAATGTGTTTAGATGGGACAAATCCAAGATAGGTCTCCAGGGACCTTCTTTCCTGGGGACCAGGAACATCCTGGAATAAAATCTTTTCCCTCTTGATTGTGGAGGTACTTCTTGAATTGTGCCTTGAGAGAGCAGGGTCTGCAGAACTTGGGGAAAGGAAGCTATTTGGTCTCGAGGGGATTGAGGAATGCCTCTGAAGGTAGGTCTGGTTTCCCACACCATGAAATAACCTACTTTTATTATTGAGAGGACCCAAGAGTCCTGGATAACCTGTTTCCAAGCAGGGAAGGACACTGAGAGATGCATGGATAGGGGGATGTCTGGGCTTAATGCCTGGTAGTCACAGACTACCAGGCTTGGCCTGAAAAGGCTGTTTTTGAAATGAAGTAGAGGGAGAAGACCTGCAGGGGGTCTGCATTCTTAAATCTTTTTTCCCCTTGGGTGGCACGTGTCTGGAAGCCCTTCTTACAAAGGTAGTTTTAGCTGGACAGTTCCTCTGGAAGTGGGGAACCAGGCAGACAAATATGTGCCTGAGGTCCTGGAACTCTTTGCCCTTCACGTGAAGGGCCTTTAAGAGTTCAGCAGCCACTGAACCAAACAACGCTTTGTTATCCAAGGAAGCCTCCATGAGTTTTGACAATGTCAGCAGGCAGAGTCTGTAGCCTAAGCCAGGAATATCTACTGATGACAGAACCTGAGCAGCCCTTGATTAAGCCTCCACTGCACCATAATTATACTTAATGGAGTGTCTAGTTACTTGACTGCAAAAATTTAACAAACTAGAGACCTTAACATCGATAAGGGAATCAGGAAGGTCACCCAACTGTTTAACAGCATCAGTAAGAAATGCCAATATTTGGCCATACGAGTTTGGTAGTTTATGGCTCTCACAGCTAAAGAGGCAGGGGTATATACTTTTTTGCCCAGTCTTTCCATTATTCTGCTTTCCTTATCCGAATGAAGGAGGGAAGTGGAGTGGAGAAGTTTGGAAGTTTTATCTGCAGCTACAGAAATCATGAAAGGATCTACAAGTGGAAGAAAAGTTCTGAGGTAGGTGTTTGTACTGATCTCTGCATTATATCAGACGTCTGTTTATGGCCGATGTATGCTGAATGCTGCAGGCCGTAGCACGTACCTTCGCAGTAGCAGCTAACTTTTGTAAAATGGCCAGACGTATGAGTCAACCAGAAGCAGATTCCCTCATGTTATGGATACAGCAGCATATGAATAAAAGGACTTTATCACAGACAATCCATTATCTTTAGAACTCACCAAAACAGGGAAATGCAAAAACAGAAAAAGTGTTACTGATGGCTGTAAGTACAGTAGCCCCAAAAGTCTCTAAAAAAAAGTCTGGTGATTCGGTTTCCTGAACTGTTGTACACTTGTGATTCAACAATATATGTTCAGTCCTGGAAAACTGTGTGTGTTCAGTTCAATATGTCACTCTAATTTTTTCTTATTAAATAGATACTTGGTGTTTCCTTAGAGTGGTCCTATTATGACCCAGTCAATCACATGAAAACAGAAAACTGTGTGTCCTAGCATGCACTCCTCCCATATAATAAAAAAAGATCACTATAAAGTCGCAAGGTATGGTCATGTCAATGGTAACCAAGGACATGACAAATTTCTTAACCTGCATCCAAAATCTCCCAACAGACCTGATGGAGGGAGGCTACAATCATGTGATGATAGGTAACCCACCAGGACAAAAGCACTTAATCATGTTTGTTTCTTCAATACAAGTTTATTTATCATACTTGAAGTTTCTTGTGTATTATGTTATCAATGGTCCACAATACAGTTTGTGCTTGGACTTTCTGAATGTTTAAAGTGGAATACATTATCTTGAAAGGTTTTGTGATACTACAGCTACCAGTTTTTGCAGTGTGATACCATCACACAAGCTGAAGTGAGCTACTCTGTCCTCTTTTGATATTAAGTCTTTAACTGCTCTTAAAATGTTACCCATCATCACACGATCGGTGGGCGGTGAAATTTTTTTTGTTTGCTCTTCATTACTGAACTTCAATTAATCTGTCTTCTACAAATGTTTTTTTTTTTTTTTCAAATAACATTTTTTATTCTGTTGTGCAACCAAAGGTAATACAAGAGCAGTTGTAAAGTACATAATAGCATAGTACATGGCTGAAAACATTCTTATCTATTTACAATAACAATCGAGAATGAATTACATAGTAGTGTCATATGAGGTAACATGCACAGAAAAAAGCTATTAACTATATACACTATCTACAATAATGCTACCATTAGATTTTAGGATGTGGAGAAATCCTTGGTGAACTTCTTAGACCTGTGAATTACCAAGGTAAATCACTTACCATTTACTGAATCTTCATTAAACCTAATCATTTAGGATCTGGTTAAATAAGATTTTCCAGAATTTCTGATAATATACTCTTTTCCTAGGACCTCTAATGAAAGGTTTTGTGAAGAGAGGTCTAAGTGCCATTTCTCTAAAACTGTCCCAACTGAGTTTTGTGCGATCTAGCCAGTTTTTTGTGATTTATAGCTTAACAACTGCGCATAGAGCAATTAATATGTGTTGTTCTATTTTAGGTAATGCCGAATTCGACATATGGAGGATAGCGAGCTCCCAACACAGTGTGGAGTTCTGATAACCCATCTTTTGTAGACATAATTTTCGAAAGCACCATAGTTTGTGAGTGTGAACACAGAACCATAGCACATGCATAAGATCTGCTTGTGGAGAAGAGCAGCATGGTCAAGCTGGGAAAAGTTTAGGGTTAAATTTATTTAAGATAACTGGTGTAAAATATGTATTATTATTAACCATTAATTGTGTCGATGTGAGACTTTTAAAGGGAACAAAATCTAAAGTGTTTCTTATTGCCTTAAGTTTTTGTTCATCCGTGAATGTTTTACCATGTTCACTCCAGTATTTAGAGAATATACATCCTGAGTTATGTATCACTGAAGAGATAAACTTGTATGTGTTGGAAAGCATTTTCTCGCTGCTAAGAAGCGAGTTCATAATTTCAGATAGTTTGATGATGTCCTCAATGTTAACAGATAGGTTATTTATTAGGGGAAGAATGGCTTCTCTAATTTGTCGGATAATAACAGTGTATTTGAAGCTTAGTTTGAGAGTTGCACGTAAAACGGGAATACTTTGGTTACTATATTTGTATATATCCCACACTGTATGATCTTTGATAAGGGGGAAATCTGTAAGGTTAATTGGTTTGTTGTTTAATTTTATGTTAGGATTTAGATGGAGTGGTTGTAAGAGAGGTAACACTTTTTCAAGCTTGGTAATCTTAAACAAGTCTTGCAATGCTCCTACCTTATGCTTCAAAGTGTTACGTATTTTAATGACTTTAAGAGTAAGGAAAGGGAGAGCTTTTGGGTTAAAATCCCATTTGGTTATATGTTTGTGCCAAATTTTTACCCAGGTTGGAGAGGACTTAATATTGCCTGAGTTCAGGTTTGAAATTAGCATGATTCTACTGGCACATATGATCTTGTAGTACAAATGAAGATCTGGTAAACTGAGACCACCACTCTCTTTTGGGTAGTTCAACTTTGTATAGGATATCCTGACCGATTTTGAAGACCAAATAAATTTGGCTAGTTATTTGGATAAATTGGTAAAAAAAATATTTGAAATAATGAGGTTAGATGCATTAAGATGATATAGGAGTCTTGGAAAAATGTTCATTTTCACAATTGCAGCTTAGACAGTGGGGAGAGTTTCAGTTGCTGCCATCTATGCAAGTCTTGAGTGATTTTTGCCCGTAATTTAAGAAAATTGTTTTGAAAAGATGAAATCTGATTATGCTCAAAAGTTATCCCTAAATATTTAAGGGAGTAGGTTGTTTGGAAGGGAGATTCTGGAAAGTAATTAGTTTTATGGGTTGATGGGGAAAATGTGAGATTTCTTATAGTTAACTTTATAATCAGATACTATTGAAAAATTATTACTCACCTGTAATATTTAACTCAGGTCAGTGTTTGGGTTTTGGAAGTAAAGGTTAAGATCATCTGCATAGGCTGACAAAATGATTCTGGTATTAAGAACTAAGGGGCAATATGGAAAGTCTTCTGTGAGATATATAAAAAGAAGGGTTCAATAAATAAATTAAAAAGGTAAGGGGATAGCGGACAACCTTGACGAGTGCCATTCGTTATTTTAATTAGATCAGTTCTCCTTTTGTTGATATATAAATAGGTAAAGGAGTCTTTATAAAGGGTTTTTATAATGCTGGAAAATTCTTTGGGGATACTGAAATGCGGTAAAGTTAAAAAAAGAAAATTCCAATTGACCCTGTCAAATGCTTTACAAGCATCAAGGGTAAGCGCATATACTGGGATTTTATCCTTTTTCGTTAGGTTTATTAAGGAGTCTAGCATAAGAGTGTTATCCCAGGTATGTCTTTTAGGCATAAATCCTGCCTGGTCAGGAGAAATCAAGAATGGTAATACCATTTTAAGTCTTTTAGCCAGGACAGAAGAAAGTATCTTAATAACCACATTAATCAAGGAAATGGGCCCATAATTGTGCGGATTAGTTCTGTCCTGATTGTTTTTTTGGAATAAGAATTGTTTTAGAGTTATTCCAGTGAGGGTCTGATATGCCATTCAAAATGATGAAATTAAAAACCTTTAGAAGGATGGCTGATATTTTTGGGTTGAAAGTTTTGTAAAAATCGGATGTGAAGCCATCTGGGCCAGGTGATTTGCCCAGTTTAAGGCTATTAATGGTGTCAGTAATTTCTTGCAGCTCAAGTGGTGCTGAGAGAGAGTTTTGCTGCTCCTTGTTGACTTTTGGGAATATGAGGTTATCTAAATAACTCGCTATTTGGGATGAATCCAAATAATTGCTCTCTCTACCGTATATATTAGAGAATATATTGTAAAATACTTCTGTGATGTCCAAATCAGAATTATAAAACTTATTTTGGTAGTATAGTAAAGGAATTTTAGTGGGGCCCTGTCTGTTTTCGATAACTCTTGCTAGGGTTATGGATGGTATTTGTGCCCACTCAGAGAAATACGCTAAATGTTTCTGTTCTTGAAGAGAATAGTTATGGTGGTGTAGCTCTAATAATTCTACTTGGATAACATTGATCTTTTTTTCCTATTTCAGGGTCGGGACATGACTTATGTGCTTTTTCTAGAACTGATAATTTTGAGATTAAGTCAGTTTCTTTCTCTTTGTTTAATTTTTTATAGTAAGAAGCCTTTTGAATTAAGAACCCTCTTACTTTTGCTTTGTAGGCCGCCCATTGTATATCTAGTGGAATGTTAATAAATTCAAAGTCTTCTTCTACCTCTAATAAACTTTTGTTGATTTCCTGGAGAATGTATTTTTTAAATAATAAGTTGATATTCAAGGTCCAGTTACTACAAAAGTAACTTGATATTGGTTTGGTTGTGAATTCAAGACAGAGAGATTCTGGCATGATCCAATAAGAATCTAGATTCTGTGTAGAATTTTAACTCAAGGTTCGTTAGGGATTCTGATATTAGGAAGAAGTCTAGACGGGACCAGGAATTATAGCATTTCGAAAAGTAAGTATAAAGATGATCTTTAGTTAAGTTATTGCTAAATGAGATTGGGTCCACTAAATTTATATCTGACATTAATTCCCCAAGTGCGGTGGAAGCTTGAAAAATTGTAAGATTTTGACTTGCTGGTGCGATCTAATACTGGGTCTATGACTGCATTCCAATCTCTTCCTACTATATATTGGTGGTTTGGGAACGAGCAGAGAATGTTATAAATTTCTAAGATAAAAATCCTGCTGCTTCGTGCAAGGAGCATATATGTTCAGAAAAAGAAATGGCTTGTTAGATTTAAGGTTTAAAGATGTAAAGAAACACCATCTCCCATTTTTGTCAGCTTTGTAATCCGTTATGATTTCCTGAAATTTCTTTTTAATGATAATACTAACCCCCTTTTGAGTTTGAGCTGTCCCCGGCAGCAATTAATGACTTTATCCATTTTCTATTAACGTCCTTAATCCAATCCTCTTTAGGCATGTAAGTTTCCTATATAAAACAGACATTCGGTTGAGATTTAAACAACAGGTGCATCAAAAGGTTTTTCTTTTTTTTCTGTTTTTAAGACCCCTTACATTCCAGGAATCTATTACCCAAACCATAAATTATGATCAAAAGGATTAAATCTAAAAAAAAACATATTTTGAGTAGAATGTTAGTAATCTGTTTGTTTCCCCATGCTTTATCTGGGCATAGAAGATGGCTATTATTATTGAAGGCCGAGAATGTATTAGGTATTTTTGTCTTAAGGTATATGGTAGAATGGTAGCAACATACTCCATCTTTAATCCAGTGCCTACCCACCTTCTCTCCCTAATTGAAGGAGCAATACAAGAGTAAGAACTTTGGTCAAAGTAGAAAGTAAGTGACTGAGAGTAAACAGGTACATTAATAAAAACAGTCTAAACATACTAAATTGAACTATATACAAAAATATTAGCGTCTCAGAACTGATCACCCTAGACCATAAACCCACAATCCACATGGTAACTCTCGCTGTGTGATAGTATAGAAGGAGGGACCTTCATGGGTATAGATAGGACAATGAGGTAAATTTGGAATAGAAGGGAAAAATAGGAATAAAAGAACAGCCATTGTCTAATACAACACTAGTACAGCACAGCCTGTGAAATGTTATATATGTTGCAAGGCTAGAGAAAAAGAGAAAAAAAAGGTATAAAACTAGGTACGAAAGATTAATATTAACTTGTGCAAGATGTCATAAGTGTACTATAGGTTGTGTGAGTTTTAAATTTAAATTTTAAAATAAACACTATCTGCCTGCAAATATGTCAGAGAATCTTACGAGGAACGCAACACAGTATAGCTGATTTATTTAAGAAAGAATCTCCATAATCTGCAAAACTCAATACTCAATACTACTCAACTATACTCTGCAAGGTAGAGTAGTAAATAAACTTTTCACAGATGGATTGCAGACCATCAATGTAAGGGTTATGTTTGTATGGTGTTAGTGAGCATTGCTGAGCTACTAAATACAGCTTGCAAGTAGAAGTCATATTATGAATTATTGGAACACTAATCTACTCAGAGCAAACATTAGAGCTCATCAACTTTTAGATTGCGAAGTTATCACAACATTATAAACACAGCCCTATATAATGACATGGCTACCACAACAAAAAGGGAAGAATTCAGTCTGCTAACAACATCAGACATTTTCATTTTAACAATTGAAATTGTACCACCATTCAGAACCAACCACCAGCCCATTCCAGAGTGTGAGAGGGAACCACAGTAAGACCTTATTTTCGACATAATTCACTTTCCACTTTTCTCACTCTCTAAGAGGCTCATGGGTAGCTGGATGCAGATGTATTAAAAAGAACAACTCCAGTAAAGTCAAAAAAGTAATTATATTTAACGGTCATTTTAGATGGAGTACATAATCTCTATCTCTCTACCGCCTCCAAAATCTCTGTATATAGGTCCTGGTGCTGGAGTATGACAGCCTTCAGTTTAACAACTCGCATTATGGCCACTCATGTGGTGTATTAAGTATAAGCTTTAAGTAGCTCTCTGAGTAAAAAATCTGGTGTCTGATCTTCAAAAATAACCAAAGTATTCAAAAACAAAGGTTGACACTGTGCTGTGATAAAACAAGTTTAAATCCACTTTTGCCCCAGCTTTGATACTTTATTTGTACACCCCCTATTGTTCCTGCTGTACAACTCTAACAACATGTGGTAGTATCTCCTGCTGTAGTTAAATCGATCAAATAATCCATGGCTAGCCTACATACGTGTAATGATGGTGCCATCTGTAGGATTATGCAGGCATTGTATTTCAAAACTCAAAGGTTAAATACTTATTAAGCACTGTACAAATATCAATGTATCAAAAGGTTCTGGTAGTAGAAAGCTGATGAATTTAAACCAAAAAAAACCTGCAACACGTCTTAACAAATGCTACTGACCGGAACAAAGCTTTAAAGAAGCTATATGGCTCCGTTACTTTATCTGATGAAAAGACGAAGATTGGTGTACGCAGAACTCATAGTTCTTTTAATGCGGACGTTCTTTCTTTTAATTTGGAGACCAGCGTGCACTCAACCATGCGAAAGGTATATCCCTTTAAGGAATTCTTTGTAAAGCTATGGTCTGAAGAGACGGAATAAGTTAGATGCAGGAAGAGCAGTATTTATGCGACGACAGGAAGTTGTGTGCAGGAAGTGCCTCCCTCTAGGAAGCTGTGAGCTCAATTCTGCCTAAATAGATAAGGTCGACAAAATAAATACTTTGTCCCTATTTAAGTGAGTTATTCTGTATTACTGGAACCATAGTTTGCATTTTTAGTGGAATAGCAACATATAGGAGCCGATTATGTGGCTTATATTAGTGTCGGTAAAGGTTTACATTTCAGGGGATCTGCCAAAGCACTTGATGAATGCAGACTTCGCTTCCTTAGGTGAGTTAACAGCAATTTTTGTATCATTATTATAAAAAATTAGCGTGCTGGAATACCGCATTTGGAACTTGAGGCCTCTTTTAATTAGATGAGAGCATAAAGGAGCCAGCTTCTGTCTATTTTCTTTTATGGCAAGGGGAAGATCCTGTGAGAAGGTAATTTTGTAGGTGTTCCACATAAGTATGTTTTGCTTTTTCGCAGCTGAGAGGATTCTCTGGGTATCTTGGAAGTTTAGGAGTTTGACATATACTTGTGGAGGGATCGTTGAGTCTTGTTTCCTTTAGAGAGCGTGATGGGCCTGCTCAATTATTATTTCTGTTGAGTCTTCCTCTGGGTTAAAAAGATGATTGAAGATTTGTTTTACAGTGTTAAATAGATGATTCTTTTCAAATAGTTCAGGGATACCTCTAATTAAAATGTTATTACGTCTGCTCCTAGCCTCCAGGTCAATAAGCTTTTGTTGTAGCTCGTGTATCGATGCCGTTTTAGAGTGGATCTCCTCTTTTAGGGATTGAATTTGTATTTCATTTGAGAGTGTTTTTTTGTTCCAATGCGTCAACACGCTCCACTATTTGGTTAATTAAGGTGCCAAAATTTTTAAGTTGTTCAAAGAAGCCTTTGATCGCTGCTTGTATTGGCTGAAGGGCATCCTTGAGTTCTTCCATGTGAAAACTTGATTCAGGCTTGGTTTTGGGGGTCATTTTGCTAGACTCCAGCACTTGTTTGTTTATTTTTTGCCGTTTAGAACCAGTTTCTTTCTCCGGAGAGGCTATCATTGATAGTTTTGTTTTTATAGTTTGTGTCTCCATGGTGTCTTGTTTTTTAGCCATTATATTTGGAGTTACTGCTGTCACTTGTATATAGCAAGAGTTTTAGAATGATTTCAGGCCTGCAGAGTACACGTTGCTGGTAGTATCCAGAGCAGTATAGAGAAGTAAGGCTAAATTTAGACCTTTTTAAAAGCTCAGGTGTTCAGATTGTCGTATTCTTTATAGTCTAGTAGGTTATCTTCATCAGGTAATTTCTCTATTAGTCCAAAGGTTTATGTTCTTCCTGGTTTTTAGGTATTAGAGAATGAGAGCTCTGTGGATAAGGTGTTTACAGGACGACCACCATCTTGGAACTCAGCTTCTACAAATGTTTGTGATTTCTTCCATACAGCGCTGTATCTTCCCAATGAGCAATACAGGATATTTTTTTTTGTTAGTCAGCAACTGCACATAAGCTGGCCAACAACTGCCAAGAGATAAGCATGATACAGCTTTCATTCAGGAAGTTATCAAGGGATTTCTGTCATTCCCTTGTGCATGGCAGAAAGATCCCAACAGATGGGCACTCATCATGATGGTGCAAAAGCTCGTCCCCTACTTCCATGAGAGACTGTGCATCTACAATATCACCCAGCCTTAAGACAAATTCACCAACCTTTCCACCTAAGAAGCAAGCAGGCTTCCCTTGTCATTCCGTTTCTTCACCAGCTAACTTTTGCTGTGCCCATGTCATTGCAAAAGACTAAGTCATCTGAGGAATTGCCAGGGCTTCATCACTTCTCCACAGAATGTTAGTACTACCATCTGATCAATTAATTCAGCTTTGTGTTGTAAAATTTCCCATGGATTTGGTATTTCTACACCATCTTTAAATCAGCTGGTAAAACTGGCAGTCTCATTCAGTTTATACAGTAACAGTATCTCTGACCACTGACATATTTTACTCAGTAGTGATTTTCAAGCATCTAATATAGCTGAAGTGGATAAGTACTGCCCATTAACAATTGAGTCGACAAGGAATTAGGTCACTGCATTGGAATACTACATATTCTAAAATTATGAGAAGACCATCCTCATTGCCTCTGCTATGGCCAGTCGTCAAGAATTTTTTAAATTACTGGATAGTTGTCGTCTCTTCTTTCTGTTAATCACAATTAGGAGGACATGAAGTGACATGCCTCAACTCCCACTCACTCACATTTTCTGCAGACTGCTCATATCATACAGTTGCTCAAATTTCAGATATTGAGGTCATAAGTGTTAATTTGCTGTTGCTCATCCCATGAAGAAACAATATATGTTTTAATATGCGTACTATTAGGAACATTATCCAGCATCTCATCACTCATAGAATGAAACAGTTTTTTTTTTTTTTTTACTGGGCATTTTATTATGTGGTGCTTTACAGTCTGCATGTGTTATATGTGTGAGTTGCAATTAACTTTCTAGGCATATATGTTTAAAAGAACTTAGTCTTAAGGAATCACTGTAGATCCATCCCAGTGATATACACTTTAATGCACTAATGACATCTCCACTCACTGTATGATTGCATAAAAATTGGAATAATTTTCTACATAAAAATAAGACTGGGTATCTCTCTGATGAATATTCTTTCTCAGACCATTTTCTCACTGTAACTTCATTTCTAAGTCGGTGTCAGTACAGCTCTGCAAATCTTTACTTTCCTTTTATCATTTGTTTATTGGAGCATCCCCAAAAATCAGTAGCTCTTCTAACAATTCTTTACAGTTCTTTGGTAAACATACTGTTTTTCGCGACATCAACTGTGTTTAGTTCTTGATGGGCTGAATTTCTCTTTCAGAAAATACTTCCATAGAGTATACATCATCTGCAATCTTGGAGATGTCTTCGGCAAAAACTGTCCGAATATGCTAATACTCTGTATCAACCTGAACTTAAAAGAAGTTTTACTGGAGTTTCTTACATCCATACACTACTGATAATTCCTCTTCTACCTGAGCATGTCTGTGATATGCATTTGTAAATGCCCTTCATTCACAGACAACTTCTCTATAATCTGGTAGGATCACAGCTCCTACATCATCCTAACTGGCATCATTTCAAAAATCTAATTCACAATTCCACTCACAAGCTACATAACTGTTAGATACAAGCTTTACAAAATAACCTTGGCTTCTGGCTTTGACATTTTCATAGCTGCTCTAACTTCTTCTGTATCAGGCTTCAGTATCTGTGACATCAGAATAGGACCTATGCATTTAATTTCTGTCACGCTTGTGTCTGTTCTTATTTAACTTGAAAGTATGCTGTTTTGGTCTATTTAGCAGCTAGACAAGCTTTTTCTTGATACTAAACCCAGGCTAAAAGATCATCATTTAGTCCAGGTCTGTGGTGTAGAAGGACAAAGCCATGAGTATGACCCAGATGGACAGAGACCAATTGTTATCTAGCACTGGAGTAGATGGGAAAGGAGACTAGGAGTCGGAGTAGCCAAACCCAACTTGCCTATCTTGCGGGAAAGTTGGTAATAAAGTACCTGTAACACTGAAACATACTGGATAGTGGTACACAGCATGCAGTCTATGAGCCTAGGATGTGCACTTGGCACAGCCAAGCTGTGTTTCAGTGATAGCCTTAATAAGGTGTGAACACGTGCAGCCTCAGTTGAGAAGGCACTGCATGCCCTACCATCTGTTAGCATGTAGTTCAGCTGGTGAGGGAGGGGTCATCTTTAATAAGAAGTCCCTTGATGGCGACTTGGATGACAACTTTCCACAAATGGCATTTACCTTACAGGTGAACAAATGAGCTGACTGATCACAAGTGGGCTGATGACAGAGTCTGCATTGGGATATAAAGCATATTAAAAAGACAAACCTGTTATATATACAATCCCGTCCAAGTCTTTGGTTACATGTGCAACTCCTCTTTGGAAATCCTCCAATGCAGATAAAAAATATCAAAAACAGTATAAGGAGTTGACATCTTGCTAATGGTGTGTTAAATGTAGACAGTTCGGAGCTTTTTCTTCCAGTTTTATACAGCAGAATTCCTGGTTTGCATCAGGTTCCTTCTGAATATTACAGAATGGCAGATGTAATCTTTGGAATAGCAAATGTTTAAGTACAGTTAGGGATACATGTGTTAAACCTAAAACTATGGTCTCTTGAAGTACTGCCCCTTTTCTAATGCATAGTAATTTCAGAGTTGGTATAAACTTAAACAGATGAGGAAACTGCCACCATATTTAACAACTACTTTATAGACTCAATATCCAAATTACTAAATCAAGACACAAACCATCCCCACCAACAATAATATACCTAACAACTCAAACTCTTCCATCAGTAGTAACCCTACCACTACCTTCTCCGCCAAACCTGTCTCCACTAACTATATTGAAACTCTATCTAAATTAAAACCTTGCTCCACATCCATAGACAGCATTCCCTCCGCATTCCTTCAGGTTGCTGCTGATGTTCTTACTTTCCCAGTTTCTATTCTAATAAACTGCTCTATTACGGAATCCACAGTCCCTTCCATCTGGAAACAATTTTACACCCTTCCAATACACAAAGGAGGAAACTCCACAAATATAACTAATTTTAGACTCATAGCCATACTCTCACCACTCTCCAAAATTCTGGAAAAATGTATACACAATCAAGTCTTACACTACCTTCTGCAAGAAAATCTACTCACACCTACCCAACTTGGCTTTCGTCCCATGCACAGCACTACAACAGCTCTCCTGTCTTTCCTAAACTCTGTATCACTAGCTAGAGACAGTAACAACCTTATTTCCTGTCTCTTCATTGACCTCTCTAAAGCCTTTGATACAGTCTCTCATAAACTTCTTAAATTAGCAAACTTACACTTCTCGCCATCCACCATATATTGGTTTAACAGCTATCTCTTTCTCTGAGAGACTCCAATCAGTCAAATGGCTCTCAGCTTTCTCCCCTCTGCTTCTTGTTAAAATGGGTGTTCCACAAGGCTCCATCCTTGGGCCACTTCTTTTTAACATCTTTACCAACCTTCTCTACCCTTCCTGTCCTGGATCCTCACTGATACAATACGCAGATTATTCTACACTTATGACTATTGCTGAATCATCAACTCAATGAAAATCAGACACAGTCCTCTTTTAACTGTGTAGAAAAGCAACTTATCCTTAATCCAAAGAAAAAGTACAGTTGTGTACACTTACCATAAATGTAGATGTTCGAGTGCATTCACTGTTGCAGTCATTACTTTTGGGTAATCTGCTGGCAGGTTGCCCTCAGTCGGCCTGAATTCCAAAGTCTTGGGTCCTGCGTCAGTTGCTGTCTCCTCTTCCATGACGTCAGGTCATCAGTGTTATAAAACAAGCAACCTACGCCATTTTCTTTAGTTTTTCTTGCCCCAGATGTCAGGTGCCCCCAAAAAGGTAGCAAAAATATATATATGTATAAAAACTATATATACATGTATCAATATAAACTTTACCTTTATCTACAAGCAAATACACCACATAGGTTGTAAAAGATAGAGAAGGAAAGATAAATTCCAGAATGAAAGTGGGATGGCGGGTGGGTAACCTGGACTGCAACAGTGAATACACTCGAACATCTACACTTATGGTAAGTGTACACAACTGTACTATGTTCTTCGTGTTTCACTGTTGCAGTCATTACATTTGGGTAGAATCCCAAAGCTATGGTAGGGAGGCTGGAGCTAAACAGCAGTAGGTGCGGCTATAAGGCCCTGCATAACTACAGTGGCAAAGCCTGCCTTGGACTTAGAGTAGAGAGGCAAATGATAATGCGTTGTAAAGGTGTGAACAGAACTCCAAGTAGCAGCCTCTAGAATGTCTTTGGTTGGTACTCCTCTGAGAAAGGCTGCTGAAGTAGCTGCAGCTCTGGTGGAATGAGACCTAATGCCCTTGGGCACAGGTTTACCATGGTGTAAGTAGCAGAAATGAATGCAGTGGCTTATCCACTTTGAAATAG
This sequence comes from Protopterus annectens, assembly GCF_019279795.1. Classification (NCBI taxonomy): domain Eukaryota; kingdom Metazoa; phylum Chordata; order Ceratodontiformes; family Protopteridae; genus Protopterus; species Protopterus annectens. The sequence goes on along the minus strand of NC_056730.1, from coordinate 1,097,617,409 downwards.
CCTGCTTTGAAATAGCCTTTCCTTCTGATCCTGCAGCATATGACACTAGTAATTGCTCGGTTTTTCTTAGAGCTTTAGTCCTGCTCAAGTACAATCTTAGCTGTCTGTGTACGTCCAAGGAATGCAGAATTCTTTCCCCCTTGTTCTGCGGATTTAGATAAAAGGTTGGCAGATGAATAGTTTGGTTAAGAGCCACAGTGGAAACCACCTTAAGCATAACTGTTGGATTTGTCCTCAGAGACACCCTGTCTGGGTAAAATATGATAAAAGGCTCCACAGCCATGATGGTCTGTAGCTCTGAATCTCTTCTTGCTGAAGTAAATGCTAGTAGCAGAGCTGTTTTCCATGATAAGATCTTTATATCAGCAGTAGCAGCTGGTTCAAATGGAGGCAGGGTGAACTTTTCCAACACATAATTAAGGTTCCATGCATGTACTGGTGATCTTCTAGGAGGCCTTACATTTGTGGCTCCTCTAAGATGCTGCTTTAATAAAGCATGAGAAAAGATTGGCGGCTCTGCATTGTAATGAGCCAAAATGGCAGAGGCATGGATTTTAATTGATGAGAAAGACAGGCCTTTGTCAAGCATCTCAGTCAAGTATTGTAATATCTGAGGAATATTTGGTTCTGCTGTATCAGTTCCTTGTGCTTGATTCCAAGCACAGAATCTCTTCCATTTATCAGCATACGATTTTCTAGTACTAGGCCTTCTGGCTTCCAAAATGACATCCATCACAGCTTTTTTACTGAGAGGTGTTGTTTGTATAACTACATGATCAGCCATGCTGCCAGGTTCAGTGTCTAGAGTTGATTGTGCAGGATCTGATTGTTTTGCTGGGACAGTAGTTGAGGTCTTTGTAGTAAGTTCCAAGCTGGGTATTGAGGCAAGTTCCTTAGGATTGGGTACCAGTATTGGCGAGGCCAGTCCGGGGCAATTAGTATCATCTTTGGTTCCTCTTGTCTGACTTTTAAGAGGACCTTGGGAAGAAGAGGCAGAGGAGAAAAGGCGTAAACTGATAGGTTATTCCAACTGAAGGATAGAGCGTCCATTTTTCACGCTTGTCTGTGATAAGTCCTTGTGCAGAATCTTTTCAATTGATAATTTTGAGGAGAGGCAAATAGATCTATGTCTGGGTCCCCCATTTCTTTATCATGCTGAAGACTTGTGGATCTAGTTTCCACTCGTGAGGATCCATAATGTTTCTGCTTAAATCATCTGCCAGAGTACTTTGTTTTCCTGGCAGGAATTGAGCTTGAAGATGGTAATTGGTAAGTCAAAGCTGTGCCCCACAGTGCCATGGCTAATCTGCAAAGGGGGTATGAGTGCATGCCCCCCTGCTTGTTTATATACCACATGACCATGGTGTTGTCCGTCTTTATCAGTAGTTCTGGATGAAGTAAGTCCTTGAAGGCTGTCAGGGCACTTTGAACAGCTAGCATCTCTTTCTGGTTGATATGTAGATGCATTTGTATTTTGGGTCCATATGCCCTAAATGCATCTTCCCACCATGTGGGCCCCCAGGCATAATCTGATGCATCTGTTGTTAAGGTTTGGCTGGCAGGGGGTTGAGTGAAGGCCCATCCCATGTTTTGGTGAAATGCCTTTGCCCACCATAGAAACTCCTGTTGTAGGCAGGGAATGAGAGGAATCATTGCTTCCAGACTGTGACCATGTTGACTCCATAAACTTTTTAGGTACCATTGAAGTTTCCTCATATGCAGTCTTGCATATGGAATCAGTAGGGTGCAGGATGCCATGAAGCCCAAAGCCTGCAGAATTTGTCTTGCAGATAACTGGGTTTTTGTTGCCATCAGTTTGAAGTAAGTAGTCAGTTGCCTTTGCTTGTCTGGCGTGAGGTAAGCCATCTGGGCAGTTGTACTCAAGCTTGCACCCAGGAATGTTATCTTTTGAGAGGGTACCAGTTGTGATTTCTTTTCGTTTATTGTGTACCCTAGGCATGTTAGAAGCCTTTGCACAAACGTCAGGTGTTGAAAAAGAATGTCCTTGTTCTCTGCTTGAATGAGACAGTCATCCAAGTAAGGATATATTTGTATACTTCTTTGTCTGCAAAATGCAATTACTGGTGCCAGGCACTTTGTAAAGACCCTGGGCGCAGTAGATAAGCCAAAGGGCAGTGCAGAGAATTGGTAATGCATTAAGCCACCCTTGAATCTGAGGTATCTTCTGCATGATTGCCATATTGGGACATGCAGGTATGCCTCTTTTAGGTCTAACGTCACCAGCCAAGCATTCTTGCCCAGCATGGGCAGAAGCTGCTGCAAAGTCAGCATTTTGAAATTTGGAATGTCCAGGTATGTGTTCAGAATCGATAAATCCAGTATTGGCCGCCAGGCCTTGTCCTTTCTGGGTACCAAGAACAGTCTTGAGTAAAAACCTTGTCCTTTTTCCTGTTCTGGTACTTGCTGAATGGCCCCTATATCCATGAGGGGCATAACCTGTTTCTGTGCCTCTGCCCATTGATTTGTTGGCAGATCTGGCCAACCGTTTGCCATTGGCAGAGTATGGAAATGGAATCTGTATCCCTGTGATACTAGATTTAGCACCCACTTGTCCTGGATCATTAACTGCCAATTTCAAGCAAAAAGTGCTAATTTTCCCCCCTAAGTGTGCTGCCAAAAGATAAGTGCTTGGTGCAGGCAGAGGGAAGTCATTAGGACTGTTTTCTGTAGGTTTCCGCTTTATTTCCTCCATATTTGGAGGTAGAAGCATCCCATTGCTTTGACCTTTATGAATCTTGTGCCTGGTATCTGGAACCCTTAGGGCGTCTGGATTTGCCCCTTTGAGCTCTGTCTGATGCTGGAAAGGACCAATTTTTTGTAGGCCAGTGTCTACTGAATCTTGGTGGCTGCACTTGTAAGAAGTCTTTTACAGTTTGCATAGACTTAGCTTTGCCTTCCATTTTCTTTAAAACCTCTTCTGCCTTAACACCAAACAGAGTATCATGCTGTAAAGGTGCATCTAGTAATTTAGCTTTAACATGATCAGGCAAATTTTGTTCCTTTAGTCAGACATGCCTCCTAATCACAGATCCAGTAACTGCGGCCTTGCAGGAGGCCTCTAAGGAATAAAAACCATATTGCAAAGTATGCTTTCCAACCTGTTCAGCTACATGCAATAATTCCTGCAATTCTTTATTCTCTGCACATTCAGAAATCAACATAATTTTCTGTTTCAGCAAATCCATAACATGTTGTTGATACTTGAGCATATGAAACTGGCAGTTTAAGGTCCTAATTGCCAAGGTTGCAGATGTATAAACCTTTTTTCCCCATCTATCCAGTGCCCTTGAATCTCTGTCAGAGGGGGTAGGATTTTTTGCTGTTGAGGCCTTAACTCCATTTGGACCCTGTGAAATAGTTTCAGGATCAGCAGCAGGGTTTCTAAATAAAAATTTGTGTGAGTCAGGGACCCTGTAATATCTGTCAGGCTTGCTGGGAGCCGGAGGTAAGGAGTCAGGGGTCAAGCTTGACTCCGAAAACACATCATCCACAATGTCTAAAACAGGGGGTATGGCTAAAGGCCTGTGCTGAGGGAGAAGGAAATCCCCAAGCCTCTTTTTTGATTCTGAAAAATCTTGACTCTCCCAGTGAAAATGCTCCCTCAAAAGTATGCAAGGTTTCTCCAAATGAATAATCCTCAGGAGATGATGCAGATGGTATAAACTCCTCTGCATCAGAATCCTCATAGGGAGGTATAGATAATTCCTGATCAGAAGAGGAATCAGAAGAAATAGAAACCTGATCTGAATATTCATAATCAGTTTCTTGCCTAGGCCTCTTATCTGGAGGGGGATGGGAACCCCTGATCAAGGTAATAAGGTCTTCAGCCATTTTGATCATCTTTTTTTAGGCATAGAGGCCTGAGCATGTGGCTCATGCATTAGTTTTTTAGTTTTAGAAGTTGCTTTTGTCTTTGGTTTTGCAGCTGTCGTCGGTTTGACATAAAAATGTTGAGGCCTGAATACACCCTCAGAAGCCGGTGCCTGCTCAGCGGCTCCGGACCCATCCGAAGGAGATACATCCGTGGGTCCAATACTTTGAGTATCTCGTGGCATGCCGGACTCTACATGGGTGTCGGTAGGGGCCTGCGACTCGAACGTAGCAGGTATCAGTGGCTGCGAAAGCGCCTCACTGAGTACCGGTGTACCGGGGACTGGCTTAGGAGAAGCTTCGTTGTCGGTTTTAGACCTAGACTCTCTCTCTCTCTCTCTCTGTCCTTTTCTTTGCATTTTTTTATGTACTCCAGTAGTCGGATTGCTATCCAACGACATTTCTGGATAGTTAAATCTGTTTCCAAAATACTTAGAGGCAAAAATACACCGACGCTTAATAGTGCGTTGGTTAAATCTAGCACAAAACCGACAGCCAGGCACATTGTGATCAGGACCTAGGCAAGGAATACAGTATAAATGGAAATCCTTATGAGGTATTTGCTTCCCACAAGTAATACAATTATTAACTTTTTCTGACATCAGTATGGAGCAAGAAAAAAGTTTCCCCAACGGGGTACTTAACTTTAGTAAAGACTTCGGTTCTGAAACTCAAACTCGAATATTTCAGGAGTCGGCCAACCGGCACTTCAGAAATGCTTCTGCTTCGGGCACTGCGTGGCAAGAAAGACTAAAGAAAATGGCGTTGGCTGTTTGTTTTATACCCCTGACAACCTGACGTCATGGAAGAGGAGACAGCAACCTACGCAGGACCCAAGACTTTGGAATTCAGGCCGACTGAGGGCAACCTGCCAGCAGATTACCCAAATGTACTGACTGCAACAGTGAAACACAAAGAACATCCAAATTACTACTCTTTCTCCCTAAAAACCTTAACCACATAAAGTCTTCCTTCTCCACACTGTCACAAAATAATACTCGAATATAGGTGGACACCAGTACAAAACTCTTAGGTGTTACTATTGATGATAGATTAACCTTTGATTTACACGTCAATAATTGTATCCGAAAAACATATCTCAAGCTAGGTCTCCTCTATAGAAAAAAAAATATCTTACCAAAACAGGAAAACTAACCCTTTCAAATGCCTACCTCTTACCCACTTTACTTTATAGCTCCCAAATTGTCACCAGCCTCAACACTGGACTACTAAACAAGTTAGAAACAACTTATAACAGGATTGCCACATTTGCTGCCCAAAATTCTTACAAATCCCATCACTGTCTCGCACTAAAAAACTAAACTGGCTAGAGATGCCTAACCTGCTTCAGTATAATCAGTTTCAGATTATTCATTCGATTCTCTACAAACCCTCTTTCTGTCCAACTATCTCATCTCTAATCCCTCATTACCTACCAACTAGATTACTCGACAAACCAAGGACCAAAATGGGTCACCTAGTCTATAGCTTTAACCCTTCCAAGGCCTGGAATAGCCTACCACTAGATATAAGATCCCTTGAACATCCCAATCAAGTCAAAACCGCTACAAAAAAATACCTTCATGAAAAATGGACTTGCCGATGTAATTATCCCCCGTAAACACTTCCCTATAACCTACTTCCCTTCAATAAACAAACTTACTACTTTATCTTCTCCTCTTGGTACATCTCTGTACAAACATAATTAGTAAAATATTTCAGCTATGTAACCATTACACTATTATGTATATAATATGTCATTATGAATGTATCCCCCTGAATGCATTAATATGCATTTTACTTGCCACAGTTTAATGTATGACACTGTAATACAATAATGTGTGGTACTGATGAATGTAATGTGTGGCACTGTAATGCAGTAATCTGTGGTACTGACAAATGTATTTCTATATGTATTTAGTATGTAAAATTTCTATTTTCTGTTGGAGCTTTTCTCCTCGGGCCTCCACTGAAAATGGACATTTGTAGCACAGTCGGGCAAACTCGGTCAACAAATACAAAATAAATAAATAAATGAGGTGCAGGAGGCAAAGCCACCCCCCCCCCATGTAGAAACATTTTAAAGGTGTATCAGTAAGTTTTGCATTTTACTGTTTTTAAATAACTGCAGTTTAATTTCTGAAGTGATGGGATTCACAGTCCTAGGACTAGCACTTCTGAGAGCATGCAGCCTGCTTCGGTAATAAAAAGAACTGATTTATCATCACTAGATCATTCCCTTAGCTGTAAGCAATGGATAACGTCCTCTTAACTCATTTCCTCCAGTACAGCTCTTTCGAGTGTATACTTTTTTAACTCCCAGTGGGTGTGGCTTGAGCCTTTAAAAGTTAAATTATTCCCCTACAGTTCAAATATTCAAACCTCTGGAACCATAAGAGTTACTAGAAAACTGCAAATGTCAAATTATTCAGGATAAATTAATCTTTACATTAGTGGAATTCATTCAATTTGATGGCTTTTATATGCCAAAATAAAGGCAATGAATATTACATTTGTAATGTTGTATAAACAGCTTCTGATTTCTAAGTAACCATTCAAGCAGGACACACACTGCCAGCAAGACTTTCTTCATAAAAGTATGAGCTTTCATATGAGGCTATGCAGTTCTGTCTATGTTATCTGACTATTAAATATATTTAGAGAAATATGAACATTTATTACAATACAAATAAACAGTACACAAATAATATTCAACATCTCTTTAGCTGCATTAGACAGAGGTCATATATCAAGACAGTTGTGCTTGCGATCATGTATGCTTTAGGATGAAATCTCCTGATACCTTGTATGTAGCATGATTTTAGAATTATTAATGCAAATATGAGCAAGCAATATTTGATGCCTAGAGGCATCAGTAGGAGGTGAATGCATAAAGTACAGTTGTGTACACCTACCATAAATGTAGATGTTCGAGTGTCTTCACTGTTGCAGTCATAACTGTAGGGTGTTCCTGCCGGCAGGCAGCCCGAGGTCGGCCAGAATCACAAAGTCTGGGTCCGGCATTGGCTGCACAAGCTAGTACCCTGACGTCAGTACGCTCTGGTACATAGCCCTCAGCCGACGCCATCTTCTCCAGCCTTTCTTGCCCCAGATGTCAGAAATCCCCAATAAACAAAAAATGAGTCCCACAAGGAAACACAAACACACCATAAAGTGAAAAAGAGGGGATAGGAGGGAGGAAACACGACTGCAACAGTGAAGACACTCGAACATCTACATTTATGGTAGGTGTACACAACTGTACTATGTTCTTCGTGTTTCACTGTTGCAGTCATAACTGTAGGGTGGAATCCCAAAGCAGTGAAGAAAGGGAGGAGGCTTAGATAGAAGAAGGGGCAGTAAGAAGGCCCTGCAAAACAGCAGAGGCAAAACCTGCCCTGGTCTTAGAGTACAAGGGGAGATTGTAGTGCTTGGAAAAGGTATGCACAGAACTCCAAGTGGCAGCTTCCAAGATATCCTTGGTAGGTACTCCTCTGAGAAAAGCAGTAGAAGTGGCAGCAGCTCTAGTAGAATGACTTCTCACAGTACCTGGAAACTGTTTCCCATGATGAGTGTAACAAAATCTTATTCCATAGGCAATCCATTTAGAAATAGTTTGTTTGGAAATAGCCTTTCCAAGAGAACTGGAGGCAAAAGAAACAAACAATTGGTTAGATTTTCTGAATTCTTTAGTCTTGTCCAAGTACAAATGTAACTGTCTGTGTACGTCCAATGAATGCAAAATCCTTTCCCCTTTATTTTGAGGATTAGGAAAGAAGGTAGGAAGGTGAATAGTCTGATTTAAAGCAACTTTCGAAATCACCTTAGGCATGAAAGTAGGATTGGTCCTCAAGGATACTCTGTCAAGATGGAAAATCAGGTATGGCTCTACAGCCATAAGAGCTTGCAACTCTGAAACCCTTCTGGCAGAAGTCAATGCTAACAAAAGAACTGTCTTCCAGGATAAAAATTTAATATCAGAAGCAGCAGGCTCAAAAGGAGGCAAAGTGAGTTTTTCCAAAACATAGTTAAGATCCCAGGCAGGGACAGGAGGGGTCCTAGGAGGCCTCAAATTCTTAGCCCTCTCAAGAATTGTCTCACCAATGGATGAGAAAAGACAGGAGGATCAGTATTAAAATGAGCAGATATAGCAGAAGCATGAATCTTAATGGAAGAAAAGGAAAGGCCTTTAGACAAAAGGTCTGAAAGGTAAAGCAAAATAGACGAGAGATCAGGCACAAAAGGGTTAAAGCCACGGTCCTGCATCCAAATGCAAAACCTTTTCCATTTAGAGGCATAGGATTTCCTAGTGCTAGGCCGTCTGGCTTCTAGAAGAACATCCACAACTTGTTTGGGGAGCTTAGAAGAAATCAAAGTTCCTTGAAGAGCCAAGCCGCCAGGCAAAGGGTCTTGAGATGAGGGTGTAGCATCTGACCCTGATGCTGGGACAGAAGAGAAGGGTACAGAGGAAGGATCCAAGGAGGTTCCAAGCAGAGGTGTTGTAAGGTTGGATACCAAAACTGTCGAGGCCAATTCGGAGCAATCAAGATGATGAACTTGGGCTTGTCTTGTTTTATCTTTAGTAATATCCGGGGAAGAAGAGGAAGAGGAGGGAAGGCATATCCCGAAAGGTTCCTCCAACTGAATGACAGGGCATCCACTTTCCAAGCTGTGTTGTGGAAGGCCCTGGTGCAAAAGAGAGGCAGCTGATGGTTGAGATGAGATGCAAACAGATCTATCTGGGGACACCCCCAAACTGCAGTTATCCTGTTGAATAAGTTGGTGTCTAGCATCCATTCGTGAGGATCCAAAATGTTTCTGCTTAGGCTGTCTGCTAAGAGATTTTGTTTTCCTGGAATGAATTGAGCCTGAAGATGCAGATTCAGACTTAGAGCTATGTCCCATAAAGTCATAGCTAGTCTGCAAAGGGGGTATGAATGAGAGCCCCCCTGCTTGTTTATGTACCACATGACTGTGGTGTTGTCTGTACGAATTAGAAGAGGCCCTGGTTGCAAAAGGTTCTTGAAGGCTAGAAGAGCATTTTGAACTGCCAACATTTCCTTCAGATTGATGTGCCAGTGAAGGTGATTCGTTGTCCAGGTCCCCTGCTGGCAATTGTTTAGAAAATGTGCTCCCAAGCATAATCCGGCGTCCGTGGTTATGATTTGAGAAGGTTGAGGTAGACGAAAAGGCTTCCCCTTCGTTTAAAGTGCACACCCTGGACCACCAAAGGAACTCCTTCTGGAGGCAGGGGATCAGAGGAATTAAAGTGTCCAGATCTTGGTAATGCTGAGACCATACACTTTTCAGGTACCATTGAAGCTTTCTCATATGAAGCCTTGCATTTGGAATTAACAGAATGCATGAAGCCATATAGCCCAGTGCCTGCAGGAATTTCCTTGCAGTGAGCTGAGTTAAGGTTGCCAAGGTTTTGAAAATTGAAGTCAGCTGTATTTGTTTCTCTGGCGTAAGGAAAGCCCTTTGTAAGGAGGGCTCCCAAAAATATCATTTGTTGAGAAGGAACCAATTGGGACTTTTTTATGTTCACTGAAAATCCCAGGAGGAGGAAGAGACGTTGAACAAAATCCAGATGTAGAAGTAAAAGGTCCTTGCTGTCTGCCTGGATAAGGCAGTCATCCAAATAGGGGTAAATCTGAATCCCCTGAAGTCTGCAATAAGCCACTACTGGTGCCAGGCACTTGGTAAAAACCCTGGGCGCAGTAGATAAACCAAAGGGCAGTACAGAGAATTGAAAGTGCCTCGAGCCTGCTTTGAATCTGAGGAATCTCCTGCGTTCCTGCCTGATGGGAATGTGCAAGTAGGCCTCTTTTAGGTCCAATGTCACCATCCAAGCGTCCTGGGAGAGTACTGGAAGCAGTTGTTGTAGAGTAAGCATTTTGAATTTTGGAATTTCCAAAAAAGTGTTTAATACTGAAAGGTCCAGAATAGGTCTCCATGAGTTTTGTTTTCTTGGAACCAGAAATAGTCTTGAGTAAAAACCTTTTCCCTTTTCTGAGAGAGGAACAGGCTCTATGGCTCTCATGGCCAGTAGAACATCCACTTGATTTAAGGCCTCTGCCCATTGATGTTTTGGCAGATCTGGCCAACCGATAACCCTTGGCAGAGTATGAAAATGGAACTTGTAGCCTCTTAAAATCACGTCCAATACCCATTTGTCCTGGGTAATATGAGTCCAATTTCTGTAAAAAAGAGAAAGCTTTCCTCCGAGAGGGGCATCCAGGTAAGGGGGTCCTGAAGCCCAACCGAGAGAGTCATTGAGTCTGCTTCCATTGAGATTGGGATCTGTCTTCTCCCCTTCTAGGTGAAGAAGCAGTCCATTGTCTGGATCTGTAAGAGGCCTGAGCTTGACCACGACCTCTGGAGCGTCTATATCTTCCTCTTTGAGGCCTGTCAGACGTGGGAAAGGACCAATTTTTGGAGGGCCAATTCCTGGAAAATCTAGGAGGCTGAACTTTTAAGAAATCTTTCACAGTCTGCACAGATTTTGCCTTTTCTTCCATCTTTTTAATAACCTCTTCAGCCTTGGATCCAAATAAAACATCATGCTGAACAGGGGCATCTAAAAGTTTAGCCTTAACCTGTTCTGGCAAACTTTGTTCTTTAGGCCAGGCATGTCTCCTAATAACAGTACCAGAGGCTGCGGCCCTGCAAGAAGCTTCCAAAGCATCAAAACCACAATGCAAACTATGCTTGTTCACTTGTTCAGTTGCATGCAATACATCCTGTAATTCCTTATCCTCTGCACAAGCTGGAGAGGAAGCAAGCTTTTGCTTCAAAACAGACAAAAGAAATTGCTGATACTTAAACATATGAAACTGGCAATTTAAAGCCCTAATAGCAAGGGTAGCAGAAGTATATACCTTTTTACCCCACCTGTCTAAGGCACGAGAATCCTTCTCGGAGGGAATAGGATTTTTGGAAGAAGCCACCTTAGCAGCCTTAGAACCCTGAGAAATAGTTTCAGGATCCACAGAAGGGTTCTTGAATAAGAATAAATGAGAATCAGGGACCCTGTAAAATCTATCAGGCTTAGAAGGAGCAGGAGGCATGGAATCAGGATTCAAATTAGCCTCAGAAAAGGCATCATCCACAATATCAAGAACAGGAGGAATAGCTAAAGGTCTGTGTTGAGGAAGAAGAAGGAATTCCCTAAGCCTCTTCTTGGAAGCAGAATAATCCTGACCTTCCCAATGAAAATGTTCCCTCATCTCATGTAAGGTTTCCCCAAAAGAGAAATCCTCAGGCGGAGAAGCAGAGGGCAGGGAATCCTCTGCATCCGAATCCTCATAAGGAGGAAAAGAATATTCCTGATCAGAGGAAGAAACAGAAGATACAGAAGCCTGGTCAGAGGAATCCAAAGGAACATCCTGTCAAGGCCTTTTCTCTGGAGGGGGATGAGAACCCCTAATCATTGTAAGCAAATCCTCAGCCATCCTTAGCAATTGCTTCTGTGTCTTGGGAGTAGCTTCAGAAGTAGCTTGAGCAGAAACTTTAGGTTTAACTGGAGTCTTGGACTTTGCCTTTGCCTTTGAAATGGTGATGCGAGTAGGCCTGAATACCCCCTCAGAAGCCGGTACCTGCACAGCGGTTCCGGACCCATCTAAGGGAGTGACGTCCGAAGGTCCTGCAGCAGATAAAACAATAGGCCTTGATGGCTCCCCATGGGAGTCTGTATCGGCCATTAGTTCAGAAGTGGCGGACGACAGGGGCTGCAAAAGCGCCTCACTGACGACAGCCGAACCAGACGCTGACTCCAGCTGTGACGAATCCTGTTTGGACCTCGGAGGCCTGTCCTTGTCTTTGCGCTTCTTTTGAATTCCGTAGAATCCGACGACATTCTATAATTGAAGCGTCTGCCAAAGTAATTTAAAGCCCAGTCGTACCGACGCTTAATGGTGCGAGAATTGAACCTGGCACAGAACCTACAACAAGAAACGTTGTGGTCAGGGCCTAAGCAAGGTAGACAGTAAGAGTGGAAATCTTTATGAGGTATCTGTTTTCCACACGCTATACAATTATTAACTTTTTCTGACATTGGAGGAACAAGAAAAAGATTCCCCAACGGGGTACTTAGCTTTGAGAAGAGAAGTAAGAACTTCGGACCGACAGCAATCAAATGCGTAGATCGAAAATCGCCAACCATCGACTTGCTAGCTGCTTTCCACCGCACGGCAAGAAAGACTGGAGAAGATGGCGTCGGCTGAGGGCTATGTACCAGAGCGTACTGACGTCAGGGTACTAGCTTGTGCAGCTGACGCCGGACCCAGACTTTGTGATTCTGGCCGACCTCGGGCTGCCTGCCGGCAGGAACACCCTACAGTTATGACTGCAACAGTGAAACACGAAGAACATCTGCCCGGAGGCACACTTGGCTGTAATGAGTTAATCATTTTATTAAAATCCAGTGGATCACTAAAAATGCAAATCCTGTCTTCCTTTACAACAGTAGTCATTTTACTATCTCATTCTGTCATAACACCAAAGTGTTCCCTTCAGTTTAATTCCTGCTCTTTTCTGCTCCCGACAGTTACTGGAGTTTTCCCTGGGGCAATAATCACCGGCACTACATCAGGGTGTTTCCTAAGCCTGTAAATTAAGCAGCACAGTCCTATAAAATATCACTGCCACTTCTCTGTGCAGTATTTGAGATTTATCTTTTCTGATCTGCAACTAAACATCTGCTCCTTAATTAGAACAAAAAACTCCCAATCCTATGCCAATATCACTGGCATAGTAATGCTCTGTTTTTCATTTAATATAAATTTAACATGGACTGTTTTAACCAGTAAATCAGTATAGGATTAAACACTTTACCTAAAACAGTCATAAAAATACAAACACAAATCCCTAATTGAGCTTATGTTATGCACACACTGAAGAAAGTGTCACAAGCCACAGAAACTGGTTTACGTGGTCTAGTATTCACTGTAACTCCCTTTTGATTATGGTTGCTGGATAATTAAAATTTAAAATCCATGATGTTTATGGAGTTCTGACTGATTATTTGAGCTGGTAGTGCTAGAATGTTGGTTGTTTTGAAGTCCATGGTAATAACTCCCTCTTGATTAATAGGTTCATTAGAAAGCGAGTCAGTGGTGAGCTTTGTCAGGAAGCAGTCGGCACCTTCTGGTAATAACTCCCTATTGATTAATAGGTTCATTAGAAAGCGAGTCAGTGGTGAGCTTTGTCAGGAAGCAGTCGGCACCTTCTGGTAATAACTCCCTATTGATTAATAGGTTCATTAGAAAGCGAGTCAGTGGTGAGTTTTGTCAGGAAGCAGTCGGCACCTTCTGGTAATAACTCCCTCTTGATTAATAGGTTCATTAGAAAGCGAGTCAGTGGTGAGCTTTGTCAGGAAGCAGTCGGCACCTTCTGGTAATAACTCCCTCTTGATTAATAGGTTCATTAGAAAGCGAGTCAGTGGCGAGTTTTGTCAGGAAGCAGTCGGCACCTTCTGGTAATAATGCCCTCTTGATTAATAGGTTCATTAGAAAGCGAGTCAGTGGTGAGTTTTGTCAGGAAGCAGTCGGCACCTTCTGGTAATAACTCCCTCTTGATTAATAGGTTCATTAGAAAGTGAGTCAGTGGTGAGCTTTGTCAGGAAGCAGTCAGCAACTTCTGGTAATAACTCTATATTGATTAATAGGTTCATTAGAAATCGAGTCAGTGGTGAGTTTTGTCAGGAAGCAGTCGGCACCTTCTGGTAATAACTCCCTCTTGATTAATAGGTTCATTAGAAAGCGAGTCAGTGGTGAGCTTTGACAGGAAGCAGTCTGCACCTTCTGGTAATAACTCTATATTGATTAATAGGTTCATTAGAAATAGAGTCAGTGGTGAGTTTTGTCAGGAAGCAGTCGGCACCTTCTGGTAATAACTCCCTCTTGATTAATAGGTTCATTAGAAAGCGAGTCAGTGGTGAGCTTTGACAGGAAGCAGTCTGCACCTTTTGGTAATAACTCTATATTGATTAATAGGTTCATTAGAAATCGAGTCAGTGGTGAGTTTTGTCAGGAAGCAGTCGGCACCTTCTGGTAATAACTCCCTCTTGATTAATAGGTTCATTAGAAAGTGAGTCAGTGGTGAGCTTTGTCAGGAAGCAGTTAGCAACTTCTGGTAATAACTCCCTATTGATTAATAGGTTCATTATGGTGAGGTTTGTCAGGAAGCAGTCGGCACCTTCACGGTGATGTGCATCTCTATGTCCTGCTTACCACTCTCAATGGCATTTCCTGTCTTTAGCTAGAATCTACATGACGGGTGAAATGAAAGGAGTGCCTCTCGCATATGTCTCCATACCCTCCCCACCTGAGAAAGGTGAGCAGGAAGAACTCCATCATCGCTCTCCTAACCCCATGCTGATTTTCCAGTGCCCTGGCAGCAACTTAAACCTGGGTGTTCTGAGATGCAGTGAGGTCTTTACTTCTCTACACCATGGAGCCATATTATACATATGCTAGTTAAGTCACACAAATGGAAATGTGTGCTGACTAATGGCCTGTGCTCTCATCCATCAACTCTCTATTTGGTGTACATACGTACTCATGGTTTTGTAAATCTGGGATAGGCTCCAGTGGCTTAAAGCCTAAGGCACTGACCTCCTAAGCTAAGGTTTGTGAGTTTGAGTCCCATCTGCGGTGATATAATCTTGATATAGGGGGAGGGTCAGCATAATGGTTGAGGTCTTCATCTTATGCCCACAATGTACACAGTTTCATTTTTAACTTTGGGTTATTGGATAGGGTTAAAAGGACACTTCAGTGAAGTTAACCTTTTATTCACCTATGAATTTCCTGAATAAACAGCTGTAACAACTGATGTGTTATTCCAAAATAAGTATGCATAATTACTCCTAACAGATCAGAAAAAGGTTCTGTTTTTACACTTTAACAAAACATGTGCACAGTTTTCCAGTTACTTACTTCCAATTGTTGGGCTATTTTTAATAACTTATCAGAAACATACCCTCCCATACAATATTGTTTTAAAAAACTTATCACAGAAAAAAAGTCCCTAGTTCTACTGTAACAAATGATTAGTACTCTGACTACTAAGTTTAGTTACTACAGTACAGTACTAAGAATATCTGCAAAAACTGAGGGAAGAGTAAAGGGTTAAGCATTGCTCGGCTGCTTACTCCTGTCCTCTTCCAGGCCAGCTGTTGTAGGATCAGCTTTCCTGTACATTTTTCTTTAAGAAAAAAAATTAAAAAGTATTATTCTGATTGACATACTGTATATTTAAATAAGATACTTTGTGACTTCCAGTTACGGCACGAACAATGTGAGTGTTTGTTTTTTTTACTGCTGCTCCCTCTTCTACCTATTAAGATACGGATTTAGTAGCAGTAGAAATGCAAAATATGATTGAACAATGACACTGTGTATGCATACACACTTATTGGCTTTTGCTTGTTAATATCAAGGAATAAAGGAAAAGTCAACTTAGGAACCCTCTTACTTGCAAAAGTAGGCTCAGTGGTGTGGTCTCCATGGAAAGGAAACAAGACTACTCACCAGCTTTGTGGCTTAGAGAACTAAAGCCCACACTACCTCACAGCTGACCAGAGTTTCACTAGCGGCTCGGCTGCCTGTAGGACCTGGCTGTTGAGGATGGTTGTCAGCAGCTGCTGCTTATAGCTCCACAGGATTGTTGGTATATACTTGGCTAATGACCAAAAGGGCCTTTATAAGCCTAGCGATGCAATCCAACTGAGTTGTGTCCCTGTGTATAATGGCTATATATTAAGAAAGTACAGTTGTGTACACTTACCATAAATGTAGATGTTCGAGTGCATTCACTGTTGCAGTCATCACATTTAGGTTATCTGCCTGCAGGTAGCCCTCAGTCGGCCTGAATACCAGAGTCTTGGAATTTCTGAATCGGATGCTGTCGCCTCTTCCATGACATCAGGTCATCAGGGGTATAAAACATGCAGCCGACGCCATTACATCACATTTTCTTGCCCCAGATGTCAGGAGCCCCCAAAATAGGAAACAATTACATGGTATGGAACACCCCCAGCAAAAAACAAATACCAATGATATAAGATATGCCTAATAAAAAAGATAGGTAGAAGTAAAGAGAAGTCAGGTGGCTGGATGGAGGGTAACCAGGACTGCAACA
Organism: Protopterus annectens; assembly: GCF_019279795.1. Classification (NCBI taxonomy): domain Eukaryota; kingdom Metazoa; phylum Chordata; order Ceratodontiformes; family Protopteridae; genus Protopterus; species Protopterus annectens. The sequence continues at coordinate 1,097,601,374 of NC_056730.1, read as the reverse complement.
GTGAATACACTTGAACATCTACATTTATGGTAAGTGGACACAACTGTACTATGTTCTTCGTGTTTCACTGTTGCAGTCATCACATTTGGGTTGATTCCCAAAGCTGAGGATGGATGGAGGTAGTTAAGAAGCAATAGGGCTGGCAATCAGGCCCTGTAAGACTGCTGTGGCAAATCCAGCTCTGGATTTAGAAAAGATAGGTAAGTGGCAATGCTTGGAGAAAGTGTGTACAGAGCTCCAGGTTGCAGCTTCCAGGATGTCCCCAGTAGGGACTCCCCTGAGAAATGCTGCAGAGGTTGATGTAGCCCTAGTGGAATGTGTTCTGATCCCCTGTGGGGCAGGTTTCCCATGGTGTTTGTAGCAGAAATGGATGCAGTGTGCTATCCATTTAGAAATGGTTTGCTTTGAAATGGCCTTGCCCTCTGCCCCTGCAGCAAAGCTGACTAGCAACTGGTCAGATTTTCTGAAAGGCTTAGTCCTGTCCAGATAGAACCTAAGATGCCTGTGCACGTCCAGGGAGTGCAGCCGCCTTTCTTTCCCCTTTATTCTGAGGATTAGGGAAAAAAGTTGGCAAATGAATGGGTTGGTTTAAAGCCACACTAGATATTACCTTAGGCATAAATGATGAGTTAGTCCTGATGGAAACCCTGTCTGTACGGGAGATAATGAAGGGCTCCACGGCCATAAGGGCCTGCAATTCAGACACTCTTCTTGCTGAAGTGATGGCTAGAAGTAAAGCTGTTTTCCATGAGAGGAATTTTAACTCTGCTGTAGCAGCAGGTTGAAATAGTGGAAGCATGCGCTTTTCCAATACACAGTTAAGGTCCCAGGCTGGAGTGGGGGCTCTCCGGAGGGGTCTTACATTTTTGGCTCCTCTCAGGAACTGTTTGACCAGAGGATGAGAGAAGAGGGGTGGCTCAGTATTATAATCAGCTGAGATGGCAGAGGCATGAATCTTAATCGAAGAGAAGGATAGGCCTTTGTGGAGCATTTCTGTTAAGTAATCTAGTATATGAGGTAAGCTGGATACAGTTGTGTCCATTCCTTGAGACTGGCTCCAGAAACAGTATCTTTTCCACTTTTCTGAATAGAATTTTCTAGTACTAGGCCTCCTTGCCTCAAGAATGACATCCAGCACCTGCTTACTGAGGGCTGCTGGTGATGAGTTCAGGGGATGAGCCAAGCTGCTAGGTTCAGGGTTTGTAGCTGAGGATGCAAAATCTGTCCCTCCTGCTGGAACAGCAGGGAAGGGGTCTGAGGCAGGTGCCATGGTGGCACAACTGTCAGACTGCGCAAAAGAGGGTACCAGTGCTGTCCTGGCCAATCTGGTGCAATCAAAATTGTCCTTGGCTTGTCCTGTTTGATCTTTAGTAGAACCTTCGAGAGGAGCGGCAGAGGGGGAAAGGCATAGATTGAGAGGCTTTCCCAGGTAAAGGACATGGCATCCACTTTACAATCTTGGCTGTGGGGATTTCAGCTGCAATATTTGTTCAATTGGTAGTTCTGAGGGGAAACAAAAGGTCCACCTCCGGTGGCTCCCACCTCTGCCTCAAAAGCTTGAATATTTTGGGTTCCAGTTTCCACTCATGTGGGTCCATGAGATTTCTGCTTAAGTCATCTGCCAGTGAATTTAGTTTGCCTGGCAGGAATTGAGCTTACAGGTGCACTTGGATGCTCAAGGCTGTGTTCCACAGAGCCATGGCTAATCTGCAAAGTGGGTAAGAATGGGTTCCCCCTGCTTGTTTATGTACCACATAACTGTGTTGTCTGTCTTTACCAATAGTTGTCCTGGAAGAATAAGGCTTTTGAAGGTTGTCAGAGCATTCTGTACAGCTAACATTTCTTTTTGATTGATGGGCAGGTGCATTTGCTTTGGGCTCCATTTGTCTTGAATGCATTGCCCTGCCATGTGAGCCCCCCATGCATAGTCTGATGTTAGGGTTTGGGCGGCACAGGGTCGAGTGAAAGGGAGCCCCTTGTTGTGGTAGCAGGCCTCTGCCCACCAAAGGAACTCTGTCCTTAGGTAAAGAAAGATGGGAATCATTGTTTCCATGTCCTGAGAATGTTGACACCAGAGACATTTTAAGTACCACTGAAGTTTCCTCATATGCAGTCTTGCATATGGAATTAGTAGAATGCAACAGGCCATGGACCCTAGGGCTTGCCGTATTTTTCTTGCAGATAGCTGGGTTTTGCTGGCCAGTAGATTGAAGTAGTTTTTCAAATAAATTTGTTTTTCTGGAGTTAGGAATGCCATCTGGGAAGTTGTGTTCAAGCTTGCTCCCAGGAATAGAATCTGTTGGCTGGGTACCAGATGTGATTTATTTTCATTGATGGTGCACCCCAGTGAAGTTAGAAGTCTCTTTACAAATGTCAGGTGCTGTAGTAGCAATTCCTGACTGTCCGCCTGAATCAGGCAATCGTCCAAGTATGGGTAACTTTGAATTCTTCTCTACCTGCAATATGCAGTGGCTGGAGCTAGGTATTTCATGAATACCCTGAGTGCAGTAGATAAGCCAAAGGGAAGTGCAGAGAACTGATAATGCATAGAGCCTGCTCTGAAACATAGGTATTTCCTGCAAGATTCCCTTATAGGAATGTACAGATAAGCTTCTTTTAAGTCTAGGGTTGCTAGCCAGGAGTCCTTGGCTAGCATAGGAAGTAGCTGTTGGAGAGTAAGCATTTAGAACTTTGGAACCACTAGAACAGTGCTGAGAATAGACAGATCCAGGACAGGATGCCAAGAGTTTTCTTTTCTGGGTACCAGAAACATTCTGGAATAAAAGCCTTGTCCCCTTTGTTCTGCTGGGACAGGTTGAATAGTCTTTATACTGAGAAGAGAAAGTACTTGCTTTTGGGCCTCTGCCCACTGGTTTGGGGGGAGGTCTGGCCATCTGCTTGGGGTTGGGAGTGAGTGGAAGTGGAATCTGTATCCCTGGGAAAAAAGAAGTTATGTACTCACCATAATGTTCCATGTTTGTAGTCCATCTCACCCTTCATTCTTACATATGGGACAGCGTCCCTAGCACCTTATTCTTGGGTGGCTCAAGGAAAAATACTCCTGAGTACAGTGGACCCAAACCTATCCCTGGCGGTTAAATCCAATTTGTAATGAGTAATAAAATTGTGAGGGGTAGCCCACATAGCTGCTGCACAAATATTATCAAGTGGGACCCTGGCTTGAAAGGCTGCAGAGGTAGACTGAGATCCGGTAGAATGAGCCTTGATTTTAAAGGGTAAAGGTCTACCCTCAGAATTGTAAACATAAACTATATAGCTAGAAATCCAATTAGAGAGTGTCACTTTGGAAACTGGTAAACCTGACCTGGATTTGGAGAAGGAAATGAATAATTGATCTGATTTCCTTAGTCCGGTGCAAATAAAAATGCAATTGTCTATGGACATCCAGCTGATGAAACTTGTATTCAGCTGAGTTGGAATGATTTGGAACAAACACTGGAAGCTCTATGGATTGATTCAAAGTGGCATGGGAACAGACCTTCGGGACAAAGGAGGGATTAGTACGAAGGGACACCCTGTCCTTGTGAAAAATCAGATAAGGGGGCTTAACAGACAATGCTTGCAACTCTGACACCTGTCTAGCCAATGTGATAGCCACCAGAAACAGTCTTCCAGGACAGGAATTTCAAAGAAGATGAATGGGAAGGCTCAAAGGGCGGAGAAGTCAATTTGGATAACACAAAATTTAAATCCCATGAGGCAAAAGGATCTTGGTAGGGGGGGTCTTAACAAAGTGACACCTTTAAGGAAGGTTTTGCACAGCTTATGTGACATCAGATTCGAATCTTGAGAACCTAGATGAAAGTTTGAAATTGCTACCAATTGAAAACTGATAGTGGCAGCTGTAGATCCCTGGTGAAAAAGCTCAGACAGGAATTCCAAAACCACTGGAATGGAGGCAGTGTAAGGGTCAACATTAAGTTTATCCGCCCAGATAGAGAATCTTCTATATTTACTGGAATATAGTCTCCTAGTAGAAGGTTTATAAGAAGGTATAAGGATATGAGTCACGGAGGGTGAGAAGTCGTGAAGCCTGACTAGGGATGGAACTGGAGCAGCCACGCTATCAAATTGAGGGTGTGTAAGGTGGGATGGAGCGAACCTGACATGTGAGTCAAAGGTCTGGAGCTGGGTCCAGGATTCAAGGATCGTCCAGAAGAGGCCTGAGGAAGGGGAACCAAACCTGACAAGGCCAGTAAGGAGCAATGAGGATAGGTTTGCTTCCCAGCCATTTCACTTTCTGAATAACCTTGGGAATGAGAGGAAAGGGAGGAAAAGCATACAGGAGACCAAATTTGAAGAGCCAGATTCTGTGCCCCTTCGGCAGGAAGACGAGCCAACATGTCTACTGTGTCTATCTCTACACCTATAAAAATCACAGATTGAGAGGGCAATAAGGCAGATTTTTTCCAATTTATAGAAATTTCCAGCTGGGCACAAAGCTGCATCCTTGGTCTGAAGAAGTAGATGCCTGGTGGGGGTGGTCAAGAGCCAGTCGTCCAGATATGGAAACACCTGGAATCCTCGACGTCTCAGGTGAGCTGTCACTACTGCCATACATTTGGTGAACACCCTGGGGCTGTGGTGAGACCAAAGGGAAGAACATGAAACTGGTAATGACTGGCTCCCAGCTGGAAGCATAGATGATTCCTTGACACCCTGTCCACTTTTATGTGATTGTAGGCGTCTTGGAAATCTATTGAGCACGTCCAATTGTCTTTCCCTAATAACGGGAGTATAGACTGCAGTGTAACCATCCAGAACTTGTCCTCCTTTACTGATTCATTCAATCTGCTGAGGTCCAGAATGGGCCTCCAGTCCCCTGTACATTTTGGCACTAAAAAGAATCTGGAGTAAGTTCTGGATCCTATTTGGTCTGCGGGGACGGTTTGGATGACTCTTTCTGACAGCAACTTGTTGGCCTCCACAGTTGCCTGATCCCTGTAACAGGGTGGAACATCCGGGATATTCTTGGGAGCAACAGGTGGAAGAGAAAAGGGTATGACATAATCTCTGGTAATAATTCCTTGTACCTACTTGTCCTGAGTGATACCCAGCCAGGCTTCTAGATACAAAGAAATGTGACCCCCGTCCGGCCCCAGAGAAGCACAGTTGGGCCCCACATCAGGAGCGCTGGTAAGGCCGGCCCCGAAAGGAATTCTGACCTCCCTGGTTTTGTGGACCGCCCTTGCCTCAAGGTCGATGTCTACAACTTCCTCCTCCTGAAGAATTGAGTCCCCACTTGTTAGACAGATGCCTATTTTCCTTTAGGAGAGGTAAAACTGAATTCTCATTTTGCCCATTATAAAAGGACCCTTCAAAAACATTTCCATTTCAACCAAATGGGGATAACTTGGTGGGCTCTCAACCCTGTGGACATTGCAGTTTTTGTAGATATATGTTTAAAACTACAGTTTTTAGCAGTAAGAATACTGGTCAACTATTTGATATTCATTTTTTTGGTAATTGTAGTTCTGACTGGGTAGTGTATTTTGTTACGTGTCAATGCTCTGCTTTTTATGTGAGCAAACCTCCAGACAGCTGAAAAGTCATATTTCTGAACATCTTAGTGAAATTAGAAATAAAAAGCTAACTAATGCACTATACAGACATTGTCAGTCACACACAACAGCTAGTTTTATGTTTATTATTGATCAGGTCAAGGGCAATAGACTATCTAAACAAGGTTGGCATTCCATACTAACTAGTAAGGAAAGGAAATGGATTATTAAATTGGGAGCTTTATTTCACCCAGGGCTCAATGACAAGTTATGAAGTAAATCTACATATAAATAATCTAGTATAATATTTAGTTTATTTGATTATACTGATATTTATAACTGGTGCATATATGAGTAACATATACAGATATATTCATAGATTTTGTATTGTGTTTGATTTTGCATCTAGATTTTGTAATTAAGTAATTAGGGAAGTGATGTCATAATTGTTGTTCCTGATACTATATTAAGCAGTTTTGAAATTGAAAAGCTACCACTGAAGAAGGCTTTTTGTCGAAACCGGTCTGCATGTGGAATTAGAAGATGAAATAAAAATATACATTTTTTTCAGTATGGAGTCCTCAGGTGCTGGCTGTATTTTTTGTTTTACTTTTGAATATGTGTGGTTGCCTTGCACCAGTCGTACCTGCTAGCTACACTCTGTGGGTGTGACAATGTGCTTACAACCCTGGATTCTCCAGGTAAGGAACCTTTGTAGGCTTTCCAACAGCTGTACAGGTCTGGTCAGGTGCATGCCAAAGAGGACATTATACTTAATGATGGGTCTGATTAAGCCCATAATAAAGTGACATTATGACATCCTTGGGCCTGGATGCCATGTCTTTACTTATGAACTGGATGGCATACAATGAGTTTCTTACTACCTTGGCCACATGTTGGTTAATGGCCAGATTACTGCCTGTGGGTATCTTATCGATGGAGTAATTACCTGGGTGGCAATTTTTCCCAAACAGCACTAAAATGCATTTCTTGTCATTGAGCTTTAATACATGACCTTAGCACCAGTTATTTACCTGTGTTAGTCCCTTCTGTAAGAAGTTTGTGTCATGGGAGGAATCCATGATAGCTCCCAATATGCAGTCATCTGCAAACTTGGTCAGCCCAAAGCCTTTGACATTAGCCTTTACCTCCAAGAAGTAGATGCCAAATAGCAGTGAACCTAGTACGGGGCCATGAGGCACCCCACTGGTGACCGGATCCCTCAGTGGAGGCGGTCTCACCAATCCTGATTTCCTGGGCCCTGTCTGAGCGTAGGTGGTGAAGTTTGAGGAGAATTTGCCAGCCAGCGAATTAACTAGCTTGGTCTGCTCAGTGAAGGTGGCACCATTCACCATCAGTTCAGCATACTCATGTATGCTGCCTTTAACATTTTGGGCATAGCTGTAGAAGGCCTTGTGGTTGTCTTTAGCCTGCGGGGCTATCTTGACCCCATAACTGGCCTTGTTGGACTTAATTAGTCCTGTAAATTCCTGTTTAAAGATAGGGAGTTGCTCTTCCTGATTTTAGTCCTGACTTTTTTCCTTTTGTTATAAACCCTATTAAGGTTAGGATTCCACCACTGTGGTTTATTTTTAGAGTTTGCTTTGGGCTTACTTCCAGCAGGGACACTAACCTCTAAACAGCCATTTACGTGGCTGTACAGGATTCACAGATTCATAGACTGTTACTAGGCTAACAACCTGGGGAGCCTTTCAAAGCCTAGCCAAGGTTTCCTGAAAGAATAATGATGTCCTGAATCCAAACAGGACATTGAGGGACAGGCACTCATAAGCTACCTCTGCCCATAAGGGACATGGATATCAGGCCTGGTGTACATTTCCTATTCCCCATCCACTTGTCTAGGTTGTACTTAAACTGGGTAAAAGATGAACTCAGCTTCACATGGATGGGAAGCCTGTTCCACAGAAGGGCCAGTCTCTGAGGCACATATTTGCCTATACAGCAGACCTTGTATTTCTGGTACTCTGACTTACAAATGTGTAAGAGATTCATAGGTGTGGTGTTTGTGGATGCCTTGTAAGCCAGGCATAGATCACCCCCCTCAGCAATCTTGTTTGTTTGTTGCTCTAGTTGCTGCACATCCTTAGTCAGGTACATACCAAAAGGAGCACTCTACTCTATGATTGGTCTGAAAAGGGCAGAGTACAGTGGGAGAATGACCTCTTTGGACTTACCTGCCATGCCCTTACTTATAAGTTGCACAGCATAAAAGGGTTTCCTCATCACTGTGGCCACATGGTAGTTGAAGGTAAGGCTACTGTCTACATGCGTACCCAGATCCCTGACCACGGGTCAAACCTTAAGGGTGTATTATCAACATGGTAATTAGCTGGGATGGTTGACTACCCAAAGGGTACAATTATGCATTTCTTAGCACTGAGTTTAAGACCATGGCTTTGGTACTATTTGTTAGTCAGAGACAGACCTTCTTGAAGAATGCTAGTGTGTGCAGGGAGTCGATGATAACCCCCAGCTTGGAATCATCTGTAAACTTAGTCAGCAATAGACGTTCAACATTTGCCTCCATTTCAAAGAAATAGATGCCAAAAAGGAAAGGCCTCGTACTGAGTACTGGGGGACTCCGCTAGTGACTGGCCTCTTGGTGGAGGTGGTCTCACCTATTCTGGCCTCCTGGGTCCTATCAGTGAGCCAAGCTGGCTATCTAGCAGGCGATAAAAGGGTTTATACCTACATTAGTGAGCTTGTCTACAATGCCTTAGTGAGGCATTGTATCTAAAGCCTTGGTCAGGTTGAGGGGTCCTGTGTGCACACTCTTACCTTCATCCAATGCTTTGATAGTCCTCTTAAAAAATTCTACCAGATTTAATAGGCATGCCCTTCCTTTAACAAAGCCAAACTGTGATAGGTACAGCATTTCTAGGTTACCTATATTCTTCATACGTCATGTCCATGATGATTCTTTCCATGGCTTTACATATGAGGTTGGTAAGATTTAAGGGCCTGCACTTATCTGATTAATCTCCAAAAACAAATGGTTCTTCATTGAAGGTATTCAAGAAGAAATTTCACTGGCAAACATTTAGGATTTGAAAAAGGTATTATACCAAAAGCGCTTATCTGGTTTATGAGCCAATGTGTTTATTTTATTTAATCTTATCATTGTATATTTTATTAAAGTTTCAAGTGATTTAGGTGGAATTGGTGGCAGAACCATTTGTTTTTGGAGTTTTATATTTTGATGTGCGCTGCCTTTGGTAACGCTACTTGCTTCTTCTTTTTTTGCTTATCCGATCAATGGCTGGATGACCTCTGTGCAGGGGAGTGACTGCAGCTATTTTCCATTCCTTGAGCACAAAAACTGACTGAAGGATCCAGTTGAAAAGTGATTCAAGTGGACCACACAGGTCACGTTTCATGATATTTATTAAACATCCTGGGATGTTACTGGGGCCCAATGATGCAGTGTTTTTGGCCTTGGAGAGTGCACGGATGACCTATTCCTTAGTAATCGTTGGGGAGATTGTGTTATGTGGTAATTCCTTTGGAGGGGGGGTGAGAAATTTGAGCTGAACCTGTCAGCCAAAAAGTTGGCAATGTCCTCCGGTTCAGTGTGGGTGATGCCATTTAAGTTCTTCACATTGCTGGGTATTTCCTATGAGGCTACGGACATAGCTGTAGAAAGCTTTGTGGTAGTCCTTTGCCTGAAAAGCTATTTTTTATTCAAATTAAGTCTTTGAAGTATTAACCCTCTTAGCTGTCCATTTAGATTGGTCATGGGGCTTTTATTATGTATGGCTTTGCTCTTCATGCTCTTGGCAAAGATTTTTTTTCTTTTGTTGTACAACAGATTGATACTGTGATTCTACCAGGGTGGTCTGTCTTTTGAGATTGCACAGTTCACTCTATACAGCTAACAACAAGGTTGTACAGAAATGTTGTAAATAGCTCAGTGTATTCTAAGGTGTTTACTGGGTTTGGGGGGGGGGGTTGGGATTTAGTCAACGTGTTGCTTAGTAGAGAGAGAGGTTAGCCTTGGAACAGTTCCTAAAGGTTTTCATTTTTGATGGATCCTTGGATTTAATTTTTATCTTGAGTAATACTGCATTATGGTCAGACCTGAAGAGCAAAGATATTTTAATTGAGTGAGGAACACTGCCCCCCCCCATGTTTGAGAGTACAAGGTCAAAGATGTTTGTACCCCTGGTAGGAGAATGGACCAACTGTTCCAGGATGTTGGTATTAACAAAGTTTAGGAATCGCTGGACTTGTGCATTAAAAGTGGTGCAGGATTCCCAATCTATAGAGGGGTAGTTGAGATCCCCCATGAATATCGTACTGGGCTGAACGGTTAGGGACTTTGGTACATTGAGATAGGTAGTATGGGATTCCAGGGACATGGAGGGGGACCTATATGTCGCAAGAATATGGTATGACACCCTGTTTATGGTAAGTTGCACATGTGCGAGTTTCAGTGGGTCATACACTTTAACTAGACTGATGTGAGATTGTATAGACTGACACTCCTCCGCCTATACTTCCCTCCTGTGAAGTAGCTGGTCTAAAGGTGTGAAAGGCATTATAACCTTGTATTACTGGAGTACTTAAAGTGACTTTTAACCATGTCTCCGTTACTACACAGATATCTTCACTCTCCAGGGAGAAGAAGGCTTGCACGACGTGGAATTTCTCATTAAGAATTCTAGGATTGAGCAGTACGAGCTTCAGATATTCCTTCATAGGTTCAGTTAAGTTTGTAGGTTTTTCATTTTGGCATTGCCTAAACAAGGCTCTATGGGGGTGGAAAAGGTCTTTGCCAATATCCAGGGGATAAATGCAGACCATCCCTGGCAAAGCAGTGTGGTCTGTCAATCATGTCGAACCAAGCCATCAAATACCGTACCCCCCGGGCTGACACTAGAAGCTAAGCCAATTGTTAAAATCAATCATTTTCTGTTGGTAACGTGGCATCATCCTTGGAGAATGTAGTATGCTACTCAGTGCTAGGCTCTTACCTGCTTGAGACACAATCAGCAAGCTTATAGTCAAGGGAGGTACATCTCAGGTAATTAACACCCACATGAACTATGATAGAGTCATACTGGTACCCGTTATTCAAAGAACTGAGTGCTTGTGTGACTTGATGGATCCTAGTCCCTGAAAGGCAATTACCCATAACACCCTCCTTACTCGGTCTGGTGAGGCGGACATCGGTGTGTCTCACTTTAAAATCAACAGTCACCAGGAAATTTGGGTCTGTGCTGGTTTACGTTAATGACTTAGAAGTGGAGACATTGGATACAGTGTTGTTAAGTGGGGTATTTTAATGGAGTGTGTATGTGATGACTGAGGACCCTTTCTTTGACTGCACTGTGCAGGAGGTCTTTGTGTTTTAGGAAGATTATGTGTAAGTGTCTCAGCATAAGTAGTTTTATATGTAGGCTTTTTACCCTGTGCAGTAGGCCTGGTGTAAGGGTCACTGACAACCTCTACAGGATTAGATTTCATTGTATGAGACAGTTTTGCTTCCAGTGTTAAAGAGTATTTACACCTCTCGCATAAACTATTTTATTTATTTTACATTTGTTGACCGGGCTAGTCTGGCTGGATACATGTCCATTTTCAGCAGAGGCCCGAGGAGAAAAGCTCCACTATATACTAGTAAATAATAATGATACAAATAAACAAAAATAGCACAATAAGATAGAAATTATAAGCATGTAAAGAACTATCCCCAAGTAGCATAGTAACAGTGCAAAAGTAATGTATCAAAACTAAACATAGAGTGAGGATTTCTATTTCAAAATCTTTGCAAGAGTAATTAAAGAAGAAATAAAGCAGTAACTCACACAAGACTATTCAACTATTTACAGTATTAACAATTTTGATAAACATTTTGTGTCAGGGTACTAGTTTTAAGAAACAGATTTCATCAGCTGGGTGATTTAGATACAAGGTGTGATGATAGGTTGCAGTAATATAAGGAGAAGTAGAATTTATGGGAAAAAGTAATATCCAAGTGGATGGTAGGTGAACTACAGAGGAGGGGTAATAGCAGTGATAGGGACATGTGGAAGAGTAATGGGAAGAGCTGAAAAGAGAGATGGAAGCTGAGGTCAGTCAGGATTCGAGCAAGGGCAAAGCCAGTGAGTTTTAAAATAGTTGTTTTTTGAAAAGTTGTGATGAGCCTAGAGTGGTCAGTTCTATGGGAAGTTTATTCCAGTATGAGCCAATGGTATTTGTAAACAAGGAGACCCCAGCTTTATTGTGTGTTTTGAGGGTGGCCACTAGTAATTTGTTAGCTGAGCGAAGGGAAGTAAGATTCCTGTAAGGGACAACAAGTTTATTTAGTATGGGTGTATTAGAAGGGTAATGGAGAATTTTATAGGTAATAACTAATTGATGTAGGAGAATGAGATTTTGAAGTTCAAGCCAGTCAAGCTTTTTGAGATTAACACAATGATGTGTGAGAAATGGGGAATCTGTGGCAAACCTGGCAATGCTGTGGTAGGCTGTGGCAAGTTTCTGAAGGTTAGATTTAGAAAGGTTTATAAAAGATGGGGAGGCATATAATAATGTAGAGATAAGATGAGTTTGGGCTAAAGACACCCTTACTATCTGTTTTATTAAGAATAAGTGGGTTGTCAGTGTATATGAGGGGATTGCTACAATGCCTCAGAATGCCCATCTCAACCAGACTGGCCAGAGAGAGATTTGGAAGGTGGATATCCATAGCCACTGAACTACTAGGGAGGCGTGAAGAAAATTTAAATATTGAACAAGTTAATAAGATAAGCAACTTGATTAGCAACACTCACCTATGAGCAAACTAGATGCTCTAGTAGTTAAAACAAAAACATATATATATATATATATAGATATGTCTAGACAATAATGCCACAAGAGTGCAGACCATAGGCCAGAACAAAGCCCTTAGCGTAACAGGCACAACAAGCCTTCACTAGCAAGTCCCAACTCAGAAAGGTGGAGGCTATCCTCTCCTCCCACAAGAGTGTACACCACAAACATTCCTAATGTAAAATAACTGGTTTGGAGCCCAATTGCTTAAATCAGAACAAAGACTCTTAGAACAGCAGGCACAATAAGCATTCACCAGCAATTCTCAGTTCAGCAGGACGAACAATACCCTCTCCTCCCAGAATATCTCCTCCCAGAAGAGTGTAGACCACAAACCTTCTTAATGTAAAATAACTGGCCTACAGCCAAACTGCTTAATCCAGAACTAAGACACTTTTAAAATAACAGACACAATAAGCCTTCAACCAGCAATTCCCAACTCAGAAATGTATAAGCTACCTGTCCTTCCACAAGAGTGCAGACCACAAATATTCCTTAAGTAAGATTAACTAGTTTGAAGCCCAAGTGCTTAAATCAAAACTAAGAGGCTTCGAATAACACAATTTAATCAGGCTACTAACATGCAGTATTAAATTCAGCAGATTAAACACAACTGAACAGTTTAAGAAGGAGCAGCAAAAAGCTAAATAAATAATAAAGTAGGAAAAAGCACAGATATAGTAGAAGCAGCTAAATAATGTGCAATTTATTTAGTAACTGGGAAGTGAGGAAAGAGAAGATAATTCAAGTTTAAGAGACTAAAGTGATGGGCCTTACCATCTGATTTTTCAGTACTCAGTAGAATGAGCTGATGAGCTGGGACTGTGGAAGTGTCCAAAATCAGATTTACAGTAGGACCAGGCACCTCAAAAGCCACCAAGTTTAAGAGTACAACAACAGAAGGGTGGGTGTGAAAAATCAAATGCAGACACAGATCACCAACAGTCAGGCAGAGGACAGCAAGTCAAACGAGCACCATGGCTAAATAAAGATGCCTCTAAATATTTCTAGTTAAATGAGAATTGCTATTTCTCAGCTCCTCCCACTAATTAGATGGATGTTATTCACTGTCTGCACAGGAATTCTTTTCTAATTTTTCTAACTGACCTTAACCAACACCTCTTCAAACTCCAAAAGCACAAAAACTTAAAAAAAACAAAATGCAATATAAGAAAAAGATAAAAAAACAGAAGTATCCAAACCTTAAATTGATAACTTCAATTCAATATCAAATGCAGACAGAGATCAGCAATAGTCAGGAAGCGAACAGCAAGTCAAATAAGCACTGCAGCTAAAATCTCTGTGAATAATTCCACATAGGCTGCTGTGAACCTGGAGTTGGAAGGGGTAGTGAATTTTGACAAACTATCACTTAAATAGGATATAGTCCGTTTTGGAATAGTACTAACTGCTACGTGGTTTGCTGGAATTACAGACTTGATTTTTTTTTTTTTTGAAAGAGACAGCTTTGTGGTCTAACCTCACCAGTGAGGACTTGACACGGGGGAATGTGGTGCAATGCGTTACCATAGTGGTAAGTGCTAGGTCCAGTATGTTTGAACCTCTGGTGGGTATGTGCGCTATCTGATCAAGGGTATTTGTGTTTAACAAAGTCCGAGAATCATTATGCCTGTGAGCATGAGGCATTGTACGTCTCCCAGCCTACAGAGGGATAGTTAAAGTCTCCCACGAATAGGGTATTTGGTTTAATGGTGAGTGTCTCCGGTAGGTCTAGTTATGAGCTATGAGATTCTAGGGGCATACTGGGTGGCCTATAGTTCGCTACAGTATAGTATGGGACAATGTCTATGGTGATTTGCATATGGATAAATTCCAGGGCATCATCCTGTTTATTAACGTGAGTTATGCTTGTTGTTAACATAGATTGAGACTCCTCCCACCTTTTGTTTCTGTCTATGCAGCTGATGGACTAAACATGTAAAAGGCCCTGAAATCTTGCACTACCGGAGTATGTTCAGTGAACTTAAACCATGTCTCGGTAAACGAACAAAGATCTATATTCCCCAGAGTGCAGGGAACTTATAGGGTGTGGAGTTTCTTGTCTAGGTTCCTAGCATTGACCAATAAGGTTTACTATTGAAATTGCGAACATCACTCGGTCGACTGTCGTATGGTCGAACGCATAAGGTCGGAAACACAGATGTCGAAGACATTATAATCAATCGAGGAATGGATTAAACATGGGTCGAGGTAGGTGTACAGTATTATTCCCTACTACAACCATCTTCCCTACCTCGACCCATGTTAAAACCGTTCCTCGATTGATTATAATGTCTTCGACATCTGTGTTTCCGACCTTATGCATTCGACCATACGACTGTCGACCGAATGATGTTCGCAATTTCAATAGTAAACCGACCAATAAAGTACAGTTGTGTAAAATCTTACCTTAACAGAAGATGTCCTACTCTTCACTGTTGCAGTATTCTTTACAATAGGAATTCCCTGCCAAGGGCAATCCAACACCTGGCCAGTATACCAAAGCCTTTTGGCTGTAAAGGGTACGCCGTACATCACATGTATGCCCCTCATGCATGGCATAGGGCATAAAGGTGACAGAGTGTAAAAGTTGAGGAAGAAGACTGGGAGGAGGAAGGGCAAGCAGAGCCCTAGGAAGCCATGGAGAATGTCTCGGGCAAAAGCAGTTCTGGCCCTAGAAATCACATCCAACTTGTAGCACTTGTAAAAGTATGCACAAAAATCCAGGTAGCTGTCTTAATAATATAATTTGCATCCAAACCCTTGAAAAAAGGCACCAGAAGTCACAGCTCTAGTAGCATGAGCCTTAACAGAATGAAGGCTCTTACCATGAAAGGAATAACAAAAGGAAATGGCTTTAGAAATCCAAGAAGAAATGGTTTGTTTGGAAACAGCCAAACGTAAAGACGTAAGATGAAAAGAAACAAAAAGCTGTTCAGACTTATGAAGAGCTTTAGTTTTATCAAAATAATATCGGAGTTGTCTATGCAAATCCAAGGTGTGCAGAGCTTTCTCATTAGCAAAATGTAGAGAAGCGATAAAAGTGGGCAAATGAATAGACTGATTAAGAGACTACACAACCACGGAACCACCTTGGACATAAAAGAAGGATTAGTACAAAGGGATACCCTGTCCTTATGAAAAACTAAAAAAGAAGGAACAGACATAAGGGCTTGAAGCTCAGACACCCATCTAGCGGAAGTAACAGCCAAAAGAACAGTCTTCCAAGAATAATGCTGTAAGGAAGCTGAAGCAGCAAGCTAAAAAGGAGCCTGGGTCAATTTTTGCAAAACAAAATTAAGGTCCCAGGAATGAGAGACAGTTTTCCCTGGAAGGTCTAATGTGAAGGATACCTTTAAGAAGCTGCTTTGCCTCAATTCAAGAGGCTTAAAAGGGGAGTCAAAGGCAGACATGTGGAAATAACTGAAAGGTGGGCCTTAGCAAAAGAATATGCCAACCCAGCATTGAGCAATTCATACAAATAAGAGAACCTAAGGAAAGTGCAGTTGTGTACACTTGCCATAAATGTAGATGTTAGAGTGTATTCACTGTTGCAGTCATTACATTTGGGTTATCTGCCTGCAGGTAGCCCTCAGCTGGCCTGAATACCAGAGTCTTGGATTCCTGCGAAGGATGCTGTCTCTTCTTCCATGACCACAGGGCATCAGAGGTATAAAACATGCAGCCAACGCCATTATATCAGTTTTCTTGCCCCAAATGTCAGGTACCCCCATAATGGGAAGCAATTATATGTTGTTGCACCACCATCAAAAAGCAAATACACCAGAAAGCTTAAATACATCAAACAAGAAGGAAAGGTAGAGCCAAGAAAAGTCAGGGGGCTGGAGGGAGGGTAACCAGGAATGCAACAGTGAATACACTTAAACATCTACATTTATGGTAAGTGTACACAACTGTACTATGTTTTTCATGTTTCACTGTTGCAGTCATTACATTTGGGTTGATTCCCAAAGCAAAGGAAGGGAGGAGGAAGTTAGAGAGCATTAGGGCCAGCTATTAAGCCCTGCAAGACTGCAGAGGCAAAACCAGCTCTGGATTTAGAAAAAAATAGGCATGTGGTAAAAGGTTCATAGGTTCATACTAGGCTATCTGCCCTAGGGCATTTATAAGCCTAGCCAGAGTGTGTATGGCTTTCGCCACCCATTTTAAATTAATTTTGCTATGCCCTTTTTCGAGGTTAGTATACTGTGCCTCTGTCTAACAGTGACCCAGACGTGATACCTGGAGTAAACCTACGATCTCCCACCCACTCATCAAGATTCCTCTTGAAGAGAGTCAATGAGGGACTCTGCCTAACCTGGACTGGGATTTTATTCCAGAGTGAAGGGAGCCTCTGGGTTATGAATCTGTCCCTCCAGCATGTCCTATTTATTTCAGTGCTGAGGTTCAAGTCCCTCGAGCGCATAGCTCGATGGGATTTGGATTTTCTGAGGTGCAGCATGTCCATTAATTCCGGGTTGGACATGGCTTTATACGTCAGGCACAGATCGCCTCTGAGCAGGCAGTATGCCACTGAGTAGAGCTGGAGTTTCTTTAACCGGGCAGCATACGGCATCTGTTTGAGCCCCTTGATTCTCTTGGTGAGGTACTTTTGGGGTCTTTCCAGTTGCTGCAGGTGTCTGGTAAGGTACATCCCAAAGGGGCACTGTACTCAATTATGGGCCTGATGAGGGATGAGTAAAGAGGCACGATGACCTCCCCTGATCTAGATGTGAATCCCTTCATGATTAGGTGGGCTATATAGAATGTTTTTCTAACCACTTTGGCCACGTGGTTGTCAAATGAGAGATTGCTATCAACTTGGGTCCCCAGGTCCCTAATTACTTCTTCTGTACTTAATGGATTACCACCTATGTGGTAATTTGTGGGCACTTTGTTTTTGCCAAAGGGGATGACTATACACTTTTTGGCATTTAGCTTGAGGCCATGGCTCTGGCACCAGTTGTCTGTTTCTATGAGACCCTTTTGGAGGATGCTTGTGTCGGCTGGAGAATCTATTTTTCTCTTGAAGCTGGCCTTAGACGATTTTGCTTGGTGAAGGTATGCACAGAGCTCCAGGTAGCAGCTTCTAGGATGTCCCTGGTAGGGACACCTCTGAGAAAGGCTGTAGAGGTAGATACAGCCCTGGTGGAATGTGATCTTATCCCCTGTGGGGTAGGTTTTCCATGGTGTTTATTGCAGAAATGAATGCAGTGGGCTATCCACTTAGAAATGGTTTGCTTTGAAATGGCCTTCCCCTCTGCCCCTGCAGCAAAGCCAACTAGCAGCTGTTCAGACTTTCTGAGAGGCTTAGTCCTGTTCAAATAAAATCTAAGTTGTCTGTGCACGTCCAAAGAGTGCAGTATTCGTTCTCCTTTGTTTTGTGGATTTGGGAAAAAGTAGGCAAAAGAATGGACTGATTAAGGGCCACAATAAACACCACCTTGGGCATAAAGGAAGGACTGGTCCTGAGGGACACCCTGTCTGCATGGAAGATAATGAAGGGCTCCACTGCCATGAGGGCCTGTAATTCAGACACTCTTCTTGCTGAGGTGATGGCTAGAAGGAAGGATGTTTTCCAAGAAAGGAATTTCAACTCTGCAGTTGCAGATGGCTCAAAAGGAGGGAGAGTGAGCTTTTCCAATACAAAGTTAAGGTCCCAGGCTGGAGTAGGGGCTCTCCTGGGGGGTCTTAAATTTGTGGCCCCTCTGAGGAATTGCTTTAACAGGGGGTGAGAGAAGAGGGGTGGTTCAGTATTATAATGGGCTGAAATGGCAGAGGCATGAATTTTAATTGACGAGAAGGATAGGTCCTTGTGGAGCATTTCTGTTAATTACTGAAGAATATGAGGTAAGCTGGGCACCGTTGTGCCCATCCCCTGAGTCTGGCTCCAGGAACAGTATTTTCCACTTTTCAGCATAGGAATTTCTAGTACTAGGCCTCCTTGCCTCCAGAATGACATCTAGCACCTGCTTACTGAGGGATGCTGCTGGAGAGCTCAAGGAATTAGCCAGGCAGCAAGGTTCAGGGTTTGAAGCTGATGGTGCAGAATCTGGCCCTCCTGCTACGACAGCAGGGAAGGGGTCTGAGGCAGGTGCCATGGTTCCAGCAGTGTCATACTGCACAAGAGGGGGTGCCGGTGCTGGCGTGGCCAGTCTGGTGTAATCAGTATTGTCCTTGGTTTGTCCTGTTTGATCTTTCACAGAACCTTCGAGAGGAGAGGCAGAGGGGGAAAGACAAACTGAGAGGCTTTCCCAGGTAAAGGACAGGGCATCCACTTTCCAAGCTTGACTGTGGGAAGTCCTTGTGCAGAATTTGTCCAATTGGTAGTTCTGAGGGGAGGCAAACAGGTCTATCTCTGGAGTCCCCATTTGTTCCTCAAGAGGTTGAATATTTGTGATTCCAGTTTCCACTCGTGTGGGTCCATGAGATTTCTGCTTAGGTCATCTGCCAGTGAATTTAGCTTGCCTGGCAGGAGATGAGCTTGTAGGTGCACTTGGTAGCTCAAGGCTGTGTTCCACAGAGCCATGGCTAGTTTTCAGAGAGGGTACGAGTGGGTTCCCCCCTGCTTATGTACCACATAACTGTGATGTTGTCTGTCTTTACCAATAATTGTCCTAGAAGAATGTGGTCCTTGAAGGCTGTCAGGGAATACTGTACAGCTAACATTTCTTTTTGGTTGATATGCAGGTGCATCTGTTTCAGGTTCCATTTGCCCTGAATGCACTGCTCTGCCAAGTGAGCCCCCACCCCCCACGCATAGTCGGATGTGTCTGTTAGAGTTTGGGCGGCGGGGGGTAGAGTGAAAGGAAGCCCCTTGTTGTGGTAGCAGGCCACTGCCCACCAAAGGAACTCTGTCTTTATACAAGGAATGATAGGAATCATTGATTCCAGGTCCTGAGAATGTTGACACCCATAGGCTTTTTAGATACCATTGCAGTTTCTTCATATGCAGTCTTGTATATGGAATTAGTAGATGCAAGAGGCCATGAACCCCAGAGCTTGCAGAATTTTCCTTGCAGATAGCTGGGTCTTTGTGGCCAGTAGTTTGAAGTAGCTTGTCAAATAAACTTGTTTCTCTGGAGTGAGGAAAGCCATCTGGGAAGTTGTGTTCAAGCTTGCTCCCAGGAATACAATTTGTTGGCAGGGTACTAGATGAGATTTCTTTTTGTTTATGGTGTACCCCAGTGAGGTCAGAAGTTTATTTATGAATGTGAGATGTTTTAATAGCAATTCCTGGCTTTCTGCCTGAATCAGACAATCTTACAAGTATGGGTATATTTCTCTGCCTGCAAAATGCAATGGCTGGAGCTAAACACTTTGTGAATACCCTGGGCGCAGTAGATAAGCCAAAGGGAAGTGCAGAGAACTGATAGTGCATGGAGCCTGCCCTGAAGCGTAGGTATTTCCTGCAATATTTCCTTATTGGAATGTGCAGGTAAGCTTCTTTTAAGTCTAAGGTTGCAAACCAGGCATCTTTGCCTAGCATAGGAAGCAGCTGTTGAAGTGTTAGCATCTTGAATTTTGAGATTACCAAAAATGTGTTTAGAATAGAGAGGTCCAGGATAGGACGCCACAAGCTGTCTTTCCTGGGTACCAGGAAAAGTCTTGAATAAAAACCTTGTCCCTTTTCTTCTGATGGGGCAGGTTGAATAGCCCTGATACTTAGAAGAGAGAGAACCTGCTGTTGAGCCTCTGCTCACTGATTTGGGGGTAGGTCTGGCCAACTGTTTGGGATTGGTAGGGTGTGGAAGTGGAATCTGTACCCTTGGGAAACTATATTTAAAACCCATTTGTCCTGTGTAATGAGTTCCCAGTTTTTTGCATGTAGGACAAGCTTTCCTCCTAAGGGAGCAGGTAGCTGAGCAGGGCTTAGAAGGGTTAAGGTTAAGTCATTGTGCTATTTTCCCATAGGGGGGTGTCTTACTACTCCCTGCTTTGGAAGTGGGAGCCCCCCACTGCTTAGGCCTGTGCGTAGCCTGAGACTGTAACCTAGGTGGTCTGCTGTTCCTTGCTTTGGACTGAGAAGGCCTGAAAGAGGATGGAAAGGACCAATTCTTTGAAGGTCAATGCCTACTAAATCTGAGTGGATGTACCTGCAGGAAATCTTTAACAGTTTGCATAGATTTAGATTTTTCCTCCATCTTTTTGAGGACTTCTGCTTTGCTGCCAAAAAGGTGGTCTTGGTTTAAGGGAGCATCCAGTAATTTAGCTTTAACATGATCTGGCAAGTTTTGCTCCTTAAGCCAAGCATGCCTTCTAAGTACAGACCCGGTGACAGCAGCCCTGCAAGATGCTTCTAAAGAATCAAAACCACATTGCAAAGTATGTTTACCAACTTGTTCAGCAGAATGCATTAAATCCTGTAATTCTTTGTGTTCAGCACAGATAGGAATCAGCATCATTTTCTGTTTTAGCAGTCCCATAATATGCTGCTGGTACTTTAAAATATGAAATTGGCAATTTAAAGCCCTAATTGCCAAAGTAGCAGAAGTGTATACCTTCTTACCCCATCTGTCCAAGGCTCTAGAATCTCTATAAGAAGGGGTAGGATTTTTGGCAGCTGTAGCCTTAATGCCCTTTGGACCTTGGGAAATGGTCTCTGGATCCACAGTGGGATTCTTGAAAAGGAACTTGAGAGAGTCAGGTACTCTGTAATATCAGTTTGGTTTCCTGGGAGCTGGAGGTAAAGCGTCTGGGGACAGGCTAGATTCCAATAAAGCACCATCTACAATGTCCAGAACGGGAGGGATAGCTAAAGGCCTGTGTTGAGGAAGGAGTAAGAATTCCCTATGTCTCTTTTGGAGTCAGAGTAATCCTGGCTTTCCCAGTGGAAATGCTCCCTAAGAGTGTGCAAGGTTTCACCAAAAGAAAAATCTTCTAGAGGGGAAGCAGAGGGAATGGAATCTTCTGCATCAGAATCCTCATAGGTAGATAAGGGCAAATCCTGGTAATCAGAAGAAACAGAAATATCTGAATCCTGATCAGAAGAATCAGAGGGAAAATCAGTTCTACGTCTATTACAGGGGGAAGGCTGGCTTCCCCTAATTAAAGTAATAAGGTCTACAGCCATTCTAAGCATTTGTTTTTTAGGCATATGGGCCTGACCATGCGGTTTGGACGTCGGTTTTCTAGGCGTGGGTTGAGTTTTAGGCCTCGATGAAGACGATGGCGTCACTTTAAAATTCAAGTCTGTAGGCCTGAATACACCCTCAGAAGCCGGTCCCTGCACAGCGGCTCCGGACCCATCCAAGGTATAGACATCCACAGGTTCCATAGTTGAAACATCTCACGGCATACTGGACTCCGAATGGGTCACAGTAGAGGCCTGCAAATCTGAAGTAGTGGGTATCAGGGGCTGTGAAAGCACCTCACTGAGTACCGGCGGACTGGCGACTAGCTTAATGGAAGCGTCATCAGCAGTTTTGGACTTATGTGGTCTGTCTCTGTCTTTATCCTTACATTTTTTCGGAATATCGGTAGTCGGGTGGCTTACCGAAGCCATTTCTGGATAGTTATACTGAGTACCAAAATAATTTGCTGCAAAAATAGACCAATGATGGATAGTTCGGGGGTTGAATAAGGCACAAAACCAACAGCGAGGGACATCGTAGTCTGGGCCCAATTAAGGAATGCAGTACGAATGAAAATCTTTATGAGGTATTTGCTTTCCACAGGTAAGACAATTGTTAACTTTTACTGACATCAGTTAAGAGCAAGAAAAAAGGATCCCCAAAGAGGTACTTAACTTTTTTGAAGACTTCGGTTCTGAAACTTGAAAATTAGAAGTTATGTACTTACCATAACGTTCCATCTGAGTAGGTGGATTCATTTGTCTGCAACCTGTGGGTATGGATCCGATATCGTATCCGAACCGGCATGGTTTATCCAGCTATGGATCCAAGCTCCTAGCTCCTCCCCTAACCCATAATGCCCTGCTCTTCCTACATGACCTCAGATCGAGTTTGCCCTGCACCAACTACCCTAACCAAAGGTTAACACACCCTATGCAGGAAACTGACAAGGCCAGGGAGATAGGAGGGCGGGATGGTTGCAGACAAATAAATCCACCTATTCAGATGGAACGTTATGGTAAGTACATAACTTCTAAATCTGAAGTAGGAGAATTCATTTGTCAGCAACCTGTGGGACAGAGTCCCCAGCTACCTGAATCTTGGGTGGCCATCATGGAAGGATATTCCGGAGCACCGCGGAGCCAAAGGATGCTCTACCTCTAGAAGTGACGTCCAGCTTGTAATAAGTAATAAAGGTATGAGATGAAGCCCAAGTGGCTGCTGAACAAATGTCATCCAGAGGAACCCTAGACTTAAAGGCCGCTGAAGTAGAGACAGACCGGGTCGAATGAGCATGGACTCCCTCCGGTGCAGGCCTCCCAGAGGCTTGGTACGCCAACAGAATACACTGAGAAATCCAGCGTGACAAAGAAACTTTGGAAATTGGTTTATCCAGATTGAATTTGGCAAAAGAAATGAACAACTGGTCTGATTGCTTATGACCAGCTGTCCTATGAAGGTAAAAACGAAGCTGGCTGTGAACATCCAAGGAATGCAGCTTGTATTCGCCTTTGCTTTGATACTTGGGGAAGAAAACAGGGAGGTTGATGGACTGATTAATGTTAGCTTCCGAAGCTACTTTAGGAAGAAAGGAGGGATTGATCCTTAGGTACACCCGTTCCGGATGAAAAATCAAATAAGGCGGTTTTCATGGACAGGGCCTGAAGCTCTGAAACTCTCTTAGCCGAAGTAATGGCTACCAAAAAAGCAGTCTTAAAGGAAAAGTATTTAAGATCGACTGTGGCCGCAGGTTCGAAGGGGGGAGCGGTCAAGACCTGAAGTACCAAGGAAAGATCCCACAGGGGAACCGTTTCTTTGACAGGGGGTCTGAGCAAAAAGGTGCCTTTTAGGAAGGTTTTGCATAACTTAGCCGACATAAGAGGCCCTGAATCGTGTCCAACATGGTAATGCGATATGGCCGCCAGCTGAACTTTGACCGTGGAACTACTGGCGCCATCATTAAAGAGAGTAGTAAGGAAATCTAGAACCAAAGGAAGGGGAACCGTGAAAGGATCTAGGTCTTGCCGCTCTGCCCAAATGGAGAAATGCTTCCATTTACTGCGGTAAATTTTTCTGGTAGAGGGCTTGTGGGCCGCTACCAGAATGGCCTTAACTGGGGATGGGATACCGGGAGTCCTGATTAGGAGTGGAACTGGAGCAGCCAAGCAGTCAACTTCAGGTTGTCCAGGTTCGGAGTTGGCAGGTTCGACGGGTGTGATATCAGATCCGGAATGGGATCTAGAATCCAAGGTGGATTCACTGAATGAGACCTTAGGTAAGGGAACCAGATCTGTCGAGGCCAGAACAGGGCAATGAGGATCATTCTGCACCCCAACCGAGAGGCTTTCTGAAGTACTTGTAGCATCAGAGGTAGAGGGGGGTATGCATAAAGAAGACCGGGAGGCCAAGCATGCACCAGAGCGTCTCTCGGAGAATCCCCTGGAGGGGGGATTAGAGCGAAAAAACTGTCGCACTTGGCGTTTAAAGAAGAGGCAAAGAGATTGCAACAGGGAGTCCCCCACTGTGCGAAGATACATTTCGCTACTTGAGAATTGAGAGACCACTCGTACGGGGAGAGAATGGTGCGACTGAGCTTGTCCGCTAGGATGTTGGTCCGACCCGGAATATGCATTGCGATGAGAAAGCGGTTGGTGGAGATCACCCATTCCCACACTCTCATAGCTTCTCGGCATAAAGGGTAAGACCTGGTTCCCCCCTGTTTGTTGATGTACCAGACCACCGACATGTTGTCTGATTGAATCGCAATTGTTCCCAGGGGAAGGAGGGCGTGAAGTGCTTGCAACGCCAAGAGCACCGCCCTCATTTCCAGAACATTGATATGCAGGGAGGTCTCTGAATCGCTCCACGTGCCTTGAACCATCTGGCCCGCAAAATGCCCCCCCCCCCACCCGAGGCGGGAAGCGTCTGTGGTCACCATGGCGAGAGGGGGAGATGCACAAATGGGGCGGCCCCTGTGGAGGTCCGGAGAATGGAGCCACCACAAGACAGACCGCTTGCAAGCCTTGCTGATCGCAATGGGATGATACAGGGGGAGGGAGAGAAATGACCATTGCACCTGAAGTGTCCTTTGAAGCACCCGCATGTTGAAGCGGGCGTGCGGAAGAAGAGTAATCGCTGCCGCCATAGACCCTAGCGCCCTCAGGACCAATTCCGCAGGTGTTGAGCTGGAGTGAAGGATGGCCCGCACCTGGAGTCGCAGATTCCGAACCCTGTCGGTTGTGAGAAAGGCTCTTAAATTTCTCATATCTAACCTGGCTCCTATAAATTCTATTGTTTGAGTAGGGACCAGGTTGGACTTCTCTATGTTTACCGTTATGCCTAGCTTGGGAGCTAGACGAAGGAAGGAGTCTCTTGCCAAAGAGAGTAGATGCCTTGTTGGGGCGGTGAGAAGCCAGTCGTCTAGGTATGGAAAGACCTGCACCCCCTGAAGCCTCAGATGGGCCGCAACCACTGCTAACACTTTGGTGAACACCCTGGGGGTTGTGGTGAGACCAAAGGGAAGGATCCTGAACTGGTAGTGACTGGCTCCCAGCCGGAAGCGAAGAAACCTCCTGGATCGTCTGTCCATCCGAATGTGGTAGTACGCATCCTTGAGGTCTATAGAGCACATCCAGTGATTCTCCCCTAGAAGGGGGAGGATGGACTGCAAAGTGACCATCCGGAACTTCTCTTTGGGAACTGACAGGTTCAACAGGGACAGGTCTAGAATGGGTCTTAGGTCCCCCGTCTTTTTTGGCACTAAAAAGAACCTGGAGTAGAACCCTGATCCGATCTGGTCTGGGGGGATGGGCTGGATGGCTCTTTTTCTCAGCAGATGGCCAATTTCTGCTGAAGCGGCCTCCCTCTGATCGGTGGAACATCAGGGAGGATTTTTAACTTTGGGACATGAAGAAAGGGGATCTTGTAACCTCTGGATATAATCCAGAGTACCCAGCGGTCCGATGTAATGGACTCCCATGCCGCTAGGTGCTCCGAGAAACGTCCCCCGACTGCCTCCAGAGTGGAGCAGTCGGGCAACCCCTCAGGGTTGCTGCGTGGGCCGTTCAGAGAAGAGTTCTCTGGACCCAAAGTTCCTGGGAGCCCCTCTGCCCCTAGGGCGGCGTCCTCCCTGTCCTCCTCTGCCGTGGAAGGACTGGTTGTCCGGAGCGGGTTGGGAATGCTGCGACTTCCGGAACCACATCTTCTTCTGGCCCTTTAGGTTCCTAGAGTAGGACCTCTGGGGCACAGAGAAGCGGACTCCGACGGCAGACAACGTCTTCCCGTCCTTCTCGCTCTGAACCAAGGTATCGCGAACCATCTTGCCAAAAAGGGCAGAACCGTCACAGGGGGCGTTCGCGAATGACGCCTTGAAGGGCTCCGTAAAATCGCAGTGGCGGAGCCAGGCCTGCCGTCTTGTGACTAGGCCCGCTCCCGCAGCTCTAGCGGCTCCCTCGGTAGTGTGGGAAAGTAACCGCATAGAGGTGTTAGTCACAGAACGAAGAGTGGCCATACGGGTGGAGTGCATAAGTTTGTCCTCCTCCGATATGGACTCTGGGGGGGATGCAGCGTATTCCTTGACAAGATCGCGCTGCATCCTAATGACGTGTGCCAAATAGTTGAGTGCCCTCACTGAGAAGGTCGCTGAACTAAAGATTCGCTTCCCCAAACGGTCCATCATCCGAGACTCCTTGCTCGGGGATGGACTGAGGGACTCTCCTGGGCGAGTTCCCTCTTAGTGGCTGCTGCCGACAACATGGCATCTACCGGGGGTCCCTTGCTCCAGTGGGCACGGTCAGCAGGGGGGCTAAGGATCCTGTCGGGCCTCTTAGGGATTGGCTCCACGGTGTCCGGGTCCTTCCACGCCCTGGTGGTAATAAGGTCCACCAGGGGGTCGGGAGGGGACACCCAAGAGGTAGACGGGCCCGCTTCAAATGCCTCCAAGAACACTGACTCGTCCGAGGAAGACTTTGGGGCAGACCACCCACCTCTGATCCGTAACATTTCCATGATGTATCCAAAGGAGACATCCTCGGGGGATGATCTTGGGGAGCCTTCCTCTTCCTCCAAGTCAGTATCTTCGGTCAAAGACTCGGGGGAGTCTATGTGCCTCCTTTTACACGAATGCTTGCGAGGTGCTTCCTCGGGGTGGCTGTCCGAGGAGCTCTCACCAGCAATGTCCAGAACCACAGGAACTGCTTGGGGCAGTGAAGCGGGCTGTCCCAGTGGCCGAGTGATGGAAGCCTGGCCCAGAGCAGATGGAGTGCGGGACGGAGCAGAAGCAAAGGCCGGGGGTCCGGATGCCCTCAACAGAGCCCTCTCCACTACATCAAAGGCCGAGGGGGAGCCAGCCTCGACAATAGGATCTGAAAGTCGGCTCCCCCTCGGATCCGATGAGTGGATCGGAGCCGGCGCCGAGCCCCTCGGATCCGAGGGACCAGTGCGCTCCGACAAGGACGGCGCAGAAGGCACACTGAGTCCCTCGGATCCGAAGCTCGGAGCAAGGCTCCGAGAGGTCGGATCCGAAGTACCCAGTACTGTCGGCGCCGACTCACCCGCGGCTCCGAGGCTGCCCGGCTCCGAGCGCTCCGAACCCGGGTAGCGGGTTGGAGAAGGAGCAATGGGCTTAAAAAAGGGGGTCGAGCTCCCCCCTAGAGGGGGGGAGACAGGAGCACTCCCATCTGCATCTGGGCCTGGATGAACCTTCGCATCATCCGGTCCAGATCAGCATCGGAGGGGCTGTAAGTAGACCTCGACGAGGCTACCGAGGTAGGCCTTGAGTGCCGCCTCGATAGCCTCGAAGGAGGTCGGATCTCCTCATCCTCAGGCTCCGGTGAAAAGCACGGGGACCGGAGCCGAGGAGGGGGAGAGCCAGCAGCCAGAGAGGCTGGAGGAGAAGCCCGCTTAGCCGGCGGGGCCGAAACGGAGGTCTCGGCCCGCCGCTTGTGGTGCTTCTCTCTCCGGTCCTTTTTCCTGTCTTCCCTCTCCTCCGACCCTTTGGCGGGAGTTTGAATCCCAGGTGGAGGAGGGGGAGCAGGCAAGGCAGGGACTGCCGAAGCAGTGACGACCAAGGGGGCGGGGGCCGAAGCCGAGGGCAAGAGTCCCGCCAAGACCAGCTTCGACCTCCGCTCCTTCAATGCCCTGGGGTTGAACCCTGCACAGATTGAACACCCTGAAGTGAGGTGTTCAACCCCAAGGCTTGAGCACGAGTGTGGCCATCAGCAGGGGAAAGCTTATGGCCACATTCGAGCACTGAAAAAACAGCCTTTGGGGCCTCAGACATCACTATTTTTTTTTTTTTTTTTTTTTTAAATAGTAACAATAAACTAAAACACTCACACAAAGGCCCCCAAAAAACACACACACACACACACACACACACACACACCAACTACGAACCAGCAAGGGGAGGGTAAAAACTATATTAAATTAACCCAAAAAAGATATAAACAGAAGGGAAACCTATAACTTTCACTCAAATTTAAAGTTTTAAAGATTTTAAAACCCTTTAATAAAGAATACTATAACTTAGCTTTTGGAGCTCTGATGGCCCAGCCTTTACCATGCACGACAAACTAGATCTGAGGTCATGTAGGGAGAGCAGGGCATTATGGGTGAGGGGAGGAGCTAGGAGCTCGGATCCATAGCTGGATAAACCATGCCGGTTCGGATCCGATATCGGATCCATACCCACAGGTTGCTGACAAATGAATTCTCCTACTTCAGATTGAAAATTTCAGGAGTCGGCCGACCGGCAAATGCGAACTGCTTCTGCTTCAGGCACCATGCGGCAAGAAAGACTGATGCAATGGAGTCAGCTGAATGTTTTATACCCCTGATGCCCTGATGTCATGGAAGAAGAGACAGCATCTGATGCAGGAATCCAAGACTCTGATATTCAGGCCGGCTAAGGGCTACCTGCAGGCAGTTAACCCAAATGTAATGACTGCAACAGTGAAACACGAGGAACATCAGCCATAGTAAGTGGATCTAGGTTACAAGAAAGACACCAAACAGAAAACCTCTTCCATTTGGATAAGTAGGATTTCTTAGGAGTGGGTTTCCTGGCCTCCTGCAGGATCTGAAACTCATCCTAGGAAAAAAGATGTTTGTAGGAATCAAAACCCTATCACCCACAATGTACGATCTGAAGAAGGCTGAAAGCGCTAATCGCTTAGAGCTTTCTTTCATTGGAAGTCTATGTTTTATCTCTATTTTTAAAATAAAACAAAGTTTTTAGCTGTGGTGGTTCATCAGGAAGTTTTATCTACACTATCACCCACAATGTCAATTTAAGAGCAGACAGGTGGGGATGGATGAGAGATTCCCCTATCTTGAGTGACAGGACAGGGTCCAGCCTGTGAGGTAACTTGCGATGACTGCCCTTGGCAACATGCAGAAAATGGAACCAGTGCTGTCTGGACAAAAAGGGAGTCACCAGCAAGATTTTGGGAGCATCCTGTTTTATCTTGAAAGATAGGGCATCCACCTTCCAAGCCAGAGGACATGGGACTCTGGTGCAAAATAGAGGAAGTCATCTGTTCAGAGGGGATGCAAATAATTCTACTTCAGGAGTATCCCACTGGTGGACAGTGTCCAGAAACCAACACCTGTGAAGCATTCACTCATGGGATTGCGTTGTGCATCTGCTCAGTGAATCTGCCACTATGTTTTGAGCTGAAGGAATATAAATTCCGTGATGGGTCATCTGATACTGAATAGACAGATCCCAGACCTGAAGAACTAGCCTGCAGAGGAGATAAGACCTTGTCCCCCTTTGCTTACTGATAAACCACATCATTGAAATGCTGTCTGTGAAAATCCTGAGAGGCCCTGGAAGTAAAAGAGAATGAAAGGCCTGAAGAGTCAGAAGAAAAGCTCTCATCTCCTTGACATTGATAAGGTCCTTCTTTTGACAAAAAGACCAAGGGCCCTGCACTTTAAGAGGACTGAATAATGTCCCCCATTCCTCATACGGAACATCTGTGAAGAGTTCCTGAGAGGGGCCAGAGGTTAAAATGGAAGCCCTGGAATGAGGGATAACTGATGAATCCATGACTGAAGTTCTGGCTTGAGGTATGGAAGAAGAGGAACTAAAAACTCTAAAGAATGAGAATGTTGAAGCCAAACTGACTTCAGAAACCAGTGGAGCTTTCTCGTGCAGCTTGGCTAGAGGAAGCATAGGAACAGTGGAGGCCATGAAACTCAGGGCCCCTAGAAACTCCCTGGCTGAAACTGACACTAGGGGTAGAAGGCAATCAGAGTTAAAGACTTAGGTGGAGGCAGGGATGCCAGCTTTGGAACTATCCTGCATCCTAGGAAAACATGATCCTAGGAAGGAGTCAGAAAAGACTTTTAAAAATTTACAGTAAACTCCAGGCTTTGAAGAAGACAAATTGTAAAGTAAAGATGCTTGAGCAACATCTCTGGAGATGAAGGCTGAATAAGCAGGTTGTCTAGGTAAGGAAAAATCTGTATTCCCCTCATTCTGCGAAAAGCAATCACATGAGTGAGGGATTTGATGAAGACCCTTGGGACAGTAGAGAAGCCAAAGGGCAAAGTAGAGAACTAAAAATGCCAGGAGGCAACAAAGAAACAAAAATGTCATGAAAACAGGATGGACAGGAATGTGACGATAAGCATACTTGAGATCCAGGATGCCAGAAAAGTCTGAGGAAGAATAAACCAGGATAGAAGGGTTAGCATCCAAAAGGATGGAACCTTCAAAAAAGTGTTCAGCTGAGAAAGATCTGGAATGGGTCTCAGGTGCCTTCTTTCCTGGTGACCAAAAACATTTATGATTTAAACTCCTCCCCCTCTGAGGAGCTGGAATCTCTTGAATAGTTCCCTGAGCCAACAAGCCATGAAGCACCTCTGGAAAAAAGAGCATTTGTTCTCGAGAAGGCTGAGGAATGCCCAAAAACAGAGCATGAAGTACCCTTAGCAAATAACAAAAGAACCCAGGAGTCTTGTATGATCTGTAACTAGATAGAAAGAGTGACAAAAAGACAAAGGGAAACAGGAATGTGAGTGGAGAGACAAGGGTAGTCAGACAGCACCTGGTCTGTCAGGAAAAAGAAGCTTCCTAGCTGAAGGAGTACAAGTAGCCTTAGCGGGAGGAGCCCTTCCATCACCCTTCTTAACCTTAGGGGGAGGGCGAGACCGTCTATGGACAAGGAAAGACTTGTTAGGATAATTCCTTTGAAACTTAGGGACAGGTGAAACAAAAATATGTTTCAACTCTTTAAAGCTTTACCCTTTTCCTGGAGGGACTTAAGCAACTAGAAGAGGCCATTAGCTGCATCATAGCTGCACTGAATTGAATGGTAAGCCCCCTGAGATGAATTGCCTAATAAAGAAAGAGCATAAGACTTCCCTTTGGAGTCAGGAAGTTCAGAAATAACCTGATAGGCCTGAGAAAGAAGAGTCACAATATATCTGGTTATATGGGTCTGATAATTCACAGCTTTAAAAGCTAGAGTAGGGGAAGTAAAACTTTCTTACCCAACCTCTCCATAGTTCTGCAATTTTTGTCAGAGGGAAGCAACTCAGAAGTCCCTCAGAGGCAACTGACACCACAGAGGGGTCAGCACAGGGGTACTTATGAAGAAACTTGCAGTCATCAGGCACCTTTTAAAACCTATCAGTTTTTTTGGGGGAGCAGGGGGCATGGATTTATGAGCCTGAGAAGCAGTGGAAAAGGCATCCAAACAAAGCAGTAAGGACAGGAGGGACAATGGAAGGCCTAGAAGACTCCAGACTTGCAGGAGCTCATAATAATTTTTCTAAACATAAGACACCTGAGCAGAGTCCCACTTAAAAAAAATCCATCACTTTGGAAATTGTATCACCAAAGGAAATCTCCTCAAAAGGAGAGTAAAGACTCCTCTTCCTCAGAACCCTAATCTAACAGAAAAGGAATCTAGGAAGAATAAGTCAGACAGTCCTCATCTAAGAAATCTTGCTCCCTAGACCTCTTAAAAGGTATAGAAGCTTAAGGTGGAGCAGGAACAGAGACTCCCTGAAGGGGCTTCAAAGCCATAACAGCATTAAACAGACCCTTTGTAAAGTTTTGCCATTCACTCTGAGGGTCTTTAGGGGTAGGAGAATATGCTTGGTTTTCTGCTTCTTTTTAAGGGGATGTCAGCCTTATAGATTTTGGCAGGCTCAGACCTCTGATGACGCTCACTAACAGCAGTTGGAAGTTCTTCCCTCACAAGAATTTGAGGAATATCGTTAGGCCATTTGGAAGTAATCACTGGCAGGAAGGAAGCTCCAAAAAACAGTTGGATAACAAGCAAACCACTTTATTCCACAAAAACACAGCAGTTAAGCATTTTAGTATTTGCTTAAAGACTTCCTCAGAACTGCCATATTAACAAATGACACCATTTAAATACACACTTTCAAAACAATCATGTGACATGACCAGCCGGTTAAAATTAGATGATGTTAAAAATTACTAAATACATGAATTGAGCTTAAAATTAAAGTTAAAATTAACTCATGGCAATCCACTTTAATAATAGTTAATAATAGACATAGAAAATATTGTTGTAACATACACACACACACACACATATATATATATATATATATATATGTGTGTGTGTGTGTATATATATATATATATATATATATATATATATATATATATATATATAGATAGCAAAAAAAAAAAATATGTA
Organism: Protopterus annectens; assembly: GCF_019279795.1. Taxonomy (NCBI): domain Eukaryota; kingdom Metazoa; phylum Chordata; order Ceratodontiformes; family Protopteridae; genus Protopterus; species Protopterus annectens. Next base: position 1,097,569,256 of record NC_056730.1, on the reverse strand, counting down.
ACATCAGTCTTCTAAACTTTTCAATTTTAACAGCAGTGTAATAGAACAGGCATCATTAAGGTCAGGGGGATTCATAGCATTAAGTCGGGGAATCCAAACTAGTTCTCTTCTATAATCCACCCTTGAAAAATTGGTTGTTAATTTATGAAAAATTGTGTGAAATAGACATTCATAGAACCTACTATAGAAAAAGTTACAGTAAAGGTTCAAATCTCAGTAAGGAAGAGGAGAAGATATTATCTGATCTGTGTTCTAATAGCGATATTAGAATTATGAAGCCAGATAAGTGTGGCGGGATTTGCATTATGGATACAAACGACTATTCCAGCAGAATGCTGGAATTGTTATTCACAGATACTTAGTGAGATTTCTAGGAATTAACTTAGCATTGCATGCAGTAGGATAGATGCTACCCTGTATGACATGCTTATGCAAGGACAAATAAATGTCGATGTCTATAACTATTTAAACAATAAATATCCAGTGGTGGCGAGTATTTTTGGAATACCAAAAATACATAAGAACCTCTACCACCCGCCATTAAGACCAATTGTGGATGCCTGTAGAAGCAAAATGTTTTATATAGCCAAGTATTTGGATGATTTATTAAAATCTTAAGTGAGTAAAGTCAAACAAACATGTAGGAATTCTTGGGATTTTCTAACTAAATTAGTTAATCTTGAATTTTCCAGTGAAAGTTTACTGGTTACTATAGATGTCCAAAATTTATACTTAGTCATCCCTCACAAAGAGGGTCTGGAATGGCTAGAAGACATTTTATTTGATATAGGTAAAATAGACACAGACAATGTCAATACCATTGTGACACTCATGGATTTAGTTTTGTCAAACAATTTTATTTATTTTGACGATCATATTTTCAAACAACAAACCGGGGTAGCAACGGGAGCAGAGTGTGCTCAGAGTTTTACAAATCTTGTTATGGCCTACTGGGAAAATAACTTTATTTTTAATAGTCCATACACCTTATGTTGGAGTTTTTATATTAGGTTTTTGGATGACATTTTTCTTGTGTGGGTCGAATCTACGGAGAGGTTAACTGAGTTTGTAGAATTTATAAACAGTTACCTCCTTTTTGAAGTTTACATATTCTGTAGATAAAGATATTATAACATATTTGGACATTCAGCTAGTTAAGGATTATGTAAATAGATGCTTCCTATCCAATATCTATAGTAAGACTACTTTTTCAAACTCTTACTTTCATTAAGATAGTTGGCATCCATTCTTTCAAAAGAAGGCAGTAGTTAAAGGCCAACTAGTTAGACTAACTTGGATGATTATGGATGGTTTAGTTTCATGAAGAAGGTGGTATACTACTTAGTATGTTTTCAAGGAGGGGTTACGCATTGGAGTTGCTTGAAAAAGTTAACGGTGAGGTATGTGATAAAAGGAATGGGGGGATTTATACAACCCTACTACAGACAGTGAGGTATGTGATAAAAGGAATGGGGGGATTTATATAACCCTACTACAGACAGTGAGATATGTGATGGAATGGGGGGATTTATATAACCCTACTACAGACAGTGAGGTATGTGATAAAAGGAATGGGGGGATTTATATAACCCTACTACTGACAGTGAGGTATGTGATAAAAGGAATGGGGGATTTATTTAACCCTACTACAGAGACCTAAAAGGGACAACAATAACAGGTCTAGCAATGGGTTAGTAAGTAAGCAAGTAGTGACAGCGAGTTAGAATAAAGTCTTTATTACTACTTTCACAACTAATACTTATGACATAGTTGACATTATTAAAAACAACTGGTTGCTTATTTCGTCTATGACCAAATTAAATAGGGTTTTAGGTAATTTACCTAAGGTAGTGTTTCACAGAAACAAATGTTTTAAACAAATTTTGGAAAAATAAGAAGTTATGTTCTTACAATAACGTTCCATGTGAATTGTTCATCTCGCCTTTGTTCTTACACACGGGTTCAGAGCCGATCCTCGGCTCAGAGTCGGCCGCATCACTAGCTCCGCATCTTTGAGAAAGCTCGAGGCACAGTAATATCCCATGATCCTCAGGTGCTAACCCTCAGATCTAGTTTGCTATACCAGAAGAATCCCTTTAGAACTGTGTCTAGAACACTTATAAACAGATACTACACAGTGTCTGGAACCCTACTCCCAAATAGAGGAGAAAAGATGCCATTACTAATGTACACTAATATGCTAACAATATCTAGAAAAGGCTGCAAAGGAATTCAGTTGAAACCGTTCTCCCAGACCGCAGGACGGGGGATGCAGGGGGGGGGGAATGTAAGAACAAAGGCGAGATGAACAATTCACATGGAACGTTATGGTAAGAACATAACTTCTTAATGTGAAATTGTTCAATCTCGCCGTTTGTTCTTACACACGGGTAGCGTCCCTAGCTCCTTTTTCCTGGGTGGCTCAAGGGAGAACATTCCTGAGTACAGTGGAACCAAATGTCGCCCTGTCCCTGGAGCTTTTGTCTAGTTTATAGTGGGTGACAAAAGTATGTGGTTTTGCCCAAGTTGCCGCTGCACAAATGGTATCTAAAGGCAAACGAGCGGTATGGGCTGAAGAGGCAGCGATTACCCTTGTAGAATGAGCTCTGGGTTTGAAAGGGAGTTGCTGTTTCGATTCAGCATATACAAAATTTATGCAATCTGTGAGCCATTTGGATAAGGTAACTTTCGTTACTGCCTTTGGTCAGCATATGAGACAAATAGTTGGTCTGACTTTCTGTACTCTTTTGTCCTATGTAAGTAAAATCTCAGTTGCCTGTGAATGTCCAATTTGTGCAATGTGTATTCTAACTTATTGGAATGGTTTTTAAAGAAGGTAGGTAGTTCGATAGACTGATTGATGTTTTGAATCGAACAAACCTTCGGAAGGAAGGACGGATTGGTGCGCAAGGTTACTCTATCTGGATGAAAAATCATGTACGGGGGTCGGATAGATAGAGCCTGTAACTCTGAAACTCTCCTGGCGGAAGTGATGGCAACCAGAAAAAGTGTTTTCCACGAAAGAAATTTTAATGGAGTTGTGGCTGCTGGTTCAAATGGGGGCAACATGAGTTGTGACAGCATGAGATTAAGATTCCAAGGGGCTATTGGATTACGAAAGGGGGGAAGGAGGTGAAAGATACCTTTCATGAAGGCTTTACAAAGCCTGTGGGACATAAGAGAACCATCTTCACGGCCAATATGAAAATTGGATATAGCCGCCAGTTGAACCCTTATAGTGGATGTTGATGCTCCCTCTTGAAAAAGTGTGGTAAGAAAATCTAGTATCTTGTGTACTGGAGCCCCGAATAGATCTATACCTTGTTTGGAGGCCCAGTGCGCAAAACGGTTCCATTTGCTGTTGTACAATTTCCTTGTAGATGGTTTGTGAGAAGATACAATAATTTGTTGTACTGCAGGGGATAGTAACTCCGACCTGGCTAAGATGGGAAGCGGAGCAGCCAAGCTGTCAGTTTGAGGCAATTAAGGAAGGTGTGAGGAACTCCCGACGAATGTGTCAACAGGTCTGGCTCCAGGTCCAGCATCCATGGTTCCTCCACTTGATGAGATTGAAGGAAGGGAAACCAGATTTGTCAAGGCCAGAATGGGGCTATCAGTATTATGGTCCTGTCCAGATGTTTGGCTTTCTGCAAAAACCTGGGAATTAGTGGAACAGGAGGAAAAGCATAAAGGAGACCCGGGGGCCAATCGTATACCAGTGCGTCCCTGGGGACACCCCCTGGAGGGGGTAACAGGGCAAAGTAGCTTCTGCATTTGGCATTCAATGGGGGGTGCAAACAGGTCGCAGCAAGGCTGGCCCCATCTGCGGAAGATCTCTTCCGCCACTTGAGGTTTGAGGGACCACTCGTGAGGGAACAGGATGGCTCTGCTCAACCTCTCCGCGATTACGTTGGAAGTCCCCAGGATGTGCGTTGCTATCAGAAAGCTTCCAGTGGACTTTGCCCATTGCCAAATTCTGAGGGCCTCTCTGCATAACGGGTAAGATCTGGTTCCCCCTTGCTTGTTTATGTACCAGACCACTGACATGTTGTCTGTCTGAACTGTCACTGTTCCCCGAGGTAAGGACTTGTGAAAGTGTTGCAACACTAGAAACACTGCACTCAGCTCTAGAACATTGATGTGCAGATTGTACTCCAAGTTGGACCATTGACCTTGGACTGTTTGTCCCTGAAAGAACCCCCCCCCACCCTATCAGGGAAGCGTCCGTGGTTAGAGTTGCTACTGGACTGAGTAATACAAACGGTCGTCCTAGTGTTAGCTCTTGACTGTGTATCCACAAGAGATCCTTCTTGCAAGAATTCGTGATCAAGATTTCGTGAGACAGTGGAAGTTGTCGATACGACCACTGGGCGAATAGCATCCATTGAAGAATCCTCATATGCATCCTGCCTAAGGGAACTACAATAAGGGAGGCTGCCATCAAGCCTAGTACTCTTAATATTTGTCGTGCAGGGACTCTCTTGCTGTGTAGAAGGACCGAAATTTGATGCCTGAGGTCTGATACACTTGGTGGGGGGAGAGTAACTTGAGCCAGGGAGGTGTCTAGCTGTGCTCCTATAAATAAGATACGCTGTGATGATGATAAGACAGATTTTCCAAAATTCACCGTTATGCCTAGCGAAGAGCAGAGACTGATGGTGTAATCCCTGGCTTGTAGAAGATGATACTCGGTGGTGGCGGATAGGAGCCAGTCGTCTAGATAAGGAAACACCCGGAATCCCCTTCGTCTCAAGTGAGACGCTACTACTGCCATGCATTTGGTGAACACCCTGGGGGCTGAGGTGAGACCAAAGGGCAGAGCGAGAAACTGGAAATGACCGGCTCCCAGCCGGAAGCGCAGGTGATCTCTGGACACCCTGGCCATCTTGATATGGTAGTACGTGTCTTTGAGATCTATAGAGCACATCCAGTCACCCTTCTGCAGAAAGGGAAGGATTGACTGTAGCGTGACCATCCACAACTTTTCCTTTTTCACAAAGGTATTTAATTTGCTGAGGTCTAAAATTGGCCTCCAGTCCCCTGTTTTCTTTGGAACTAAAAAGAACCTTGAGTAAGTTCCGGATCCTATTTGGTCCGCCAGGACTGGTTGGATGACTCTGTTTTCAAGCAACCTTCCTATCTCTACGGTTGCCTGGTCTCGCAGACTGGGTGGAACGTCTGGGAAATTTTTGGAGTTGGGTGGCATTTTGATGAAGGGAATGTTGTAGCCTCTGGTAACTATGCTTTTTACCCAGGAATCTGATGTAAGATTTAGCCAGGCCTCTGGGTATAAAGCCAAGCAACCCCCGACTGCCTCCAGAGTAGGACAGTCAGGCCTGCACTCAGGAGTGCTGGAAGGGCTTTCCAGAGAAAGTCTCTCTGTCGCCCTGATTTTGCGGACCCCCTCTGCCGGCTGGGCGGCGTCTTCTGTTTCTTCCCCCTCCTCTGCCTCTGGAGGGGGCGTAACTTTGGGTGTGCTGAAAAGATCCCCGAGTCTTTCGGAACCACATTTTTCCTCCTCATTGCCCTTTAGGGTAGGGTCTAGATGGGATGGAAAAACGGACCCCTACGGCAGACAGGGTCTTCCCTTCTTGTTCACACCTCATGAGAGTCTCCTTTACTTTGGGCCCAAACAAGGAGGCACCATCAAAGGGGGCGTTGGCAAAGGAAGACTTAAAGGCTTCCGCAAAGGAGCATAAGCGCAACCAGGATTGCCTTCTCAGGGCGATCGCTGAAGCTGCCGCTCTACTCGACCCTTTGGCTGCGTATGAAATCAGCCTCATGGACGAGTTGACTATGGAGTTTAGGGTGTTAAGTTGCGCTGTCACTTTCTCGGCGACAGCAGCATCTGTGTGTCCCTGGAGAGTATCTTCCAGTTCCTTAATGAGATCTCTCTGTAAACGCGTGAAATGCGTAAGGTAGTTGAGCGATCGGATGGAAAAAGTCGGCAAACTAAATATGTGCTTCCCATATCTGTCCATCGTCCTAGAATCCTTATTAGGAGGATGGACAGAGGAAGATGATTCAGACATCTCTTTCTTAGTGGCCACCGCCACCACCATAGTATCCACGGGAACCCCTTTTGTAAGATAAGATTTGTCCTGGGGGGCCATCATGTATTTATTTGGCTTACGAGGGACTGGTTCCACTATATCTGGCGTTTCCCAAGCCCTCCGGGCTATTAGATCCATGAAATCGTCAAATGGCGGAGTCACCCAGGAGGTAGAAGGTTGAGTCCCAAATGCCTTCAGCAAGACCGATTCATCCACAGAAGGGGTAAGAGTTTGCCAGTCCCCCCTTTGTTTCAGGATTTCCAAAATGTCTGCAAATGAGACATCCTCAGAGGGGGACCGTGGGGACCCTTCTATTTCATCTAAATCGGTATCAGATGTGAGAGATTCCTAGGGGGAATCTATGTGCCTCCTCTTGCACAATCGTTTCCTCGGAACATCCTCAACGGGAGCTTCTGGGGATGCATCTGAGGAACCAGAGTCGCCCTGTGGGGACTTCTGAGGCATTGGGTCTCGACGCTTGGTAGGAGCCGAAGGCACAGAAGCAGAATGCGGACCTTTTGGGGAAGGAGACGAAGATACTGATGAAGTATGTGTCTGATTAGACAAGACCTTCCTCATGATGTCAAAGGCACCGGTGCCCCGACCCGAAGATCCGACTCAATCCAAAGAAGGAGGTCGTTTCTCCGGAATTGGAACCATGGGCTCCGACACCGAGGATGGATCCGAACTGATCTGAGCCAAGGTACCGAGGGGAAGAGTCGGAACCGATATCTCGGTTCGACTATCCCCCCTGGACCCTAGGAAAGATCTTCGGCTCCGAGACTCTCCAGCTGGATCCGAAGGAGTCGAGGTCAACGGAGCAGATAGCACTACTGGAGGCTTTGGCACAGAGGGCTCTACAACCATCAGTTCTTCGATTCCTAGCTCCGATGACTCGACGGGTCTCGGAGGAGGAAGTGTTGAGGGAACAGGAATAGTCTCGAGTTTCGAAACCAGCTGGGACGAAACCTCGATTAATTTGGACAAAGCCGAGTTCTCCATAAGCTTCTGTACCACTCGGTCCACATCGGAGTCAGAAAGAGGCCTCGAAGAACGGGTCGAAGGGATCGAAGCCGTCACTGAGCGAAGGATAGCAGACGGTGGTACCTCTGACACCAGCTCCAAGACCTGAGCCTCGGTCAGAGATAAACTCTCGACACCTGGCACCGAGGTCATAGGAGCCGGTGTCCGAATCTGAAAAGAGGTGCTCGGAACCGATGGCTTGAGCTCCGACACTCTTGAAGACTTCGACCCCTTTGAAGACTTGGATACCTGTTCAGCCTTGTCCAGGGCCTCCTGAAAATCGGGTTTAAGAAACCCTCTGTCAACCAACTTCCTGCGTCTTTCCAGCATGACCCTCCCACTAAAGGAATGACAAATGGAACAGTCTTCCTGCAAGTGGAGAGGGCCAAGACAGTAGACGCAGGATGAGTGGTTGTCAGTAATGGACATCTTCTGTCCACACTGACACCTTTTAAAACCAGATTTGGCTTTCTCTGACATTTTGAAGTAAAAAATCCAAAAAACACAGCACACTTAAGAAAAAACACTATATAATACTAAGTGTAATAATTTTAAAGTTTAGAATAACAATAAACAATTTAAATCTAACCTAATATATATATAAAATTGCAAAACACACAGCACACTATGATATATATATATATATATATATATATATATATATATATATATATATATATATATATATATAGAATAAAAAAGAGAAAGTTAAGGCAAAATTTTTTTTAAAATACTGTCAATCCTGACAGAAAAAACCCGAAGGCCTTAACTAGAGAAAATTTAAACTAAATACTCACAAATAACACCCTATACTATATTACTTATTTAAACACTAAAATAAGACTATAAATCTGTAGAAAAGAGAACTATATATCAAGAAAGTAGAAAAAAATATACTGGCCCGAGCCTCTCAATGCGATCTGCTGCTAGCGGCAAACTAGATCTGAGGGTTAGCACCTGAGGATCATGGGATATTACTGTGCCTCGAGCTTTCCCGAAGATGCGGAGCTAGTGATGCGGCCGACTCGGAGCCGAGGATCGGCTCCGAACCCGTGTGTAAGAACAAACGGCGAGATTGAACAATTTCATATCAAATATTTACAGTGGGTGGGAATTAACCTTAGGCTATGTTTAGATATGGTTACTGTAACCAATACCAGCAGATTTTTGTGTGTAATTCTTTTAACATCAATAACAACAACTTTGTGGTTGACAAACATTTTAATTGATTCCATTTGGGTAATGTATGCTGCCTTATGTAATTCTTGTAATACATTCTATACAGGGAAAACTTCTCGCAAGTTAAAAGATAGAATATATGAACATGCTAATGATGCTATGAATGCTAAAACATCTAATGCACTTTATAAACATATTTTATATGCTCCTGACCATACATTTTATTTTGTTGTACTAGATTATGTTTATTTATTTAACATCTGTTGACCAGGTTTGTCCAACTGAGCTAAGTAGCCCTTTTTTAGCGGAGGCCTAGGGAGAAAAGCTCCACATGTTCTACAGATTATAATTTACAGAAATAAGTAAACAATCAACAACTGGTTTACAGAAAATATTCAAAGCAACATATACATAAAAAACAAGGATTTACTACAGTAAACTAATTATTATAACTGTCAGATTTAAAATCCTACATCATTCAGAAGGACTAACAATAGTTTTGTCACCAAACGTAAAATCTTACATTATGCAGATAATAATTATGTAATGTGCTTAGGATAGAGAAGTTAATGTGAGACAAGGTCTAGAGAGTTACAGACAGTTACACAGGTTGGGAGCAGAGAAAGTGTGCAGTTAGGGTTGATAAGCTGTTTACGGGGGGTGGGTACATAGGCGGGTCCCACTGGCTTAACAGGTTTTCTTTAGTGGCTAGCTTGAATTGACTAAGTTGCTTGAGTGACCTGATCTGTAGTGGGAGTTTGGTCCATGCCCTGGAAGGATTATAGCTATACAGAATACATCCTTTCTTAGTTTTAGGTTTGTGGATTTGTAGCATATCTAGGTTAGAGGTCCGGAGGGATTTAGCAGGAGAATAGTGGGAGATGACAGATGATAGGGTAGGACAGTAAGAAGCCTGATAAAGGATGGAGTGGATGATCTGGAGTTGAGGGAGAAGAAGCTGGTGAGGTAGTTTAACCATTTAAGGTGTTTGAGTGAGACACAGTGATGTGACCTGTAAGTTTGATGTGCAACAAATTTGGATATCTTGTAGAAAGAAAGAATTTGAGTGCCATAAAATAGACTGGGTAGGAGGTAGGCATAAGAGAGAGTTACTTTAGCTTCACCGGTGAGAAAATTTTTGTTGCAGTAGAGGATACCTAATTTCTGATGAGTTTTCTTGATACAGTAGTTAATGTGGCGATCAAATTTAAGTTGGTCGTCAATTATGACACCAAGGAGTATAGTGGTAGTTTCCACCTCAATGTGCGTGTTATTGAGGGGCAGGATTGTGAAAGTGGATTTGATGTGGTTGTAGTTTTTAGGAAAAAAAAGTAGTAGCTTAGTTTTTTGGGGGGGTTAATGATACTCTGGTTATCAGAGAGCCAGTTTTCTATGGAGTTAAAGGAAGTCTGTGTTGTAGAGATGAGTTCAGAGGGAGAGTCAGCAATACTGATGACAGAAGAGTCATCAGCGTATTGGACCAGTGATGACTGAGGGCAGGAAGAATAAAGATTAGTGAAGATGTTGAAAAGTACTGGACCAAGGATGGAACCCTGAGGGACACCCATTTTAACTGGGAGAGGAGGGGAGAGTGCAGATTGCCACTTTACTGCTTAAGATCTGTCAGTGAGGTAGCTGGAAAACCATGCAACAGCAGCAGGGGAAAAGTTAAGTTTGGTTACTTTGTGCAGAAGGAGAGGGTGACAGACGGTGTCAAAAGCTTTAGAGAGATCTAAGAATAGGCAGAAGACAAGTTTGTTGTTATCTCTGGCAAGGGCTACAGTGCTAAGGAATGATAGTAGGGCAGTAGTAGTACTATGCTTTGGTCTAAAACCATGATGAGTAGGTGTAAGAAGATTTTCAGAGTAGGTAGTGCATAACTTATGTATGCATTTTTCTACAACTTTAGAGAGAGGAGAGAGGATGGCAATTGGTCTAAAATTAGTGATGTCTGAGGAGTTACCTCCTTTATGCATTGGTAGAGTGAAGAATTGTTTATATATGGAAGGGACTTTGGACTCAAATGGAGTGGTTGATTACGACAGTTACAGGGAGTGCAAGAGAGTCAGCAGTTAACTGAAGGAAAAGGGAAGGAATGTTGTCAGTAGAGGCTGAGCAAGGTTTGAGTTTAGAAAGTAAGGATTTGATGTAGCTAGTGGTTACAGGTTTGAGGGAAAAAGAATTTGATGAGAGTATAGTGGGATTTGTTAAAGAGTGGTTAGAAATATTATTAAAGGTATATGAACTGGCCCTGGGGTTAAATAGTTTGGATATAGAGTCAATCAAATATGTGTTAAAGGTGGAGGCAGTATCTTTGGGAGTGTTATCAGGACAAGGATTGGGGGAGCAGGGACCACCAGGATGTAGTATGTGGTTTAGGGAGTTCCAAAATTTTTTTTGGGGGGGGTTAGATTTCAAGGCTGAGGGTGGATTATAGTAGAAGTCTCTTATCTACTAATAATCTTTTTGGTCTGATTTCTAAGTTCTTTGTATTTTAGCAGGTCTGCAAGGAGCTTTGTTTTGGTCCATGTTTTCCATGCTCTGTGTCTATTTTTCATTAGGATGCGAGTGAAATTTGATAGCCATGGAGATATATTAGATTTAATATGGACTGTGTGAAGTGGGACAAGTGAGTCAAGAATACTGAGAAAAGTGGAGTTGAAAGACAGGACATCATCATCAAGGGGAGTTGGGTAAGGAAATTCCAGTTAACTTTAGGGAGAAGAGATTTAAAGGTGTCAGAGTGGAAGTTAGTAAGATTGCAGCATGTTATAAATCTATGCTGTTTAGTAAAGTGAGGGATATATCGAAGTACTTTTATTGGGGAGTGATCACTTAGTGTGTTGGGAAGGGTTTTAGAATTGTGATATTTAGAGGGATGAGAGACTAGAATCCAGTCGATAAGGGTGCTGTGGGTATGAGAGTTGCTGGTATGGGTGGCATCAGTGATAAGTTGAGTAAAGCCATACAAGTTGATGTGTAAGGAAGAATTCAGGGTACAGAGAGTTAACCAATTAATACTGACATCACCAATAACAATGGTTTCATTAGGAATATGTTGACAGAAGTATGAGTATGCTTTCCAGCAGGGGTAAGTTATTCCCTGGGGGAATGTAGATTGTTACTATTGGGAAGGTGGTATGGTTGTTAAGTACAGGGTTGGCTGTCAGTATTTCAGCAGGGGAAAAGGATGGGATAGTTTTATTAGGAGTTGTCAGAGTAAAGTGGTTAAGAGTAAACAATGGCAACTCCACCCCCCTTTTTCTTTCGGCAGTCAAGGCGCAGTGTGCTATAGCCAGGAGGGAGAAAGTCTTTGTCATGGTGTTTGGGTTTTAGCCAAGTTTCCTTTAGGGTGATGACATCTGGGGTGTGGCTTGAGATCCAAGCATGAAGTTCACTAACCTTGTTTAATATGTTTCTAGTGTTTATTAAGTAAAAGGAGGTTTGTTTATTTGGGAAGGACAGAGGCGTATAGGTATCAGTGGAGTTGTGCTGAGTGGGATCTGGATTGAGATAAATATCTCCTGCAAGTAGAAGAACATTAGGGTAGTAGTGGCAGTTATATTTCTATAAGTTAAAGATAAAATATTTTGTTTTATTTTTAGGAACTGTGGTGTAGGTGGGAGGAATTTTTATTCAAGAAAGCAGAGTTTCAGTAGAAAAGATAAAAGCAAAAATAGCAAATGAATGATAAGGAGATGAGGTATCCCTAGTATGAGGAACTCTGAGAACAGGAGATAATGGGATATTAAGTGAGGTGAGCGTGTGAAGGAGGAGTAATTGAGGTAGCAGACAAAGGCATGATGGGTAAGAGTACTGAGTGCTGGAGTACTGAAATTAGCGATTGGGGAGTTAGTAGTAGGTTTATTTTGCTGGTAGGTGTGTGAATGCTTTGCTTAGGTGATGTTTGAGTAGGGGAGTAGGAGTAATGTGGGCAGTGGAAGGAGAAGTAATAGTTTGCTAGTGTAGTGTGGCAGAGGGGAGGGGTTAGTTCTGGTTTGTGTGGAGAACAGGAAGTAAGGTGCAGTGTGGGTGTTAACAATGGTTAGGTATAAAGGAAATTATATGTTATCAAAGATCCAAGAGGATCTAAGAGGCATATAGGTTAGTGGGAGTACAGTTATCAGTGGAGTTGTGTTGAGTGGGACCTGGAGCTATACATGAAGCATATTAAACAAGGTTAGAGAACTTCATGCTTGGATCTCAGTCCTTACCTTTATACCTCAAGGCCTGCTCTCTCCTACCTACCTCCCTCCCTCTTGTCAGTATGTATATAACCTTTCCCAACTCTTCGCAGACCACCTATTTCATACTATGACCCTTACAATTGCTAATCCATAAATCCTATCAACTCATCACCCCTCTACACTAACTCTGCAAACTCCCCTAAAATCCCACTGCTCCTACCCCCCTACTTATCCAACTTACATCACCCTCAACTAACCTCCATCTGCTCCAACTCCATTACAACATTAAGCTGCCATCTAACTGTATCGGTGTTAAAGCTCTCACCTGCCTCCCTATTTATATGCAATTAACAATCATAACTCTATTCGTGTACTTAGCAAAATTTGTGTTCTACTATTATTGCATTCTTCTATTGTGTATTGTGTAAATAGCAGAAGTTTTGAATTTTTGTATTACTTTACTGTAAATTGGAGCTTTTCTCCCCAGGCCTCTGCTGAAAAAGGGCTCTGTCCCAGTCGGACTATCCCAGTCAACAAATGTCAAATAAAATAAAAAAATTATATTAGAGGAGCATTTATACAGAAGAGAACTAGTTTGGATTTTCAGACTTAATGCTGTGAATCCTCTGGCCTTAATGACGCCTGTTCTATTACATCACTATTAAAATTGAAAAGCATATATGGATTCACTTTATAATCCCGAAATACTGAAATGTCGAATTTCAGTATCTCAAGACTATCAAGCTGAAAACTCACAAACCCAAAACCGCGACTGTGAAAAAAAATACTACACCACACAAACACAATTTATTCTTCCATCGATACTGGCGTGTTGTACTACACAAGCGCCCTTGCGGGGTTTCCTCCTTTTTGGCAAGGGAGTTACATTATTGTTTAGTTGCTGCAAGCTTGGAAAACCATAGTGGAGGCATGATCCAGAGAGGTTGTAGTAAAGCCTTTACATTGTGGGTGCTGCATTACTTTCTTAACCCTTGGCTTTATACCCAGGGGAGAGGTATAGCTATGAATGTAATACGCTGCCACAGACAGTAAGGCAAGTTGTGTTTATAACTCCTCCACATACCCATCTGATCTCACCCTCTGGAACTAGATCCTGTTATCAGCCAGAAGGTAGTCATGTTCCAGAGTATAGTTATCTCTACTCTTCAGGTGGGGAGGTCGTGATACTGGATATTCAGACCTGCCTCCCTAGGACATCCCTTTGGGATTTAGGTTGCTAGTCAGATTTCAGAGTCACTGTAATTGGGGTCAGTGTCCTGCCTGTATGCTGTCAATGTAATTTGGTAAAGGTTTGTAACTTGCATCTCAATTTATTTGTTTTGTTAGTTTATCTGGATAAGCTCATTAGGCATAGAGAGCCAGTCCTTTCATTAAGTGATTTGATCAGTCAGGCATTAGATTTAATAGAGATTTTGTGCATCAAAGCTTCATTTTAGGAGTAGAAGCACTTTGACAGGGCTTTCTTGCCAGTCACATTGTTATGAGTACTTCTTTATGTTTTCTTATTTGCCTCTGTGTAGACTTGTTTTAGAAGAGCTTGAGAATATGACCCATTGATTATAACCTACTTGAGGAGTCATTTCACAGTATTAGAATGTACTCAAGATAGATACTAAACAATGTATCTATTGAATCTGGAAAGAGACTCCTGAAATATATACCTTTTAACTGTCTACCCACTAATTCTGATCATGGCTCACATCTGGAACTATATTCTTTACTACAGGATTAGAATGTAGGAAAACTTAGCTAAGAACGTTTATGTGTAATAACTATTAAATGGGTTTGTTTGCTTTTATTTTTATATCATTTTATACCTGTAATTCCTTGAGTGTTAAGCACCCCCAGAGTCTACTGACAAATACATTCCCCCTTGCACAGCAGTGTACAGTGCCTCAAGTGAAGGGTGTTTTCCTTCCAGAGGGAAGCACCTCCCATTAATCTCATTATTTGTGTGTGCATGCGTGTGTGTGTCCAGATCAGGCTTACAGTTAAATGAAGGAGTCTTAACTTTTTTTTGCTTACAGTTAATCTAGCCCTGCACATTAAAGCCAGTGCATCTAGTCTTTTGTAATGTCTCACCTGTGCACACACACACTTCTTCACATGCAGGTGTGGCAGTACCATACAAAAATAGATTAAATAATGCCGAACACTCCCCTCCTGATTGGAGGGCATGGGATGCGTATGCTGACATTTTTCTCCTGATGACATTGTTCATTGTGTATTATACAATGACCCCCCCCCCCATTAATATTCCAAAACGTGCACATTGATTGGCCAGGGTTCCCGTTGTAAATCCCACAATATACCAACGGAAAAAAGGTCCGGCCACCCGGACTTTTTTCCGTTGGTATAAAGTCCTCAAAATATTTTTTTTTAAACAAATAAAAAAAACAGAAAAAGAAAAAGAAAAAAAAAATGGAGCAACGGAGACTTTCTTTTAAGCATTGATGTACTGGGTACGCATAGGACACAAGTCCCATATGCATGCTCAGCACATCAGAACAGGGAAGCAGTGTACCACAACCAGCGGAAGAACAGTAATGCGCCGTTATACAAAGACATTATTTGAGAAAAGTAAGTATTTTTTTCCTTGAATAATGTCATTGTACAATAGCAATAACCGACTCCGTGGTTGTAGTGTACTGAAATTTATCCAGGGTTGGCTTTATTTAATCACTTGGGCTTCGCGCTCATGATTAAACCACACCAACCGTGGGGAAATCTTCAATGTACCACACCACGTCATCGGTTAATGCTTTAATATATGTGCAGGCAGAACTATGTCTGCTTCCAGTCCATGCTACCCACAAGCCAGTTCTTAATGTTTAATGATGCTTTTCATTCCCCTGCCCATGTCTGCTGTTCAGGTCCTTCTTTAAACATTGTGCCTGCCCCTCCCTAGCCATATCGTTCAATCTGTGGCACAGTAATGCTGTTTCCTCTCACCTTGCAGACACATCCCCACCACTTTGTTTCATTACCAGCTGGCCCTTCACTTTCCTGCCCAACTGTCATGTTCCGGATAACTCTGACCTGGTATGCTTCCCTTGACTTCTGTGCCCTTCATAGCACATTCTTAACATTCCTCCACCCACCCCATGGTAGCTTATACTTTTTCCATATATGAAGTGAAATGCACCATCATTCCCCTTCTCTTCTGCAATTCAGAGGTACAGGTAAAACCCATGATGAACCACTTGTTTACACAAGGCATAACCATTTGCAGATTAAACCTTCAGAAATATTTACATCTCTAGCTAGAATAGCAAAACGGTGGTAAGTAAAGGTCGTGCTGAGGCCTCACTGTTTTCACGTTATTTTTTCTGAAAATTAAAATGCTAAACAAGTTGTACCAGAACTGTTATTTACTGATTTTTTTTCAGCACTTGAAACCGTGAAACATTTTAAACTGCAAATCTTTTGTAACAATAACAGGTTGTTTTTCCAAGCCCACAGTTCACATCTAAACTATTTCAGCATTGCCTGACTGCATTGATAATTCTGACTTTTAGGAGGACATCTTTTAGGAGGAAATGTATGGTTTGTCATCTCAACTAATAAATAAGCAGTATTCACTGAAATAATATGAAACAGATTATTAACTGATTTTTAAACTGCTTAACTCATGCCATTTGAAATTCTTCCCGGTTCTTGACTTTTCTGTGACAGCTGACTAGTATGATCTATCAGTATAGTACCTCCAGGCTATTGTCACCCTTGGTAGATTTAATCTGTACTATTTATTTTAATGTCTTGTTTTCATCTTTAGCAGATAATGACACAAATGCTAAACACTTCATTCCTGCTGCCACTGATGACCTGGCACAGCCTCCAGGTACAAACTGAATGGAGTGTTGCTTACAATGTTCCTTGGTATAAAATGGCATAAGCATGAGCCAGGATTACTCATTTTAAAATATGTTTAGATATGCATTTATATTCTCAACCTAAATCTGTCAAATCAGTCATTTACGCATTTCCAGTCATATGAATTGCTTTAATTTGTATACATATGTTGGCAATGCCTTATTAAGATGCATCATTTTTGTGTTTAGGTTTTCATTTATTTGGTACCTGATGAATTTTGAAACTTTGCTTATTTGAACAGTTTCTTTCTGAAATGTGTGCGCCTTGTTTGCTGTAGCCCAGAAGTTAATTATTTATTGGCTACTTTGGGCTAATTTCTCTCTCATTTCCTTGCTACGAAAGCCACACTTGCGCAATTTTGTGCTTGTATTTAGCTCAGCAAGTGCCTGGCAGGTGTCCTGCAGAGTTCTACAGCAGCAGAGAGACAAAAGAGAGACTTTGGAGTGATCAAGTATAATTTTTCTGCATTTTATTGCTGTCTTTAACTAATTCCGCCTAAAATGCTGATTTTCTTTTTTGTGTTTCTGTGATTTAAAAAGCTGGTTTCTGCTATATCTTCTTCTTTCGGCTTTTCCTGGTTAGGGGTCACCACAGCGGATCACCTGTTGTCCACTCATGATTGGCAGTGGAGTTGCCAGCCTGGTGCCCAACCTTCCACAGAAGGGGCACACACACCCACACCCACACACACTCACACCTAGGGCCAATTTAGAGTATCCAATCCACTTACAGCATGTCTTTGGGACGTGGGAGGAAACCGGAGCACACAGAGGAAAACCCACACGACCACAGGGAGGAGATGCAGACTCTGCACAGAAGGCACCCCAGCTGAGGATCGAACCGGAGAACCTCTTGCTGTGAGGCGTCAATGCTAACCGCTGCACCACCACAGCCACCTGCTACATATTGTACTTATTTGCTGCCTGCACTTGAACGTTTTTGTGTTTAAATAATTTGTTTAACTGTTGTAGGCTACATACTAAAGTGCGAGAGCCATTTATGTGCATTTAAAGTTTTTTTTTTTTTTTTTTATTGTATCTGCTTTATTTTCTGAAAAAAAAAAAAATATATATATATATATATATATATATATATATATATACTTGTTTCCTGCCTTTTTGATCTAGTATAGTCCAGTTTTCAGGTTATTGCTGAATTCAGGGCTGTGTTACAAGTTTCTGTGTTGCCCACACCTTACATGGAATGAAATTTCTTTGTTCGGCTGTGAGAGAAGGGAGCTGTGAGCAGCCTATCTGTCTCTGGAGGAGTGGTTTTAGCCCAGAAGTTAGTAGTTTATTGGCCATTTTGGGCTAATGTCTCTCTCTTTCAATTCCCTGCTATAAAAACCACATTTGCACGGTTTTGCGCACTGGACAGCGCCGGTTATCTAGAGTTAAACTATTCCCGGCTCCACAAAGTCTACTCTTCAATTTTTCCCTTGGAACTAGACAAACTTTCAACTTAAGCACTCAAACCATTCATTTCACAGCCCATCACATGCTCAAAACTCATAGCAAACACTAATTAACGGTAGAACGAGACCCCCCCTATACTGTTCAGAAGGACAAGGCTCTCTATTTGTCCCTACCAGCCAATCAGTAAAACTGTTCACTTTACCTATTCAGGCATGTCCAAAGGGCAGTTTCAGGTGTACTCTCCAGTCCAACTGGTGAATCTGGGCATTTTGAGGCAATGTTACAACTGCCTCATGTACACAGACAACCCTCTCCTCCTACCACCAAACACTAATATATGTGAGTGATGCAATTATACAACCAAACTGAAGGCAAAGCTCTCTCAACCCAAGATTGGAACTGACAGTCAAGAGGAGAAGGGAAATACTTGCAACACATCACCAGTCTTACATAGACCTATTAAACCAACACCGGCAAATAACACACATAAATACACGAAAACATACTCGGAGGCTCTAAATAAAAATCTGCAAAAGCAACAGAGACCTCCAAAGCAGACATCCAAGCAACCTCCACACCCCATCACAAACCATGAAACACATACTTCACATAATAAGTGTGCCACGCAATCACATCCCTTAAGGCAAAATAACATACCCAACAAACTAGTAATAGGTGACTCTATAGTCAGGCACAAATGTCCCACTAACTAGGCTGGACAAGGAGAAGGTTACAGTTAGCTGCCTATCGGGCACCAGGATCAGCCACATAACACAAGCACTCAGGTCGCTCCAGAACAAGTACAAATATGACTCTGTCATTGTCCATGTTGGTGTGAATGACCTGAGATGTACCTCCCTAGACTACATGAAAAGAGACATGGAAGAGCTCTCTGATCACATAGCCCAGTCCGGTATGACCCTGACCCCGAGTAGCATCCTGCCCTCACCAAGAATGATGTTACAGTATAAAGAAAAAATGATCAATTTGAACAACTGGCTAAGGTTCTGGTGTCATTCAAAGGGGATTCCAGTAGCTGTCCGCCTGGGATGACATGCTCGACAACCCACATTGCTTCGCAAGAGATAGCTTGCAACTGTCACCCTTAGGCTTTTGAATACTGGCCAAGGCTTTTGCCGCCCCCATACTGCCTTTTTTAGGCAAGGCTCAAAAGACAAACCCACCACCGTAATAGCACACGTAACCAAAAACTGAAGGTAATGCTACTCAATGCCAGAAGTCTAAACCTCAAAATGCATGCACTCGAGGTACTCCTCAGTATGGAGAAGATAGATATCTGTGCAGTAACAGAAACCTGGTTTAAGGCTCCAGAGAGCACCCCAGCACTACCAGGTTATAACTCATACCACACTTTTCGGCCACAGAACCTGTCACCCTTAGGCTTTTGAATACTGGCCAAGGCTTTTGTCACCCCACAGTGCCTTTTTTAGGCAAAGCTCAAAAGACAAACCCACCACCGTAAATAGCACAAATAACCAAAAACTGAGGGTAATGCTACTCAATGCCAGAAGTCTAAACCGCAAAATGCATGCACTCGAGGCACTCCTCAGTATGGAGAAGATAAGATATCTGTGCAGTAACAGAAACCTGGTTTAAGGCTCCAGAGAGCATCCCAGCACTACCAGGCTATAACTCATACCACACTTTTCAGCCACAGAACCTGAACCGAAACACAAAAGGCGGGGGTATATCCATATTCGTCAAGGATACCCACACCTCCAAGTTAGTGGTGCAGCACGATGCCTCAGAGATCATCCATGTGCGACTAAAAATGGACAAAACTGCAACTCAAATTGTAGCTTGCTACAGATCACCCACCATGACCCAGGACTCCCATTCTGCATTTCTGGAAACACTGGAAAATATGAAGGTCCTACCAAACACCCTAATATTGGGTGATTTCAATTACCCAAACATTAACTGGGAGAACTACTCAAGTACTAACTCCCTTGCCCAACGCTTCCTAGAATTTATAAATTCGAACGCCCTGGATCAACTGGTCAACACCCCCACCAGAGGTGACAACATATTGGACCTGGTCACCACCAGCATGGGCAACCGGTGTTCCACACCAGAGGTCAACCCCTCACTGGTTAGATCAGACCATAGACTAATCACTCTGGATATCCACATTCCGCCCCCACCCCCAATCAAGGAAACCACAGTGAAAAACTTTTTAAAAGCAAACTTCATGTTACTTAAGACAGAGGTGGAAAGGTTCACAGCCCCCATGCTAAAGGACAATGTTGTCCAAGCTGAATACCTTACAAAGGCACTCTATGAGCACCTGCAAGAATGCATGGATCATGCTATCCCAAGCAAAACAAAGACTCACTCCTCCAAGAAAAGGAAACCAGTCTGGTGGACCCCTGCCATAAACAAGCTATACAATAGAAGGAGGAAACTAATACAGAAATAAGTAAAATCCCAAGAAGGAAAGACATCCCTGATCAGTATCAGCAAGAAACTATGATCCCTCATAAAATCATCCAAGGCTATCTTTGAAAGAAAAATTGCCAAGGACTCCAAAGATAACCACAATGCGTTCTTCAGCTTTGTCAAGAACCTAAGTGGAAACTCTCAGATCTGCTCTGAGTTAGTGCAAAATGGCACAAAATACACTGAACTGACTGATATTGCCAACATTCTGGCAGACCGGTTTAGTGCAAACTTCACCCCCCCCACCACCACCTAAAGGGCCCATAACCATACCAGAAGAATGTAGAGGCCCGGCAATCACTGACACAGGTTAAAACAGCCCTATCCAAAGCCAAAAACACAGCTTCAATGGGACTGGACGGTGTCCCAGGCTGCGTCTTACACGAGCTCCAAAATGAACTAACCCCTCACCTAAACACACTGTTCAAACTCAGCCTCTCTACAGGCTATGTACCCATAAAGTGGTGCACAGCAACAGTTATCCCACTCCACAAAGGTGGAGCCACAACAGACTCCGGGAACTATCGGCCTATTCGCCTGACTAGCCTGGTCTGCAAGGCTATGGAACGCATCATCATGGAACTCATTAACAGAGACATTGGGAAACTCCAAACATTGGACCCTACCCAGTTTGGCTTTAAAGGCAGATCATGCCTCCTAAACCTGGTGGACTTCTTTGAGACAGTTGTCAAGGCTTTAGACGAGGGAAAGGAGGTCCACACAGCCTACCTGGACTTCACAAAGGCTTTCAACACTATTCCCCATTCTGGTATTATAGACAAGCTCACCAGCCTGAACATAAACCCCTACGTCATGAGATGGTTTGCCAGTTGGCTCACGGACAGAACCCACACAGTGAGAGTTGCAGGCTCTAGGTCTGACTCTAAACCGGTTACAAGTGGCATCCCCCAGGGCTCAGTCTTGGGACCCCTCCTGTTAAGTATATACTTCTCAGACGTACAGGCAAGCACAGGAGGACTATGGCAGACAACTGCAAACTGGGGACCATAACTGACTCTCCGGCTGATACAGACATCCTCCAGAAGGGTCTCACTGAGACGGATACTTGGTGTCAAAATCATGGTCTCAAGCTAAATGCCAAAAAGTGCATACTCATCCCCTTTCGAAAAAAAGTACCCGTGAACTACCACATAGGTGGCAGTCCCCTAAATACAGAAAATGTAATAAGGGATCTGGGGACCCAAGTAGATAGTAATCTCTCCTTTGATAATCATATTGCCAAGGTGGTTAGAAAATCCTTCTATGTTGCCCACCTAATCACAAAAGGGTTCACATCTAGAACAAAAGAGATTACTGTGCCCCTCTACTCATCACTCATCAGACCTATCATAAGAGTACAACGTCCCATTTGGGATGTACCATACAAGACACCTGCAACAGCTGGAAAGACCACAGAAGTACCTCACCAAGAGGATTACTGGCCTCAAACAGATGCCCTATGCAGCCCGACTGAAGAAACTCCAGATGCACTCGGTTGCATACCAATTACACAGAGGTGATCTCTGCCTGACATACAAGGCCATGTCCAACCAAGAATTGATAGCCATGCTCCACCTACAAAAAAACAAATCCCTGAGAGCCACATGCACTAGGAATCTAAACCTCACCACAGTGAAATAGGATGTGCTGGAGGGATAGATTCCTGTCCCAGAGACTCCCCAAGCTTTGGAACAGGATTCCAATCTACATTGTGCAGAACCCTTCACTAACACTCTTCAAGAGAAACCTTGACGAGTGGATGGGAAACAGAAAATTTATCCCAGGGATCACTGCAGTTGCTCTGCTGGACAGAGGCACAGGGAACTAATGGCTCTGCTGAACAGAGGCACAGGGAACTAATCTAAGGGGGGCGGCGAAAGCCAACACATTCTGGCTAGGCTTCTAGATGCCCTCGGGCAGATAGCCTAGTACTTACTTATGAACCTACCTCCTGACACTATAACAACCCAAAACAACACACACTAACACAATAAAACAAACACACACACTCACCTTTCCTATAAGCAGGGGGGCAAGCCCCCGGCGCCCCACCCCCCACTTATATATACTAATTCCGAGGTTGCACTAAAAACCAAAAGACAGAAAACCCACCACACATTCTACACCACCCTTGCACAAACACACATCACATACATACAAACACCACCACTCTCAGCACTTACACACACACTTACCTACCTACCCTAACCCACACCTAAAAAACCCCAACACACTCACATACATAAAAAACCCTCCCCAAAACCCTTAAAAACATTACACTACTGCGGGTTCAACATTTTCAGGTTTGATATTCTGCACTTTCGACACTTTGGTCTCGAGATACTGAAATTTGACATTTCAGCATTTCGAGATTTCAAAGTGAGCACACACACACACACACACACACACACACATACATATACATATACATATACATACATATATATATATATATATATATATATATACACACACACACACACACACACACACACACACACACACACACATATATATATATATAGATGAATATATCACACACTGTGTGTGTGTCACAACAATATTTTCTACCTCAATTCTTAACTTTTATTAAAGCGGATTATCATGAGTTAATTTTAACTTTAATTTTAAGATCAATTCATGTATTTAGTAATTTTTAAAATCATCTAATTTTAATTGGCTGGTTATGTCGCACGATCTTTTTGAAAGTATGTACTTAAATGGTGTCTTTTGTTAATATGGCAGTTCTGAGGACGTCTTTAAGCTAAGACGAAAGCGCTTAACTGGTGTGTTTTTGTGGAATAATGTGGTTTGCAGGTTATCCAACCATTTTTTGGAGCTTCCTTCCTTTAGCTCCCCTGTTTGTCTGAAACGGATGCCTGCAAGGCCTCCATGGACATGCGAGAAGCTGTATCCATGTCAGCCTCAAAAGCGGTCGAGGTAGAGAAATCCAAAAAAGTGACCAGACAGCCCTCCAGGCTGTCACTAGCCTCAAGAGTGACGTCCGGTGGAGGTGGCACAACAGAAGAATCAGGCGTAACTTTTTTAGCCTTCTTCTAAGATGGCTGTTCCCTCTGGCGGGGAAAGTCCTTCCATAGCTTCTTTTGCAAGAAATTTAAGAAGTTGGTTTTCTAAATAAATAGCTAAGGAAGTATGCCAACTACAAAACATCTTGGGTACAAAAGCCTGACATACAGTGCAAGATGTATGGTCATGTGAAGCACCTAAGTAAAATAAGCACTCCTCCTAGCAGCCTTATTGGGAATCTGTCTCCCACACTGGCATTTCCCCTTTCTAGATGACATGAAACCAACAACCCAGCAAAGTAAAAAAAAAAAGAAATAAAAGAATAATAAGCAAAAATCACAATGGGGCACTTACCTGAAATGGCTAGGTAGCCAACAGATGAACGAGCATTCAGATCAACTATCAAAATGGTGTTCGGACTGCTGGCAAAGAAGTTCTGAGGATGGCATGTCCATACATCACCTTTATGCTCTACACCTTGAATGGGGAGGATACGTGTAACATACAGTGTACCCTTTACATTGTAAGGCTTTGGTATACTGGACACACATCAGGCTACCCTTGCCAGGGAATCCCTATTGTAAAGAATACTGCAATAGTGATATGGAAGGACATTACCTTTCGGTTTATTTGGGCTGTATTTGCTATGATGGTAGGTTTGTCAATTAGGCATTGCCCAAAAAAAGGCTCTAAGGGGGTAGATAAAGTTTTAGCCAATATTTGGATGCCCAGGGCAGACAGCTGCAGGCCATCCTTTGTAAAGCAATGTGGTTTGTTAACCATGTCCTCCCATGCCTAGGGGAGACAGGTAATGACCATCCTTTGTTAACCATGTCCTCCCATGCCTAGGGGAGACAGGTAATGACCATCCTTTGTTAACCATGTCCTCCCATGCCTAGGGGAGACAGGTAATGACCATCCTTTGTAAAGCAATGTGGTTTGTTAACCATGTCCTCCCATGCCTAGGGGAGACAGGTAATGCCCATCCTTTGCAAAGCAATGTGATTTGTTAACCATGTCCTCCCATGCCTAGGGGAGACAGGTAATGACCATCCTTTGTAAAGCAATGTGGTTTGTTAACCATGTCCTCCCATGCTGACAAATATTGAATCCCCTGGAAAGACAGCAGAAACTAAGACAATTCTTGAAGTCAATCATCTTTTCTTCATACCGTGGCATCACTCTTGGTGAAGCCAGAATGTGGCTCAATACAGGGCACATACTTGTCTGAGACATATATTCAGAGAGAGAGATCAGTGATGCTCTTTTTATATAGTCTAGGGAAGTGCATTTCAGGTCATTTCCACCCTCACAGACTATGATATAATCATACTGGTACCTGTAGTGTAGTGACTTGAGTGCATGTGTAATACACCACATGAACTATCATGGATTCATACTGGTACCTGTGGTATATGACTTGAGTGCAAGTGTAGTACACCACATGGACTATCATGGATTCATACTGGTACCTGTGGTGTAATGACTTGAGTGCCTGTGTAATACACCACATGGACTATCGTGGATTCATACTGGTACCTGTGGTGTAGTGACTTGAGTGCATGTGTAGTACACCACATGGACTATCATGGATTCATACTGGTACCTGTGGTGTAATGACTTGAGTGCCTGTGTAATACACCACATGGACTATCATGGATTCATACTGGTACCTGTGGTGTAGTGACTTGAGTGCATGTGTAGTACACCACATGGACTATCGTGGATTCATACTGGTACCTGTGGTGTAGTGACTTGAATGCATGTGTAATACACCACATGGACTATCATGGATTCATACTGGTACCTGTGGTGTAATGGCTTGAGTGCATGTGTAGTACACCACATGGACTATCATGGATTCATACTGGTACCTGTGGTGTAATGACTTGAGTGCATGTGTAATACACCACATGGAATATCATGGATTCATACTGGTACCTGTGGTGTAGTGACTTGAATGCATGTGTAGTACACCACATGGACTATCATGGATTCATACTGGTACCTGTGGTGTAGTGACTTGAGTGCACACACTAAATTACAGGTTTCAGTTCTAATGGAGGTTTTACACATAAAATGTACTTGATGGGCGTTTGTACAGAGCACTGTTAACCTGTTGATGTAATAACACCAAGAAAAATTGCTTGAGAATGTAATGCTACAACAAACCAACTTTAACAAGGCAATTTCAAGTATTGGGGACCTTTACAATGAAGTGAAAAATAATAAAATAAATCCTGTCTGCCAAAGATGGGGCAGTATTAACTCAAAACCCCTAACAGTGTTAGGAGGGTGCCAAACAGATGGGATCTCTGGGAAAATAAGCAAGAGAAAATCTTTGGTAAGGGAGGTTTACTCAAGTGCAATACTGGTTTGCTGGGTAGACACTTAGTATTATGAATATATGGAAAACAATGGGTATAAAAGTACTAAAATAGGTTATACCGCAGACAATAGCCATTAAAGAGCAAAAGGAGGGACTTTGGAAGTCAGAATACCATAAGGGGCAGAAGCCAGACACAGCCTTTTAAAACCGTGAGAAAGGGGTGGGAGGATTGGAGAAAATTTTCAAAATGGAGCTTTCGTCTTACGGTTAGAATTTCAGAAACTTTTAACTTAATGTCTCAGTGAGGGGTGGGGCAGACTCAAACAAGAGAAAAATAGTAGAACAATAATGAAATTCCTGCAGTCTAAGTTTACAGACACAAAAGATCATGGTAGAAGGGGGAATATCCACAATTTTGGGATCCCCAATAGAGAGAGAGAGAGAGAGAGAGAGAGAGAGAGAAAGACCAGAGCAAGACTGTCATTTTTTGGGAACCCCGAAGGAAAATGACAGAGCTGAGTCGGCACACAGAGTGCTTTTACTGCAACACTTCCAAGTAAGAACAACATGATCTGTGTTGATAGATTTGAAACTTTTGCCCTAAATGATATTTTCAGCATTGTGGAAGCCTGGTGCGACTGTAAAAATTAAAGGAAGCATGGTATTCTCTGACCATCTATTCTGCTGAAAACACAATGAGGCAAGCACCTTTCAGCCTGTTAGCCATTTTCGCAAAAGAAATAGCTGGCAGCTTAAGCTTTTATATACTACCAACTTTCAGGGGGGGGGGGGCTTTAATATTCATGGGGAAGAAGAGGCTAAACTTGGACGATCCTCCTCTATGAAAGATATGGTAGCTGTTTCAGCCTTTGCTGTTCTTAAGGAAGGCAGGGAGTCTAGAACACCTTGTATGCAGACGGCACTAGGCCCTCTTTTCTTCAACAGGAGGTTGTCTAAAAGGCATTTGTAGTGGATCACTGGAACTTGAAAGCACCCACTTCACTATAACTCAGATACCATGCCTTAATGAGTTTCAGCTGTTAATGTTGCTCCCTGGACACTAACAAGTCTACTGATAGAACAAAGTCTCTGCTGACTGCATAGTTAGCCACTGGATTTATTTTAAAATGTTTCTTTTTGCTGGTGTGATATACTGGATCTTTTTCATAATGTGACCAGCTGAACAAGCCCTTTAATTTCAAAGGAAGGAGCTGCCACTTAAATTAGTAGACACTAGCAAAGATGAAGTTAGAAGCACTTCCATACTAAAGATGTGATGTCAGCATGTGGCTCACAGGTGGCATTTCGCAAGCCTGGAAATCACATACATGTGCCCCTAAACAGACATCGTTTTGAGTGCGCAATTTCTATTTCTGAGAGTACGATTTCCCTTCTAGTATGATAGGTGAGACAAATGTCTGAATATACAAGGTTTTCAAGCATAGTTGTTTAACACATGTTGGTAGGTAGGATACAGAGGGAGAGAGTAAGCTGAAGGAAGGTTTTGTTGGCATGTTTATTTTTTTTCGTTTCTCCCCTGCACAATACAAAAATATGTAATGCATCAATCAGATCATATACCCAAGAAAAGTGGAACAGTATTTAACTTACGAACAAATTTCAGCCATAAAATACATACAGTTGTGAACTGGTTTTGATGCTAAGTTTGTTTTTTTTTTTGTCTACTGTTACTACAAGGTTAATGTTAAGGTTCTTCAGCTACAAAAAAACATAAATAAATATTGTAAATTGTTATGTATATCAATTTTAGGCACATGATTGGTTCTTCTTGCAAAAAACACAATAGAAAGAGCCATCTCAAAGCTCTTGCAGTCTTGGAAAAAGGATGCCTTGGAAATACATACACCATGATCTGACACCACCTCAGACTTTTTTAAGCCTGCATGGGGAAACGGGGTTCTCCTCTTATGTTTTTTTTCCAGCTGAAAAGGAAAAAGAGTTTGAGGGTTACTGGGAAACAGTGATTTTATTTGTTTTTATTATGTCTCCTTTGCACTGATTTCCTGGAATGAGAATGGGATACAGATGGTGTAAAAAAAAAGCTAAATTATTTGCTTATATATAGAGACAAAAGCCTGACTTCTGTTTTCTGCAGGAGATGCAGTTAACTGATACTAAAGATATGAAACAGGTTTAATATGTTTTATCCAGGGTGGGGGGGATATGTCCTCTTATCAACCTGGGAGGAATAGGGATGTAAACATTTTGGTCAGAGTGCATATATCCTTTGAGCTATTGGAACAATGTAGATGAGGACAGCAGATCACTGGAGAAGACCAAGTGATCATCATACATTTGTCATCGGATGAGTGTAGCTGCGTTATCTACAATGTTTTTACAAGTGCAGTATTTTTAAGAGTGTTGAGATGCAAGATAAATGTGTGTGTGTATATACGTATACATATATATACATATATATATATATATATATATATATATATATATATATATATATATATATATATATATATATATATATATATATATATATATTTTTTTTGCAATAAATGAGGAATGTTCTGGACCCCATAACATCAAAGTTTTCCCACTGAATACATTGATTATCAAGTACTTATCTATGTTTGGAATGGAAGACAGTAAGACAGCCATAAATTGTTATAATTGCCTACAAACACTTATACAAGTTTTTCTCACCACTTCTATACCCACCACATGAAATAATAAAATGTTGATTACTAAGGAATGTGGTTATATGATGAACAACATGGAAACCTTTCCCACTGTCCTATCTGATCCTGCTCCATTTACTATTTCACTGCTCTATGGAAGCTGCACTTAGACTTTAGAAGGCAAAGCTCTTTTTTTTTTTTTTTTGTAATGGTGAGATGTTTTTCTCTCAAGTGCAAAGGGTCTATGATTCATGTCAGACTTTGGCCCATTTAAATCCTGAATGCTACTTGTGTCAATGGAAGAAATTCAAGAAATTCTTAATCAGGTTTTTAAAAGAGCACACTGGGATATCAATGGGAAATGCTGGTATTAAGTTAATGATCTGCAAAAGTCAGCTCCTCAGGCTGCAGGAGAAGATAAGTATGTTCCAAGCTCTTTACAAAAGGTATAGGAGATCCAGGGAAATATAGGTAAATTATTATACTATACTGCAGATCAGGCCAAAAGTTTTCTCAGCCTGAAGCATATGGAAGCTAAACTGGACAACCAGAGGTATTTGTCTCTAAACAAAACCCCATCTTGTATGTGGGAGAAGTTTATTAAATTATTCCAAGCTATGTTCTAAAGATTTATTTATTGACATTTGTTTACTCAGAAAGTTCATCTGGGTCACATGAGTCCATTTTCAGCGGAGGCCTGGGAAGTAAAGCTCCAACAAAAACAGTCTTGGTAGAAAATGCATAAAACATGAATTACAAAGTTTAAAACAAGGAGAAAAATAAAACATGATACAGACAAAAATACAAAAAGGTTTACAAAAAAACTAAAAATAGTATTTCCAATTCTAGCTATTTTTTTGTAACCAACGTGATTGCAAAGTCACGGTTATTGCTATTAGATATTAAGCAAGAGGAGGAAGAGAAGAGGGGATAGGACATGCTAGTGAAGGTAGTGCTGATACAGGGTACGGCAGGTTACAGGTGAGGGCATTTAAATCAGAGGGAGCAAAATGCAATGATGTTAAGAAGACATTCAATTTACCGAAGAGAGGAACAAGAGCAGAACCGCGAGTTGCACAGATGAACAGCTGGAGCAGTTAGATGACAGAATAAGGGAATACTTGTCCAGGACAGACGTACCTAGTTTGGGTAAGACTCATGCACAGTCTTAATGGCCTAGATCACTCTGGAGGGTGCTGACCAAAAATTGGAAGACAAGACTAAGGGCAATACCTCAGTTCTGGATGGGATTCCTTACTGATTTTGGTATTATTCCTCTTTCCTCCTGGAGATAAGCAGCACAAGAATTTACTCGGCAAACATTCATGGTGACCATAAGATTCCTAGTCATATACATCTTTAAGCATACAGCCTTAGAAATTCTTGTCACCCTTATTAAGCACTTAATAGTGCCCAACTCCCCAAACTGAATAGTGCAGTACATGATAACTTTGGTATAAATCAGTGTCTATCCATTCAGTCACCAGGACTAGCTTTAATGGTAGCCAAGGTAGTACTTTGTTTGACCTGTAGTGGTAACTTATTCCACCGGTTAGGAATACATTGAGTTAGGAACATCTCTCTCCAGCAAATCTTGTTTATTTACTGGTGTAGACTTAAGTCCTTAGTGTGGGTGTTTCCAAACCTACTGGTTTCGCAAATAAATACAGGGTCAAATAGGACTGTCTTTTAAGCCTCAAAAAGCACGACACAAGTCATCTTGCAGCAACCTGCAGGCTACTGAGTAACACAAGAATTCTGTTAATCTAACAAGGTAGTTGAAGGATTTAAGACCTTTAATTTTCTTGCTTAGAAATCTTTGGAGCCTTTCCAGTTGAATGACATGCTTGGATTTGTACATTCCAAAGGGGCACTATATTCAGTGATGGGTCTGACAAAGTGAAGTGTAAATTGGTAGGATGACTTCTTTTTTATCTTGAAGATATTCCCTTGGAAATTAACTGGGCCAGACAGAAGGATTTTCTGACTGTGGAAACATGATGACTGAATGAAAGAAAGTTATGCATATAAGTACCTAGGTCTCTTTATGACCACATCTGTCTGAAGATCATCAGCATTTAAAATATATGAGGTGGGAAACAACCTTTCTGGCAGATGTTTATTGTGGTGTACTTTATTCATTTAGTATCAGGCTGCTTTTGATACACCATGTATGTGTACATTCCAGCCCCTGCTGGAGCTGTTTTGTATCAGTTGATAAGTGGATAATGTGCCCAGTTTCCAATCATATGCAAACGTGGCCAACCACAATTCTGGGATGTCGACAAAATAAATGTCAAACAGGACACGGCCCAGAACTGATCTCTGTAGCACTAGTTACAAGTCTGCATTCAGAAACAGAACTAGCAACCTTCAAAACTTTGGATCTTCTGGATAGCAAATCTGCAATCCAGCTGACAATGTAGGGATATACTTTGTCTAATTTTCCAATAATACCAGCAGGGAAAGTGTGTCAAAAGCCTTGGCCAGGTCAAGTGCACACAGGACAACCACTGTTCACAGCCCCTGTAACTGTTTGAAAGAAGCTTATTAGGTCCAGGCACAGGACGTGCACTTTGCAAAACAAAGCTGATTGGGATCTAGATCAGCTGAGTTGCTTATGTCTGCATAAATATGTTCTGCTATGGTACATTCCATGGCTGCATACAAGTCTGGAAAGGCTGATATGTCTATAATTACCAAGGTCTGTATAGGAACCAGCCATCAGATTAGTTATTTTGAGACGAGAAAGGGAACCCTCTCTGGTGGATTCCCACAGACGTATCTCAGTTCTGAATCGTGACTTTAAACAGTCCTGCAACATGCTAGTTTAAATGCCTGCTACTGCAATGCTGCGACAAGACAGTCAAAATACTAACTGAATAGTGCTGGTAAAACAACTAACTGTGAACTGAATCCCATTTGACTCACAAAATGGTTACTCCACAGGAGCACTTCTCAGGAGAAAAAAAAAAGGAGTGAAACTTATCCAATAGCAAAATCTAAGCACTTTGGGTACTTAATACAATGAGGACAGAACATGTGATTAATGCAACAGAAAATGGTGAAAAGCCTTTGACTGAAGAAACTAACTGAAGAATCTTACAGTACAACATAAAACAGAAGTAAAGTCAACAGTGGCTTCTGACCTGGGGGTACTTCCTCTTGATTGAGTTCAAAGCTCCTTCAGGCAGCTTGGCCAATTCAGAATCACGTACTGCATGCACTGTTGTGGCTCGGGGTTGACGAGTGAGGGCTTCAACCTGCAGATAAATGTACAGTACACAAATTTTAACTAATAGCAACACAGTTGGAGGGAAATAAAGAGAGAAATATTCTTAACTGCAGCTTAGCACACCCTAGCATACACGAAAAAAATGTTATTACTCTGACAAGTGAAATGGTATGGCATCAGAAGAGCCACTTAGGAAAACAAGTTATTTGCATACACTGGTAGTAGAAAGAAAAACAGTACGGCAATGGAACACAGTCATGCTCTGACATTATTTGCCTTTTCTTTAAAAGGCAAGTGCCTCTTCCCATTCTTACTGTGAAAATGCTTAAGTGACCTCCTTGTAGCCAATCACAGGATGTTTCTCCCTACAGCAAATGTCCATGGTTTCTTGCATGCAGACCTGGAAAAAATCTTTATAGTGCATACTTTTTGCCCCCATGTGAAGAGGTCAATTTCTGGAAGACCCTATTTCTGCATAAGAGATAGGAAAACACTGGGATCTAGTGTATTCTCACAGTCGTTGAAGCCGGTTCTGCTCTGCATGTCTGCCATCATGTTCTGGGCTGAGTGTATATACGAGCCCAGCTGGATAGTCACCTCCCATACCAGCACAGCCAGCATGCACATCTTGTTAGAAAGAGTGTCTTGTTTATGCTTCAAATCACCATGATTTTGCCCATCACTACCCTTAGAGTGCTTGGTTTGAAAGCCTTTAAGGTCAAACACAGGACCATTAACTCCAAGTCTGATCTGGTTGCACAGCACAGTTTTGCTCAAGTTCCTGTGGACATTCAGCTACTGTAAATGTGCCCACAAGTAAGATCCACTGAATCCATGGTAAGGGCTGACTTTCCTTTGGGGAATACCATGGTTCTGCCAATTAAGCTCTAACCACTGGGCCCACCAAATAAACCCATTCCTAATGTAAGGAGTGAAAGAAATCATCTAATGTATGGGGTGACTGTGTTGTTACTAGAGATTCCTGTGGTGTTACTGGGTTTTCCTCATACACAGGACATGTAACACAGAGCTCTGAAGATCCCTCTAGTTGATAACTGTCATGTAGTTTCCAAGTCTTTAAATAAATTTAATTGCAGAGCTGCTTCTTGCAGAGGTAAGTGCATCACTTGTCTATATTCAGGTGACTCTACAGAAAAAAAGTCTGACTTTTCCAAGATCAGGTGTGATTACTACATATTTAGGGAGAAGCCCAGGTTGGTCAGACAATGCATGGTGAGGGTTTGCAATCTCTCTTGACCCCCTTGCACAGATGAGGATTTCATGAAGCAGTCACATGGGCATGGGTAAATGCAAGCACCTAGCACCCTCAAGAATGCAAAAACAGAATCAGGCATTTGTTGCACTGTCATATTGTTCACAGTCCAAAGAGAAGGGAAAGAAACTGGAAGTGTCTTTTGCCCATCTGGAATTTTAAGAATTGCTTGTACTCCTTGAGGATGGGAGTGTGTAGGTAGTTGTCCTTCACATCCAGTGACACAGAAAACCACTGGAATTAACAGGGGCAGCAAAAACTACATAATAAGCATTTTGAATCTGGTCATCCTCTTAAATATGTTAAGCCTTTGCAGTTACAAAACAGGTCTTCTGGAGCTATCCTTCTTTAGGACTAGAAAAAGTCTAAAGTAGAAATCTTTCCTAGCTCTTCATGTAGTAACTTATACAACTCTACAGGCATAAAGTTCTTTCACCACTGTCATAGAAAGGTGTGTGTACCCCAACAGGGCTGGTGGCATCCCCAAGAAGGGAGGTACAAACTTCAATTCCAGTTTGGTGTCTCCTACTGAAATATTCTCACTCATCAATATGTCAGAGGTCAGGGCTGATCAAGTTCCCTTTAAAATGAGACAGACTAATCCAAGAAGTGGGAAGGGGACAAATGGTAAAAGCGAAGAGGAATAAAGGGCTACGAGTACTCAAGACTATCTACTTGATTTCTGTGGGGAAAGGGACCTGCCCCTCCTCTACTACCCTACAGTCTTCTACAAGAACCCACTGGATCACACCTGCACATTATATAACATGCTTACTTCACCAGTCTTCTACAAGCACCCACTGCATCATACCTGCACGTTATAACATGCTTACTTCACCAGCCTAACACACGCACCCACTGCATCATACATGCACAGTACAGAATGCTTACTCACTACAAAAGAA
Source organism: Protopterus annectens (assembly GCF_019279795.1). NCBI lineage: Eukaryota > Metazoa > Chordata > Ceratodontiformes > Protopteridae > Protopterus > Protopterus annectens. Next base: position 1,097,535,625 of record NC_056730.1, on the reverse strand, counting down.
ATTCAACTTCATCTTCAAATCTTTCCTTCACAGATTTGTCATAAATAACTAAGGCTATGCCATAGTTATTTTTGGGATTTCACTTTAATGTTGGATCATGTGAAATTCAGTTAACAGCTGAAGATGCTAAACTGTCATAGAATTATAACTTTTTTCCAAAGGCGACAGGACTCTGCTCTAGCATATTCAGTTATGGCACCAACTTAAATGCCCTCACAGACTTTTTAAGGAACAAATGCTGGCACTGTTGCAGGTTTTACAAAGGTATTTGTAGGTCAAGAGGACCCTTAAAAAATCTGGCTGACTTTGTAGCAGGCAGCTGGGAACCAGACCTTAGAGCTAAAAGTCTGAAGGGGTTCCTGCAAGCCTGAAAGACTAGGGGAATCACTAGGGTTTTAGACAAGTTCATGCTGAAGAGGTCTAAGTAATACTTTTTGAATTCAGAAAAATCCATGGAACCAATTTTCAAATGCTCCTGCCTAAGTGTAAAAGTGTTGCCAAAGGAGATATCCTAAAGGAAACTTACAAGACATCACTTCATTGTCATCAACATGTCCAAATGATAGGATGAAGGTGGTTACATGTGGAAACACCCTCCCATTCCTTGGAAAAAGGGGTACACTTCAAAAAAAGAACTGCACTGTTGGATGATTTACTATTTGCGAGTCTACAACATACTTCTTTGCAAAACACATACTCTTCAGAACATTGGGCCACCTTTGTTGACAGATGCCAATCCTTCGCTAAAGTGAAGCATGACAGATATCTCACAGTTCCTGTTCTTGTCCGTTATCATTACTGATGGATTTAACATCTAAGGTTTCACATGTTGAAAAAACTGATGGGCAAGGTCCACTGAAGTGCCTGGGAAATGGCATCTCACACCTTCATAACTTTGAATCCACCTCTGAGGCCCGAGTAGTAGAAGAAGGTACAGCCCTACTGTCTGCATCTGAAGGAATCAAGACAAATGAAAACTCAGCAGAAAAATAAGAAGCCGCACAAGGTGAAACCTCACTGGAAATAATGTCTAAAGGTCTCAGTCAGCGGGGCTGGTGAGGTCACTAAGGCCTCTTGCTCTCTTTCCATTGCATCTTTAAATGGTAGCATTTTGGGTCACTCATTTTTTTGAAATCTCCTAGTTTGCCTCTCAGTGGCAAAAGATACTCTGTGGGTACAGATGGCCTTAAGCTATGAAGTTCCTAGCTCTACTCACAAAGGTCTTGTTTTCCCCAACAGTTCTAGGTGGCTTTCAAGGGGGCAATTGGTGGTCATCTCTTAGACAGAAATAGCACTGACTGTGAAAGCCTTTAGGTGAAACTTGTCTTCTGCAACATTTGTAAGGCCACTTTTCTTGAAAAAGCAGAAATTGTATTTTTTCCAATTCATAAGATACAAAACAAGAACAGAGACCGTTTTTAATATAGCTACTGCTACTGGTCATCAAGTCCAAGGAACTATTCGAATCCAAAGAAACTACCAGCAAATTGTTTTCTGTCAGATCCTAAGGTTAGGATGCAAGGATATGTCGGATCCTAGGCATAGGAATCTCATCAGAGGAAATCATAGTCGAATGGATCCAAGTAGCTTGGATCTGAAGGATTTTCAAATAATCTGAAGTGCTTGATTACACCCAACCTATCGAATCTGTGGAGAATTTTAGATCCGACGGAGGTCCAAAGATCTTCAGATCTGAGAGTTAGGATCTGAAGCCTTGCATGTTGGCCCTAAGTAATTTGCAGTGCTTAATGACAGTTAACCTATCAGATCCAATGGAAACTTTGGATCTGAAGGAGGGTCTAAGAAAACTTGGATCAGAGGCATTGGATCTGAGATCCTAGAGACAGTTAAACTTGTTTCTTTAAGGTGGGGAATTGAGCCCCAAGAAACCAGCAACACTTCTCAAGCTTGAACAGCTAAAACAAATTCTCTGTAAGAAAGGATCCTGAACAGAGTAGCAAAAAGGAGAGGCACAGGGAGGATCAAGAAGAGACAAAGATCAGTGCTCCATCAATACTTTCTGGACAGAAAGCTTTTTTTTTCAGTTCCACAAACAAACAGTCAGGAAAAAGAAGACAGCCCTGCTCCCATCCAGCGATATCCACCACAGCTGCTCAGGGCCCAGCCCTCCAAAGTGACAGAAATGAGGGGCATGGATCTGGATGCACAGAAAAAAAATGCAAGCAGAGGAAAGATTGGGCAACCACAACACTGCAAAAGAGAAATACACACCAAGCCATCCCATCCAAAGCTTCGCACCAGTTGCTGGGAGGGGGGGAACCTCTGAAGGGACTAAAAAGACAGCTCAGCTAAAAGTCAGTGCACACTTCCCAGTTAGATCATCATCACTGGATGGCAAAAGGCCTGAGCATGCAAATGACACCATCCAACCAAACAGCTGGTTGGAAAAAAAAAAAAGTGATCTACAGAAAAACACACAAACCCAATAGGAATGGTCAACAACACATGTGCCCTGTGAAACACCGAGAGAAAAACTGAGACCTGTGAACCAGAGAAACAAGAAGCAAATCCAGGAATGCACCAAGTAAAAGGAAGCAACACAACCCACTGCAGTGGTGGTGAAACCACAATGCTGGAGAATACACCAATGACACATCAAAGAAAGTACAGTTGTGTACACTTTTACCATAAATGTAGATGTTCGAGTGTATTCACTGTTGCAGTCATTACATTTGGGGTAATCTGCTGGCAAGATGCCCAAAGTCGGCCTGATTAACAAAGTCTTGGGTCCTGCGTCGGTTGCTGTCGCTTCTTTCATGAAGTCAGGGATATAAAACAGGCAGCAGACGCCATTACATAAATTTTTCTTGCCCCAGATGTCGGGTGCCCCTCAAATGGGGAGCAAAATATATATATATATATATATATGTATATAATTTAAAACACAAAAAAACATACCTCCAAACAAAAGCAAATACACCAAAAAGGCTTTTAAGCATAGTAAAAGAAAGGAGAGGTATAGTAACAGAAAAACGGGGCTGGAGGGTGGGTAACCAGGACTGCAACAGTGAATACACTCGAACCTCTACATTTATGGTAAGTGTACACAACTGTACTATGTTCTTCGTGTTTCACTGTTGCAGTCATTGCATTTGGGTAGAATCCCAAAGCTATTGTTGGGAGGATGGATTTATACAGCATTAGGAGCAGCTATAAGGCCCTGCAGGGCAGCAGTGGCAAAGCCAGCTCTGGATTTAGAGAAGAGAGATAAATGGTAATGTTTGGTGAACGTATGAACTGAGCTCCAGGTAGCAGCTTCTAGAATGTGTCTGGTAGGAACCTCTCTGAGAAAGGCTGCTGAAGTAGATGCAGACCTGGTGGAATGAGATCTGATCCCCTTGAGGATAGATTTACCATGGTGCATATAGCAGAAACGAATACAATGGCTTAACCATTTGCAAATAGTCTGCTTTGAAATAGCCTTTCCCTCTGCCCCTGCAGCAAATGCCACCAACAGCTATTCAGATTTTCTTAGAGATTTTGCCCTGTTTACGTAGAATCTGAGTTGTCTGTGTATATCCAATGAATGCAGAATCCGCTCACCCTTGTTCTGCAGATTGGGAAAGAAAGTTGGCAGATGAATGGTCTGATTAAGAGCCACACTGGATACCACCTTAGGCATAAAAGATGGATTGGTCTGGAGAGCCACTCTGTCCGGATGAAAGATAATGAAAGGCTCCACTGCCATAAGAGCCTGTAATTCTGAAATCCTTCTAGCTGAAGTGACTGCTAAAAGGAATGCTGTTTTCCAAGAGAGAAATTTTAGTTCTGCAGTAGCAGCTGGCTCAAAAGGAGGGAGAGTGAGTTTTTCCAAAACAAAACTGAGGTCTCATGCAGGAGTTGGTGCTCTCCTGGGAGGTCTTAAATTTTTGGCCCCTCTGAGATACTACTTAAGCAGAGGATGAGAGAAGAGGGGAGGTTCTGTGTTGTAATGAGCTGAAATGGCAGAATCATGGATTTTTATGGAAGAAAAAGATAGGCCCTTGTGAAGCATCTCAGTTAAGTATTGCAGAATCTGAGGAATATTGGGCATTGCTGTGCTTATTTCTTGTGACTGGTTCCAGGCACATAACCTTTTCCATTTGTCAGCATAAGATTTTCTAGTATCAGGCCTTCTAGCCTCCAAAATGACATCCATCACAGGTTTGCTGAGAGATGTCAAAGGTGAAAGTAGCCGATTAACCATGCTGCAAGATTCAACGTTTGGAGCAGTGTGTGCAGAATTTGGTAATTCTGCTGAGACAGTAGGTAAGGTGTCTGAGGCAGGTGCCATGGAGGAAGGTGTGACACATTGTGCAGGAGTGGGTACCAGTGTTGGCGAGGCCAGTCTGAAGCAATCAGAATCATTTTTGGTTTGCCCTGTCTGACTTTTAGTAGGACTTTAGAGAGCAGAGGCAGAGGGGGAAAAGCATAGACTGATAGGGTTTTCCAGCTGAATGATAGAGCATCCACTTTCCAAGCTTTTTTGTGATGAATTCTTGTGCAGAATTTGTCCAACTGATAGTTCTTGGGCAAGGCAAAAAGATCTATGTCTGGGCTCCCCCCATTTGCATGTTAACATGTTGAAAACTTGTGGTTCCAGTTTCTATTTGTGTGGGTCCATAAGATTTCTGCTTAGTCAGTCTGCCAGAGTATTTAGCTTTCCTGGCAGGAATTGAGCTTGTAGTTGTATTTGGCAGGTCAAGGCCGTGTTATGTACACGCACTTTTATAGTCAAGTTTTTAACTTAATTTTAATATTAATGAGGCTTGTTGGGTCATAGGTTCATTTTGAATGTCTTTGGGGGATTTACATTGGTTGGAGGGTTGGTAATTTAATATATATAGATTAATTAAATGGTAGTACATTGTCTGATGAAGTCCAAGTGGATTGGATGAAAACGCTGGTATATTGTTTTGTGCAACTGCGTTAATGTGTATGGTCCGTGGAGTTGGTTATTAAAAGATTTGAAGTGGACTCGTGGTTTGCAGTTTCCTTTGGCTTACAGCACTTGTTCGGTGTTTTGTGGGTACTTTCAAGTGCTTTCAGTTGTTCATTACTGGTTCGTGAGTCTTTCTGGGCTTAGGGAAACTTTTCCAAAAGAGAAAAGGACAGCAATGAGTTCGGAAGCATCAGAGGAGCTCGGCCAATCAAGGAAGCTGATTGGACAGTTGACCGAGCTCATAGATTTACTGACTCCCCTTTGCCACAAGATGTTAGGGAGTCAAGCTAAGTTAGGTTGCGAAGAACCTGTGCTCGAGGAGGTACCGCAGTACAACAGTAGAAGCAAACGGAAGAGGCAGCTTATGGGCGAAGATGATGATGCCGGCGACTTTTCCGAGGGTTCAGCAACTAATTTTAATCCTTTACTCACTCCCAACATCCTGGGTGTCGAATCTGAAGGGACTGAAGTGATTAATGAGCGTCGTGGAACAGCTGTAGGAGCTCAACGGAAGAAACCGACTCGTACGGATTTAAGCAAAGGTACTGATTGTTCTAACCATGTCAGCACTAGAGACTGGTTGAATAAGAATATTGACTTTGGTATCGATACATATGTTGGTTTTGACAGACAAGAAGGAGAGACTTATGTGGTCAAAATTGACAAACTTAAAGGCCTTATGACTAGGTTTAAAACTTTACATATAGAAAATGCATACTTATTAGAATGCTTAAAAAAGGAAATTGTTCCAAAAGGTCTGCGTATCTGTAAATATCCAAACAATGTTACCAGTGGTTCTATTTTTCACAAAAATTTGCTTAAGGTTTTTAATCAATGTGGTTTAGATGTTGTTAAATTAATAATAGAAGAAAATGAAAGAAATATTAAGTGTTTGACTAAAGACATTGATGAAATGGATGGAGCTATCAAAAATGACCTAATATTTAGTATTAAGGAAGAGAAGCAACAATATTATAATATTAGGCATGAAATTGATGAAAAATGTAATGTGGTTATGCAACGTAAAATAGGTAAATTACACAGGGACATCATGGAATATGAAAATGGGACTAACTATCCAGAACCTAACTTGTCTAAAAAGAATGTTAATAATTTTGTTAACAATAGGAAATGGAATAAACCCATTTACAGTCATTCAGATTTTCAGAACAATTTTACCTATGACCAAGAGTTCCCTCCTTTAGTAAGGGAAACAGAAGAAATATACAAGCCTCACAATTATATGGAAAATTTTTACAGGAGGGGGGGGAGAAGGGGGAGGGGGAGGTATTGATCAACACCCTCTCTTCAAATAGCTTGAATTTTGATAGAAATGAAGTATATGATATTAATGTTGTAAACAAGGTTATTCACACATATAAGGATTTTTCAATTTACAATTATGGTAATTTTGAGGTTAAGGTTAACCATTTCAAATTACTTAGTAAAGGTTTTAAATTTATTCCTAGTTCAAAAGGTGACACCGCCACCACAATTCTGGATACCAAGTTGTTTATGTGAAGAATAAATTTGAGTGTGCTGGCAAGCAACAATGGTTATAGTAGTGACAATAGAGTTACCAAATTGAAAAAGAAATCTACTTTTAATCCACCCTTGTTACCCCAGTTAAGAAACTTTGAAAGAATTTTGGAAGAAGGGATTAGAACTGAACATAATAACAATAATAGGAAGATATATGACAATAACTTGAATAAAGATGAAAAAGAAGCATTAACGGAATTAATTAATGAGGACACTATCAGAGTGATGAAACCTGATAAGGGGGGGGGTGTCGTCATCATGGACAACATAATCTATGAGGGAAAGATGAACACGATATTAAGAGACGAAACAAAATATTCAGTGGTCTCAAGAAATGAGGTAAATGTGGCATATTTTCGAATAGATAACATGTTGAATGACTTTGTGTTAGAAAAGGTGTTGAAACCTGAACTACACAAGTTTCTAACAGTAACAAAACCTAGGATGGCCACTATGTTCGGAATCCCGAAAGTCCATAAAAATGTGATGGACCCACCCCTAAGACCCATAGTTACTGCAGGAGGGTCAAAAACAGAACCCCTAGCAAAATTTATAGATATCACAACTAAGCACATTTGGACAAGTAATAGAGTGATATTGAAAGACTCATGGGATTTTTTAAAACAATTAACACCTGAATGTTATAGCACCGACCTAATATTCATAACTATAGACATAGTGGATCTTTTTTCCTGCATACCACATATTAGTGGAATGAAGTGGTTTGAGGAATGTGTATTTTTGGATAAAACTATGACACAAGAAGATAAGATTTTATCAGTGGCACTCATGGACACCGTCTTAAAATACAATTTTTTGTTATTTGATGGAGAATATTTTCAGCAGAGGACAGGGGTGTCCATGGGTGCAGCATGTGCACCAACATTTGCCAACATAGTTTTGTCCAAATGGGAAGAAAAATATATATTAAAATCAGAGTTTAAGAAGGAATGGATCTTGTACAAAAGATTCCTAGATGATATAGTTATTTTTTGGATAGGGGGGCAAGAAAGATTTAATGAATTTCTTGAATATATTGGAAAAACTACTAATTTCCTTAAATTTACATACAATACGAATCATGAGGTTCTACAATATTTGGACATTGAATTGGTCAAAAATAACACGTTGAAGTCATTTTCATCCAGGGTATATAGGAAAAAAACTTATGTTAATTCTTATTTGCATTATGAAAGTGCGCATCCCCTACACTGCAAGCGTAATATAGTTAAAGGGCAGTTTGTGAGGGGATCAAGGATGACTACCCTGGATGAAGACTTTTTGGTCGAATGTAACACATTGCAGAAAATGTTCATTGAAAGGGGATACCCGGAAAAATTTGTAAATGAAATTAGAAGGGAAGTGGAAATAGGTAGGGCAGACAGATTTAAACCAATTATGGGTAGGATGGAGTTTAAAACAATAAGAGAAGAAAACAAGGATAGGGTGACTGAGGAGTTGCTGGGAGGGAACCTCTGAAGGACTAAAAAGACAGCTCAGCTAAAGTCAGTGCACACTTCCCAGTTAGATCATCATCACTGGATGGCAAAGGCCTGAGCATGCAAATGACACCATCCAACAAACAGCTGGTTGGAAAAAAAAAAGTGATCTACAGAAAACACACAAACCCAATAGGAATGGTCAACAACACATGTGCCTGTGAAACACCGAGAGAAAAACTGAGACCTGTGAACCAGAGAAACAAGAAGCAAATCCAGGAATGCACCAAGTAAGGAAGCAACACAACCCACTGCAGTGGTGGTGAAACCACAATGCTGGAGAATACACCAATGACACATCAAAGAAAGTACAGTTGTGTACACTTTTACCATAAATGTAGATGTTGAGTGTATTCACTGTTGCAGTCATTACATTTGGGGTAATCTGCTGGCAAGATGCCCAAAGTCGGCCTGATTAACAAAGTCTTGGGTCCTGCGTCGGTTGCTGTCGCTTCTTTCATGAAGTCAGGGATATAAAACAGGCAGCAGACGCCATTACATAAATTTTTCTTGCCCCAGATGTCGGGTGCCCCTCAAATGGGGAGCAAAATATATATATATATATATGTATATAATTTAAAACACAAAAAAACATACCTCCAAACAAAAGCAAATACACCAAAAAGGCTTTTAAGCATAGTAAAAGAAAGGAGAGGTATAGTAACAGAAAAAGCAGGGCTGGAGGGTGGGTAACCAGGACTGCAACAGTGAATACACTCGACCCTCTACATTTATGGTAAGTGTACACAACTGTACTATGTTCTTCGTGTTTCACTGTTGCAGTCATTGCATTTGGGTAGAATCCCAAAGCTATTGTTGGGAGGATGGATTTATACAGAATTAGGAGCAGCTATAAGGCCCTGCAGGGCAGCAGTGGCAAAGCCAGCTCTGGATTTAGAGAAGAGAGATAAATGGTAATGTTTGGTGAGCATGAACTGGGCTCCAGGTAGCAGCTTCTAGAATGTGTCTGGTAGGAACCTCTCTGAGAAAGGCTGCTGAAGTAGATGCAGACCTGGTGGAATGAGATCTGATCCCCTTGAGGATAGATTTACCATGGTGCATATAGCAGAAAGCGAATACAATGGCTTAACCATTTGCAAATAGTCTGCTTTGAAATAGCCTTTCCCTCTGCCCTGCAGCAAATGCCACCAACAGCTATTCAGATTTTCTTAGAGATTTTGCCCTGTTTCGTAGAATCTGAGTTGTCTGTGTATATCCAATGAATGCAGAATCAGCTCACCCTTGTTCTGCAGATTGGGAAAGAAAGTTGGCAGATGAATGGTCTGATTAAGAGCCACACTGGATACCACCTTAGGCATAAAAGATGGATTGGTCTGGAGAGCCACTCTGTCCGGATGAAAGATAATGAAAGGCTCCACTGCCATAAGAGCCTGTAATTCTGAAATCCTTCTAGCTGAAGTGACTGCTAAAGGAATGCTGTTTTCCAAGAGAGAAATTTTAGTTCTGCAGTAGCAGCTGGCTCAAAAGGAGGGAGAGTGAGTTTTTCCAAAACAAAACTGAGGTCTCATGCAGGAGTTGGTGCTCTCCTGGGAGGTCTTAAATTTTTGGCCCCTCTGAGATACTACTTAAGCAGAGGATGAGAGAAGAGGGGAGGTTCTGTGTTGTAATGAGCTGAAATGGCAGAATCATGGATTTTTATGGAAGAAAAAGATAGGCCCTTGTGAAGCATCTCAGTTAAGTATTGCAGAATCTGAGGAATATTGGGCATTGCTGTGCTTATTTCTTGTGACTGGTTCCAGGCACATAACCTTTTCCATTTGTCAGCATAAGATTTTCTAGTATCAGGCCTTCTAGCCTCCAAAATGACATCCATCACAGGTTTGCTGAGAGATGTCAAAGGTGAAAGTAGCCGATTAACCATGCTGCAAGATTCAACGTTTGGAGCAGTGTGTGCAGAATTTGGTAATTCTGCTAAGACAGTAGGTAAGGTGTCTGAGGCAGGTGCCATGGAGGAAGGTGTGACACATTGTGCAGGAGTGGGTACCAGTGTTGGCGAGGCCAGTCTGAAGCAATCAGAATCATTTTTGGTTTGCCCTGTCTGACTTTTAGTAGGACTTTAGAGAGCAGAGGCAGAGGGGGAAAAGCATAGACTGATAGGGTTTTCCAGCTGAATGATAGAGCATCCACTTTCCAAGCTTTTTTGTGATGAATTCTTGTGCAGAATTTGTCCAACTGATAGTTCTTGGGCAAGGCAAAAAGATCTATGTCTGGGCTCCCCCCATTTGCATGTTAACATGTTGAAAACTTGTGGTTCCAGTTTCTATTTGTGTGGGTCCATAAGATTTCTGCTTAGTCAGTCTGCCAGAGTATTTAGCTTTCCTGGCAGGAATTGAGCTTGTAGTTGTATTTGGCAGGTCAAGGCCGTGTTCCACAATGCCATGGCTAGTCTGCAAAGGGTTTTGTCTGTCTTTACCATTAGTTGTCCTGGATGAAGGTAATCCTTGTAGGCTGTCAGAGCATTCTGTACAGCTAGCATCTCTTTCTGATTGATATGTAGGTGCATTTGATTTGGGCTCCATTTGCCCTGAATGCACTTTCCTGCCAGATGAGCCCCCCAAGCATAGTCTAATGCATCTGTAGTTAGTGTTTTGGCAGCAGGGAGTGGAGTGAATGACAGTCCCTTGTTTTGGTGGCAAGCTTCTGCCCACCATCGGAATTCTAGTTGCAGGCAAGGTATAATAGGAATCATTGTTTCCAGGCTGTGACAATGTTGACTCCATAAACTTTTTAAGTACCACTGAAGTTTCCTCATATGCAGCCTTGCATTTGGAATTAGAAGAATGCAGGAGGCCATGAACCCCAAGGCCTGCAGAATTTGCCTTGCAGATAGCAGGGTTTTTCTGGCCACCTGTTTGAAGTAAGTCACCAATTGAATTTGCTTTTCTGGCGTAAGGTAAGTCATCTGGGCAGTTGTATTCAAGCTTGCAACCAGGAATGTAATTTTTTGAGAGGGTACCAGTTGTGATTTCTTTTCGTTTATGGTGTACCCTAGACAAGGTAGAACCCTTTTTACAAATGCCAGATGCTTTAGAAGAATGTCCTTGCTTTCTGCCTGAATTAGACAACTGGATGGAATCTTCTACATCAGAGTCCTCATAAGTAGGTTGCCCAAGAGTCATTTTTTAGACATAGAAATAGATCTGAATATTTCTTTGCCTGCAAAATGCAATTATTGGAGCCAGGCACTTTGTAAAGACCCTGGGCGCAGTAGATAAGTCAAAGGGCAGTGCAAAGAACTGGTAATGCAAGTAACCTGCTTTGAAGCGGAGGTATCTTCTGCAAGATTCCCTGATTGGGATTATGCAGGTAAGCTTCTTTTAAGTCTAGAGGTACCAACCAGGCATCTTTGCCTAGCATAGGTAGTAACTGTTGAAGAGTCAGCATCTTGAATTTTGGAATGTCCAGAAATGTATTTAGAGTGGATAAGTCCAGAATTGGACGCCATGATTTGTCTTTTCTGGGTACCAGGAAAAGTCTTGAATAGAAACCTTGTCCCTTTTCCTCTTCTGGTACTGGTTGAATAGCCCCCATATTCATGGGGGACAGAACTTGTTTCTGGGCCTCTGCCCACTGATTTGGGGGCAGATCTGGCCATCCGTTTGGGAATGGCAATGTGTAGAAATGAAATCTGTATCCCTGGGATACTATATTTAAAACCCATTTGTCCTGGGTAATCAGTTGCCAGTTTTCTGCATGAAGTGCCAGTTTTCCCTCCAAAGGGTCGGCTAAAAGATAAGTGCTTGGTGATTGTAGAGGAAAGTCATTGAGACTGTTTACCATAGGGAGGTGCCTTGTTGCTTCCAGATTTGGAGGTGGAGGCACCCCATTGTTTTGTTCTAAAAGTTCCTTGTGACTGAAACCTGGAGCCTTTGGAATGTCTGGATTTGACTTGAGCGGCTCTCGACGGAACTAGAAAGGACCAGTTCTTAGTAGGCCAGTGCCTACTAAATCTGGGAGGCTGCACCTGTAAGAAATCTTTCACAGTTTGCATAGATTTAGCTTTATCTTCCATCTTTTTTAAAAATTCTTCAGCCTTATTACCAAAGAGACTGTCCTGCTGTAAAGGAGAATCCAACAATTTTGCTTTAACATGGTCAGGCAGATTTTGCTCTTTGAGCCAAGCATGCCTTCTTATCACAGATCCAGTTACAGCGGCCCTGCAAGAGGCCTACAAAGAATCAAAACCACATTGCAAAGTATGTTTTCCAACTTGTTCAGCTGAATGTAATAAATCCTGCAACTATTTTCCACACAGTCAGAGATCAACATCATTTTCTGTTTAAGTAGTCCTATGACATGCTGTTGCTATTTAAGCATATGAAAACTGACAGTTTAAAGCTCTGATTGCCAAGGCTGCAGACGTGTAAACCTTCTTACCCCATCTATCCAGCGCCCTAGAATCTCTATCAGAAGGGGTAGGATTTTTAGCAGTAGAGGCCTTAACGCCCTTGAGACCCTGAGAAATGGTTTCAGGATCTGCAGTAGGGTTTTTGAAAAGGAATTTGTGGGAGTCAGGAACCCTGTAGTATCTGTCTGGCTTACTAGGAGCCAGAGGCAGAGAATCAAGAGTCATACTGGATTCTGAAAAAACATCATCAACAATGTCTAGAACAGGAGGTATAGCCAAAGGCCTATGCTGAGGAAGAAGAAAATCCCTAAGTTTCTTTTTAGAGTCAGAGAAATCCTGACTTTCCCTGTGGAAATGTTCCCTTAAGGTATGTAAAGTTTCTCCAAAAGAGAAATCCTCAGGGGGAGAAGCAGAAGGGATGGAATCTTCTGCATCAGAGTCCTCATAAGTAGGTATAGATAAATCCTGTTCAGCAGAAGAATCAGAAGAAATACAATCCTGATCTGAAGATTAATAGTCAGTGCCTTGCCTAGGCTTCTTAGCAGGAGGGGATTGGCTACCCCTGATCAAGGTAATTAAATCTTCAGCCATTTTGACCATTTGTTTTTTAGGCATTGGGGCCTATACACGTGGCCCAAGCGTCATTTTTTTAGACATAGAAATAGATTTTGGCCTTAGTTTTGAAGATGGCGTTGGTTTAATATACAAATCTTTAGGCCTGAAAACACCCTCAGAAGCTGGTGCCTGCAGAGTGGCTCCGGACCCATCTAAGGTAGAGACATCCACGGGTTCAATACTTAAAGCATCTCGTGGCATACCAGAATCTTAATGGGTCTTAGTAGACGCCTGCTAATCAAAAGTAGCGGGTATCAGGGGCTGCGAATGCGCCTCAATGAATACCGGTGAATTAGCGACTGGCTTAGGAGAAGCGTCGTCGTCAGTTTTGGACCTCAACGGTTTGTCTCTGTCTTTTTCTTTGCTTTTTTTACGTATTCCGGTAGTTGGATTGCTAACAGATGTTATTTCTGAACAGTTAAATCGTGATCCAAATAATTTAGAAGCAAAAATATACCGACATTTAATAGTGCATTGATTAAATCTTGCACAAAACCGACAGCAAGGTACGTTATGCTCAGGGCCTAGGCAAGGAATACAATACAAATGAAAATCCTTATGAGGTATTTGCTTTCCACAAGTAATGCAATTATTAACTTTTACTGACATCGGTAAGGAGCAAGAAAAAGTTTCCCCAACGGGGTACTTAGCTTTTAGTTGAAGACTTCGGTTCTGAAACTCGAAAACGAAAATTTCAGGGGTGGGCCAACCGGCACTTGCGAACTGCTTCTGCTTCGGGCACCGCGCGGCAAGAAAGACTGATGTAATGGCATCGGCTGCATGTTTCATACCCCTGATGACCTGACGTCATGGAAGAAGGGACAGCAACTGATGCAGGACCCAAGACTTTGTTAATCAGGCCGACTGAGGGCAACCTGTCAGCAGATTATCCCAAATGTAATGGCTGCAACAGTGAAACATGAAGAACATCACATACAGAAGAGCTCCCAAAAGGAGATTCATGAATCACCGCATCCTAAAACTAGATGCTAAGAGGGCAGGGCACAACACGGAAAACATAAGTCAAAGCACGACAACATGTTGAAGTGTTTTAAAATAAAGAAATTTACAGGGGCACAGGAAAAAGGAACATATTGCCGCAAAGAGTTCACGCTTGGCACTACTTGTGGCTTTACACTGCACAAGAGAGTCAGTTCATTAAGAGTTGCTAAACAAACAATTCCGAAAGGTACTAAGTAAAACTTTAAAATACCAAAAAGTGGGCAAGTAAACATTTGTCTTAAAGCCAGGTAAAATAAGATAAGATAAGAGTTTCCAGGAAAACACAATATACAGACATTCCATAGAGTACTGAGGGAGGAAAGAAACTATCAAGACGGCAACAATTCAAGGAGTGAAAGGTTAAAATTTTAGAAATAGGGTTCCTTACAGCTCGAGACTTAGAAATCATCTGGCTTACCACATTTGGCAGCAAACGAGATCTGAGGAGTTAGAGGTACTGTAGGGCATTATAGGAAGAGGGAGAAGCTCAAGACTGGCATCTAAAGTCTGGAAAATGCAACCGAGTCCAATCAGAGGATCGGATCTGTAACCAATCAGTGAGGAAGAATGAAAAGGACATCATCAGACAATGTAACTTTATATAGACAGAAGCACACACACACAAAAGGGAGGATGTACTACTTCAACCCCCTCAACACTTGCCATTTTGAAGACTGCATGTGAAAATGTAGGTTCTTCAAAGTGCACATGCACTGCAGCAGGAAGAATGTAAGCCATACTATTGCAGCACTTAAAACTAGAAGGATAAGCTGCCATATTTTTAACAAAAACAAATGCAGCTACATTCCCTTATCATATCATCTGTTATTGCTTTCTAATACTATCTCCGTCTTAGTTAATCTCTCATCTAATCATCCCACACCTTTTCTTCCACAGGCCACTGATCATCTACTCACGCTACCACCTTCTCAATGCCATATCACTAGCTCAAAAATGGACATGGATCGCATCTCTAAAACCTTCTCTGTATACTCCCTTTGAACATATATCTACCACCCCTTGTCCTTCTTGTAGCTGTGTCTCCTGCTCAGGCTTGTCCCAAGTTCTCCTCTTAGTGTCTACCCTCATTTCTTACTGCCACTCAGCTTGTAAACTCTACACTATTACTCCTATTACACCTTCCAGTTCTATCACCTCCACCAAGCATATAACTTTTACTGGATGTGGAGCACAAAATGTTCTTTTACAGTAGTGTGCATGTTTCCAGTCTGCTTTCATTTAATACAAAACTTGCAACTGTGTTATTTCCCAAAATTTCAAAGCATTACCAAGTGACCCTTTGGGGTAATCTTCACCTCAAGAACATTTTTTGATATATTCAAAAGGACAAGTACAGCTGCCACTAAAATACATTTTAACACCCGAAGATAATGAACTGAAGAACCAAAAAAAAAAACTGATCTGAAAGACATCTAAGGAGACAGGCAGATGATGATCTATGTGTCCCCAACCAGCTCTATTTAAGGTCCACACGATACAAATACACCAATGCATGCCTCTTACTCTAAAACATTTGTCAATTAGTACTGATAATTAATCACAAAATTCATGTCTGTACATGTCAAAACCTGCATGAATTCCTAATCACACTATTAAAATCAGGCATCATCAATACATAATGTAATCAGCTGCAGAATCATTGTATTTAGAAAAAAAAAAAAAAATGAAAGCCAGCTACATCATTTTGTCAACGTTAAAATTCCTAGCACTAATTTTCAAAATGTATAGCAACTGTATCCTGTACCATTGAAAAATATGAAAGGATGCTGAATTTATAATGTACCCTTTCCTTATGTACATTAATAATTATGGATTTTGTTAATGAAACTAGAGCAGCGCTTACGTAATTTGCAAATTCAGAAATAACCACAAAATTGCTATAAATGGACAGCCTTTGCAAAGGAAACATACATTATTGTGTGAAAAATCATGGCAGTTGAGGCATGTTTGATTAAATGAATATGACTGGCTTACAAAAATTTCCATTACCAAAGCAATATGCACATCTAGATGCATTACTCCCTGACAGAGGCCTACAACTGCTGACCCTAATCTTTCACTGCTCCATAGCATCACCTGCGGATCGTAATATCACACAGATAAATACTACAGCAGATTATTTTGTGCAGTCACATGTCTCTGATGTACTTCATATTCATAGCCGAAACAAGCATCAGAAAAAGCTGCATTAATTAGTATAAATAGCAAAGAATAAAAAAGGTCATACGATGCCTAGCAACTACAAAGCACATTAAGTGAGAAAAATGGCCAAGTGCGTCATTTTCTGAGCTCCACTGTTTTACAGTTCAGAGAACACTATTAGAAACAACGGTCTTTAGTTACCTCTTTTTCTTTCATAACTTTTTTCTTTTTATTTTAAAATGCACTTGAATAATTTTATCTCTTGCATGAAGCTGATAAAAGCTACTAGACTGACACCAGTGGAGAGCAAATCCTTTTTATTTGCTGATGTCACACAGATACCCATAAGGTTTTAACACACTGAATGTGCTCATTACTGAGACTGGGATGATACTTTAGGAAGCAATTTACTGTAAACCTATGCATGTTTATTCAGTTCTTTAAGAGATCTATGCAACTGCTGGCTTACTGTTTTACAGATAAAGATTATAAAAAATCAGTCTGACACTTCAAAGCTGACATAACATGATTCACAAGGAAGTTGTCCAGTGTTCAATAAATTAGCATTTAGCTAGATCAAACGAAAGCACAAGAGTGTCACAGGTTCTAATCCTCCAGCCTGCTGGTGTAGTGGTAAGGTATCAAACTGCAACACCAGCATTCCAAATTGATTTGGCTGATTCTGTGTCAGTGGGATGGCCAAAGAGGAGAAAAGATGAGCAACCATTAGCAACCGCAAATGGGGCTTTTCATGGCAGTGTTTCTTGATGGAGACCAGGGTATGGTTCTAAGAAACTCTAAGGCAAGCCTGGGTGGATAATATGACTGCATTCTTGCTGGTAGAAGACCACATTGGTAGCATACACCTGAACCGATTTGGACACATTACATGATATACATCTTCATGCTAAGCAGAGGAAGATGAGAGTGAAAGAACATCCTGCCACATTCTTCTGCTTGATGACCATGATCTTCTCCTCTACTTCCCTTTCCTCACTCACGAAGGGAACAACACTAAATAAATCTCCAGCTGAGAAAGAACCCCCTAGAAAGTTGATAGAAAGAGTTAAATGGAATTGAGGAAATAGAATCCTCATGGAATGGAAGATGACATAAATTACATCTATCATGCCAGGTTCCATAATGGGACAACCACAGGTGCCTCATCAATATTTCCCAATATTAGTTTAGCCTTTTTTTAGGAGAAGATATAGGAGCTGAAAGTTAGTGCACAATGGACCTCATAAGCTTGAGCATGTTTCTAGATGAAGGAAGGGTCATCTGAAGGGAAGGTACAGAGAAGAAAGGTCTCATCTTCTGTTAGGTCACAGGAAGAAAAGGTGCCCAGGATCCTAAGAATCCCCATCTAAGGGGCAGGGAGGTACTCCACTATCCCTAGCTACAGCAAAAGATGACTTATGTTTAACTGAGGTGAAAGGCAATGAATGAATGTCAGGTGGGTGTTGGACATCTGATCGTAGATGGTGCACACCACAGATGGAACTTATTCATAATATGCCTGCACATGACCCTTATGCAGGGTAAAACCATGCTTCTTAAAGCTGCACTCCCACAATTAACAGAACTGACAGAATAAGGAGCACTGTGGGTGCATTCATAGGTTCATATGTGTGTACTAGGCTAATGGCCCTGGGGCCTTTACAAGCCTAGCGATAGGATTACCCTGATATCGTGCCACCTGACCTTAGTTCCCAGTGCCTCTGATGAGTAGAGCCACTGGAGTTATCCCCCGGAGTGAATTTTCTATTTCCCATCCACTCATCAAGATTTGTCTTGAAGAGGGTCAGCGAGGTGCTCTGTTTGACATATATGGGAAGTCTAGTCCATAGCATGGGCAGTCTCTGGGTTATGAACCTGTCCCTCCAGCATGTTCTGTTGATTGTGGTAATGAGGTTGCAGTCTCTGGAGCATGTGGTGTAGAGGGATTGGGATTTCTTTAGATGTAGCATTTCTAACACAGCTGGGTCAGACATGGCTTTGTAAGTAAAGCAGAGATCGCCTCTAAGTAGGTGATATGAGACAGAGAACAGTTGGAGTTTTTTTGAGTCTGTCCATATAGGACAAGTGTTTAAGGCCCAGGATCCTCTTTGTGAGGTACTTTTGTGGACTCTCCAGTTGTTGCAGGTGTCTAGTGAGGTACATGCCAAAAGGGACATTTTATTCGATGATTGGCCTAACGAAGGAAGAGTAGAGGGAGACAATGACCTCTTTCTTTCTGGATGCAAAACCCTTAGTAATGAGATGTGCCACACAGAAGGACTTTCTGACCACAGTGGCAATGTGGTGATCAAAAGAGAGGTTGTTGTAAACCTGTGTTCCCAGATCTCTTATAACGCCTTCTGCATTCAGTGGACTACCATCAATGTGGTAATTCATGGGAACCGGGTTTTTCCCTAAGGGAATAATGACACATTTTTTTGGCATTGAGCTTTTAAGGCCATGTTTCTGACACCAGCCAATGGTCTCAGTGAGGCCATTCTGTAGGATGTCAACATCACTTGGGGAGTTAACAACAGCTCCCAACTTGCAACTGTCTGAGAACTTTGTCAGCCAGAATCCCTTCGTGTTGGCCTAGACTTCAGAGAAGTCGATAACAAATAGGAGAGGACCCAGGACCGAACCCTGTGGGACTCCACTCATGCCTAGTTGGCAGTCTGACTTGGGAGTTAGCTACTTTCACACTGTGGGTTCTGTCTGTGAGCCAGTTTGCAACCCACCTAGTAATACAGGGGTTGATGCCTAGCTTAGTGAGTTTTTCTATGATTCCTGAGTGGGGAAGGGCCTTGGCCAGATCAAGATAGGCTGTATGAACCACCTTGTCTTCATCCACAGCTCTGGTGACTGACTCAAAGAAGCTGACCAAGTTGAGCAGACTTGATCTACCCTTCACAAAACCAAACTGTGTGGGATCCAGAGTTTGGAGATTCCCTATATTCTTGTTTATTAGGTCCACGATGATGCATTCCATAGCCTTGCATATCAGACTCATCAGGCTAATGGGGCAATAGTTCCCAGGGTCTGTAGTTGCTCCTCCTTTGTGGAGAGGGATGACTGTAGCAGTGCGCCATTTGGTAAGGACAAAGCCTGAGGTGAGGCTGTGATTGAACAGGGCACACAGGTGAGGTGCCAGTTCATTCTGTAGTTCATGTAGAACACAGCCAGGGATATTGTCAGGTCCCATAGAAGCTGTATTCTTGGCCTTGGACAGTGCTGCTTTAACCTGTGCAGCAGTAATACTGGGTGCCTGGCAATCTACTGGTATTGTGATTGGTCCTTTGGGGGGGGGGGGTAAAGTTGGCACTGAATCTGCCGGCCAGTATATTGGTAATATCTGTTGGCTCGGTATAAGAGGTACCATTGTGCAGTATCAGTATTAATGGCCCATCTGGTACTGTGGGAGAGCAGGATTCTCAGATTTGATTAGTATTCTCTGAGACTGGTGGGGGGGGGCAAGAGAAACAAACTTCCTTAGCCTGAATTCAACCACTGACATTTCACTGGCTGATTAAGGGCTTGCTCCACACAAGCCAGTCAACTGCTTCTCCAAATGCTCAAAAGCACAGGATGGGTGGCAAAGGGACCAAGTCACATTGACAAAGTTGGCTGCTGAAGAGTGGGGGCCTCTATAGCTCCCCCCCCCACCAGCCAACAACAATAAGAGCTTGAATCATTGTTAACAAAGGCAAAGCAGGTTTCACTGCATTAATCTCTCCTGTCAGCACAAATGGTCAGTAATGGTACACAAACACACTGAGAAATGAGGTGAAGAGAAAACACTCATATGTGCTTTTTTCTCATCACAGTTCTGATTACTTGGATAAATGGCAATGTCCTGAGAATTCATTAAACCTATAGCTTAAAGTACAACTTCAGAATAACTAGCCGTATTGATTTTCAAACAGCTCTGAGCATTGCTGTTTTGCCTGACATCATAATGCAATATGAAACTGTGCTACAGAATTTTGTGAAAAAAAATACTCCTGTACTTTACATCAATGACACGCTGACATTTGTGAGTCACTATCACTGTGATTCATGACTGGGGGTGGGGCTACTGATCCATTACCTCAAATTAACCCACCTAGAGCCATATTCACTCACAAACATGCTGCTACAAATGTTTTTAATTTTGGCAATTTAACCATCAAATGTTCATATTTTTCTTAACCCCTTACTACTGCAATACAACAGGTCAATAGGGGGGTACGTGTCTTAAAAAAGGGTCTACATTATATTTGAAAGCACGAATGGTCACGTCCGTGAATTTTTTCCTCAGGGAAAAAATTCACAGGGCCGTATACAAAAAATACAAACTTCAAAACCCTGACCAAGTGGGGGACTTCGCCCCCCGACAACCCCTAACTAAACATACCAACTCCAAGATTGCTCTATGTTGGGGAAAAGGGCAATTCCCGATAATGGGCAACTGAATTTTTTCCTGAGGAAAAAAATTTGAGGATGTGTCCGTTCATGCTTCAGAGCATTCGCTCTTTAGGTGTCGATGATTATATGTTCGAAGAAAAGTCTATTTGAGCATATAGTATAGACCCCCACAAAAAAAAAAAAAAAACAAATTAAATGAAACTCAGTTCAAAATACCCATTGGTTTATGGGGGCTGGCAGTCCTTAAAAAAACAGTGACAACAACGTTTCTAAAATTAACAGCATTCACTGCGACTTGCTGCAGGCAAAGGTCATAGCTGTGGGAACATTCCTAGGCTGGCACTGCAATACTTTAAGGTGTTTGCTATTTTACATTCTCTGGATAATGATTCAGATATTATACAAGCAAGTAACATTCCAAAAAAGACTGGCTGCCAGGAAGGCAACAGAGCAAATCTTGTTAATTCTATATAACTAAAGCAGTAATGAAGCATACAAAAAAACTGTACAAATGTCTGACCTTGGATAAATGATGATGAACATGTGGCAATAAGGTGTCATTAAAAGGTGTTTGCAAGGTTCAACCTTTCTGTTACACATGACTACCTCCCACAGTACATGCAGCACTCCAGTCATACCATTCTCTTCACTAACTACTGATGCACAAATTTCACAAAAACTTAATTAAAATACAATGTGAACCTTATTTCTGCTGAGAGGCACAACCTACTCCTTTCAGCGGGTGGAACACTGTGTCAAAACTAAATAACACCCTGCCGTCTATGAAAATGTGACAGTACTTGAAAAATAAAGGAGGTGACATCATGCAAATTATTAATGCAAAAGTGTTATCAGGCATGCATCTTAAGGAAGAATTTTATTTTACTTAATTATCAGGGCAAGCCCACTGAATACAAGTACCCCCTTTTCAAGGGCAAGATAGGAGCACTATCGAGGCAAAAAATTGTTCAGAGTCACACAGTAGGCAAATGGATGTGAAAGGAATAAAACCCTTTTCCCATGAGTACAGGAGCCGGCTTGTATTAAAGCTTTAATCCTCTGTGCTATCAGGCTTTAAATGCATTCACAGAACAAAGTATGCATGCTCTCAATTTGCTAGAGGCTGTTCCCTAAAATTTAAAAAATACAGTTTTTGCATTTACATATGGCTTCAGAATAACAGACAATTTATGTAAAATAAAGACTGGATCAAATGCTTCTTTTCCCTAGAAAATCACAAATGCAGAACAGATTGCATTATAGCATTGGAAGCCCAAAAGTAGGTGCACCCATCCATCCTCAACCCCCTTTTTTCCATTTTTCATATAGGGTTGGGGTCTCAGTTCAACAATGACAATCACCTAGAGACATGGTTCACACTGCCAGGTGGCTAGCCCTGACAGAGTCCACCTACTGCATTGCCTTTGGAGTGTGGGAAGAAATGGAAGCATTCGGAGAAAGTCCACACAAACACAGGGAGGATACACATACCCCACACAGAAGGTACTCCATCCAATAAAGGAACCAGAGAACCTCCTAATAAAAAACAACACAAGACACCAGCTTACAACATCTTCCCTGAATAAATAAATACATGTAAGAGTGGTAATGTTGGAAGCATGCAAATGAATTAGAAGGCTGCAAGAAAATATACTGCCTGGCTAAAAGGCCCTCAGCTAAAACAGATTATAAATGTCTAGTACTTATATAAAAATCCTCTCTCTCTAGTAAAAGCACAACTACCAATATAAATGAACATTTACTTGATTAAAATTAATTCCTCTAAAAAGGTAGATGTAAACTAGCTATGAAAAGTAGCTCTCAGAAAAGTACTCTTGCAGTCTGTTACCAGAATAAACTTAGCATATGTTATCTAAAGGTCAGCAGAATGGAAGGAAAGATCACACACTGACATTCAGCTGTATCACAGTAAATATCCCGTTAGGAAAATATAACATCTGTTAATATGTACTTTTCTATCAAAATATATGAAAAGATAAAGTATATAGAGTATATATAAATCATGAATATTTGAAACAAGTGTATGTAAAGGACAGAAACATATGGATTGCTTTTATATGTTGTCTAAATAAATGTGAGAAACAGAAACTCATGTCTTGCTTCTGCATGCTTTCTAAGATACATTCTCAAACAAGGCTAGAGTTGAGTTAGTCACCAGAGCTGTGAATGCAGACAAGGTGGTTCATACAGCCTATCGTGAAAATATGGAACAATAATCTATCGATGCACGAGTACATCTATCTATTAAATGTACAAAATAACTTGGATATTGTAATTACGCAAGGAGACAAAAGAGGTACGATTGTGATTATGAACAAGAATGATTATTCGGGATCTATGAATGAGTTTTTAAGTGATGATAAAGTTTTTAAACTTATAAACAAGAATGCTATGAGCAGTATTATTCGTAAAGTTACCAGATGTATTTATGACCTGCAATTTCAAAATGAAGTATTGTGATCTTTATAGCTATTTTTATGTTACACATCCCATCTTCGCTAGAGACGGCTTGCTCCTGTCACCCTTAGGCTTTTGAATACTGGCCAAGGCTCTTGCCACCCCCATAGTGCCTTTTTTAGGCAAGGCTCAAAAGACAAACCCTCCACCGTAAATAGCACAACTAACAAAAAACTGAGGGTAATGCTACTCAATGCCAGAAGTCTAAACCTCAAAATGCATGCACTTCAGGCACTTTTCAGTATGGAGAAAATTGATATATGTGCAGTAACAGAAACCTGGTTTAAGGATCCAGCACTACCAGGCTACAACTCATACCATACATTTCGGCCACAAAACCCAGACCGAAATAGAAAAGGCGAGGGCGTATCCATATTCATCAAGGATACCCACACCTCCAGGTAAGTGGCACAACACGATACTTCAGAGATCAACCACGTGCAACTAACAATGGGCAAAACTGCAATCCAAATTGTCGCTTGCTACAGATCACCAACCATGTCCCAGCACCCTCATTCCGCATTTCTGGAAACATTGGGAAACAAAGGTCCTACCAAACACCCTGATATTGGGTGATTTCAATTACCCAAACATTAACTGGGAGAACTACTCAAGTACTAACTCCATTGCCAAACATTTCCTAGAATTTATAAACTCTAATGCCCTGGATCAACTGGTCAACTCCTCCTCCAGAGGTGACAACATATTGGACCTGGTCATCACCAACATGGGTGACCGGTGTTCCACACCGAAGGTCAATCCCTTGCTGGTTAGATCTGACCATAAATTAACCACTCTGAATATCCACATTCCGGCCCCACCCCCGGTGAAAGAAACCACCGTGAAAAACTTTTCAAAAGCAAACTTCACGTTACTCAACACCGATGTGGAGTTTCAGAGCCCCCATGCTAAAGGATAATGCTGTCCAAGCTGCAAAATCCTTTACAGATGCACTCTACGGGCACCTACATGAATGCATGGATTGTGCTATCCCAAGCAAAACCAAGACTCACTCCTCCAACAAAAGAAAACCAGTCTGGTGGACCCCTGTCATAAATAAGCTATATAACAGAAGGAGAAAACTAGTACAAAAAAAGAGTAAAATCCCAAGAAGGGAAGACATCCCTGATCAGCATCAGCAGGAAATTACGATCCCTCATAAAATCATCCAAGGCTATCTTCGAAAGAAAAATTGCCAAGGACTCCAAAGATAACCACAGGGCATTCTTTAGCTATGTCAAGAATCCAAGTGGCAA
This sequence comes from Protopterus annectens, assembly GCF_019279795.1. NCBI lineage: Eukaryota > Metazoa > Chordata > Ceratodontiformes > Protopteridae > Protopterus > Protopterus annectens. Next base: position 1,097,511,355 of record NC_056730.1, on the reverse strand, counting down.
TTCTCAAATCTGCTCGAAGTTAGTGCAGAATGGCACAAAATACACTGAACCGACCGATATCGCCAACATCCTAGCAGACAGGTTCAGTGCAAACTTCACCCTCAAAAGGGCCCATAACCATACCAGAAGAATGTCGTGCCCCCTGAAATCACAGACACTCAGGTTAAAACAGCACTCTCAAAAGCCAAAATCAAAGCATCAATGGGACTGGACGGTGTTCCCAGGCTGCGTACTACATGAACTCAAAGATGAACTAACCCCTCACCTAAACACACTGTTCAAACTCAGCTTCTCCACAGGCTACATGCCCACAGAGTGGCGTACAGCAACGGTTATTCCGCTCCACAAAGGTGGAGTCACAACAGACCCCAGGAACTATCACCCTATAAAGCTTGACTAGCTTGGTCTGCAAGGCTATGGACAGCATCATCATGGATCTCATTAACAGAGACATTGGGAACCTCCAAACACTGGACCCTACCCAGTTTGGCCTTGTGAAGGGAAGATCATACCTCCTAAACCTATTGGACTTTTATGAGACAGTTACCAATGCTATAGACGAGGAAAAAGTGGTCCACACAGCCTACCTAAACCTCGCAAAGGCCTTCAACACCATTCCCCATTCAGGTATTATAGACAAGCTCACCAGCCTGAACATAAACCCCTACGTCATGAGATGGGTTGCCAACTGGCTCACGGACAGAACCCACATGGTAAGAGTTGCGGGAGCTAGGTCTGACTCTGAACTGGTTACAAGTGACATTCCCCAGGGCTCAGTCCTAGGTCCCCTCCTGTTCGGCATACATTTCTCAGAGGTACAGGCTAGCACAGGTGGACTATGGCTGACCAAGTCTGCAGATGACTGCAAACTAGGGGATATAACTGACTCTCCGGCTAACAAGGACATCCTCCAAAAGGGTCTCACTGAGACAGATACCTGGTGTCAAAACCATGGCCTCAAGCTAAATGCCAAAAAATGCATAGTCATCCCCTTTGGAAATAACATAGTACCCACAAACTACCACATAGGTGGTAGCCCTCTAAATATGAAAGACGTAATAAGGGATCTGGGGACCCAAGTTGATAGTAACCTTTCCTTTGACAATCACATTGCCAAAGTGGTTAGAAAATCTTTCTATGTGGCCCACCTAAACTCAAAAGGGTTTGCATCCAGGTCAAAAGAGGTCACTGTGTCCCTCTATGCATCACTCATCAGACCCATCATAGAGTGCAACGCCCCATTTGGGATGTACCTTACAAGACACTTGCGACACCTGGAAAGACCACAGAAGTACCTCACCAAGAGGATCACTGGCCTCTAACAGATGCCCTATGCAGCTCGACTGAAGAAATCCAGCTGTACTCGGTTGCATACCGCCTATTCAGAGGTGATCTCTGCCTGACATACAAGGCCATGTCCAACCCAGAATTGATGGACATGCTCCACCTAAAGAAAACCATATCCCCTTGAGCCACATGCTCTAGGAATCTAAACCTCACCACAACAAGAAATAGGACGTGCCGGAGGGATAGATTCCTGTCCCAGAAACTTCCCATGCTTTGGAACAAGATTCCAATCTACATTAGGCAGAGCTCCTCACTAACCCTCTTCAAGAAAACCTTGACGAGTGGATGGGAAACAGAAAGTTTACCCCGGGGATCACTTCAGTGGCTGTGCTGGACAGAGGCACAGGGAACTAATCTAAGGGAGCGGCGTAAGCCAGCACATTCTGGCTAGGCTTATAAATGCCTTCAGGCAGATAGCGTAGTACCTACCTATGAACCTATTACTCTGGTTCTATATGGGCTACCAAAGATGCATAAAAAATAAAGAAAATCTGCCCATGAAGCAGATTGTTTCTGATATAGACTGGGTAACTGAACCGATTTCTTTATATTTAGAAATTCTGAAACCTTTTCTGAGTAATGTGCAAAGCTTTATACATGATACTAGTGATTTTTTGAAAATATTTTATTAGTGGTATGAAAATAATGAGAACAATGAGTTTATTCTTGCAACTTTAGACATTAGTTCACTGTTTACTGGAAGTAGTATTAAATAATGTATTTATGTTTAAGGAGATAATATTCCATCAGCTATTGGGTGTGGCAATGGGGACATCAGTTGTAAATACCTATGCAAATATAACACTCAATCATTGGGAAAATATGTACATTTTTAACCTGTTCGTACGTTACACTGAAAATATTTCTTTCTATAAGCGACTTGTGGATGATGTCTTTTTTATATGGAAGGGGGATGAATGGAGTTTGGTAGACTTTGTTTCCTATCTGGACAATACTAAAGAATTCTTATGATTTAAGTTAGCATAATGCAGAAGAAATAACTTTTCTGGATATTAGGATGAAAAAATTGGCAGAGAAGCTATCTACTAGCAGTTATAAAAAGGAAGTAATCGCTAGAATGTTGGCATGCCACAAAGATCCCAGAGAAGATTACATGATTAGAAAAAGTGTTGCTTCAACTGTCCCACTACCTCAGGTGGGGAGCATATGTGGACTCTGAGACTTGGGGGAGAAGATTAAAAGAACTGCCCACCAAGAAGCGGTTTGCTTGACTGGATAGATACACCAGCAACAAAGTTGTTAGCAAAAAGGCTTTATAGAGGATAGCAGATTAGGTGAAAAAGGGATGGTGTACAAGCTTGCAGAATTAACCTTGTTGACAGGGAGCGGAAGAGTCAGCTTGTTCCACCTTTTGACTTCTAAATAATGTGATGCAGTGACGAACTAAAGATGCTATCTGGTTCGTAGCACACAATTGAGAACTGTTGACTTTTAATTTTGTATCAGCAACAGATTCAGTTTTGCCAGATTAATAGTAACGCCTCAATCTGGCGCTTTAAGACAGGTAATTCCCAGTATGCAAGTGCTGACACCAGGTTGAATCAGTAAGACAGTAGTGAGCAGGCACTACTGCCACGTGTGTGGAAAAAGAATAGCGGGAGCTGTGGTTAAGTCAAGAAGAAAGCTCTGACTGGACGTGACCGACTCCCAGCTGAAGGTACTGAGGTCTTGAGTGTGCTTGTTTGATTTAATATAATCATATATGCGACATGGTACAGTACACATTCAGTAATCCTCATCCAGAATGTTAGGACGGGCTGTGCCATGACCACCTGTATCTATTACATTAACTGCTTAGAGTAGGAAGTGGGCAGTAGAGAACACAGCATGGGGGTGTGTAAGGGGAATGAGGAAGATGGACAGAGAAGAGGGGCTAATCATATCCCCTTTAGTGTGAGGTATGTTGAAGCTGTAACCTCCAAAAAAGAGGAAGACAAAAAAAAGGATGCCTCTCTCAGAGTCCAGCTGAATAACGCCAGGGGAAAAAAGGGAGAGATTAAATCCTGGGCAGTAGCACTAGGGAATGAGAAAATTTGGACCAGACACAGGTCCCAGACATTAAACTGAACACTGAGATGCAGAAAGGAACCAGTCTCCATGGAGCTGACAGAACAGACATCCAGAACTCCATTCCTGCTGAAGACCCCCACATGTAGGAAAAGGAAAACAGGGCTCCATAAAACTGGATGGAATACTTGTGAGATGGGGAAGAGGGATAAAGTACAGTTGTGTACACTTATCATGAATGTAGATGTTCAAGTGTATTCACTGTTGCAGGCATTAAATTTGGGATATCTGTTTGCAGGTAGCCCTCGGCCGGCCTGATTATCAAAGTCCTGGGTACTGCGTCTGATGCTGTCTCTTCTTCCATGACATCAGGTAGTCCGGGGTATAAAGCATGTATGCCATTACATCAGTTTTTCTTGCCCCAAATGTCAGGTGCCCCCATAATGGGAAGCAATTGTCAACAAGGTTACACCTCCCACAAAAAGCAAATACACCAGAAAGTTTAAATACAGTAAAAAAGAAGAAAGGTACAGCCAATAGATGTCAGGGGGCTGGATGGAGGGTAAACAGGACTGCAACAGTGAATACACTTGAACATCTACATTTATGGTAAGTGTACACAGCTGTACTATGTTCTTCGTGTTTCACTGTTTCAGTCATTACATTTGGGTAGATTCCCAAAGCTAAAGAAGGGAGGAGGCAGTTAGAGAGCATTAGAACCAGCTATTAAGCCCTGCAAGACTGCAGTGGCAAAACCAGCTCTGGATTTAGAAAAAATAGGCAAGTGGTAATGCTTGGTGAATGTATGTACCGTGCTGGATGTAGCAGCTTCTAGGATGTCCCTGATAGGAACACCTCTGAGAAAGGCTTTTGAAGTAGATGCAGCCATGGTGGAATGTGATCTTATCCCCTGTGGGGCAGGTTTTCCATCGTGCTTATAGCAAAAATGAATGCAATGGCCTATCCACTTAGAAATGGTTTGCTTTGAAATGGTCTTCCCCTCTGCCCTTGCAGCAAAGGCAACTAGCAGCTGTTCAGTTTTCCTGATAGGCTTAGACCTGTCTAAATAAAATCTAAGTTGTCTGTGCATGTCCAAAGAGTGCAGTATTCATTCTCCTTTGTTCTGTGGATTAGAAAAGAAGGTTGGCAAATGAATGGACTGATTAAGGGCCACACTGGATACCACCTTGGGCATCAAGGAAGGATTGGTCCAGAGGGACACCCTGTCTGCATGGGAGATGATGAAGGCTCCACTGCCATGAGGGCCTGTAATTCAGACACTCTTCTTGCTGAAGTGATGGCTAGAAGGAAGGCCATTTTCCAAGAAAGGAATTTCAACTCTGCAGTTGCCGCTGGCTCAAAAGGAGGTAGCGTTAGCTTTTCCAATACAAAGTTAAGGCCCCAGGCTGGTGTAGGGGCTCTCCTGGGTGGTGTTAAATTTTTGGCCCCTCTGAGGAACTGCTTCAGCAGGGGGTGAGAGAAGAGGGGTGACTCAGTATTGTAATGTACTGAAATGGCTGAGGCATGAATTTTAATAGATGAGAAGGAAAGGCCCTTGTGGAGCATCTCTGTTAAGTATTGAAGAATATGCAGTAAGGTGGGCACTGTTGTGCCCACCCCTGAGTTTGGCTCCAGGAACGGTATCTTTTCCACATTTCAGCATAGGATTTTCTAATACTAGGCCTCCTTGCTTCCAGAATGACATCCAGCACTTGCTTACTGAGGGAGGGTATTGGAGAGCTCAGGTAATTAGCCAGGCTGCAAGGTTCGGGGTTTGACGCTGAGGATGCAGAATCTGCCCCTCCTGCTGGGGACAGCAGGGAAGGGGTCTGAGGCAGATGCAATGGTTCCAGCAGTAACATACTGCACAAGAGGGGGTGCCAGTGCTGGCATGGCCAGTCTGGTGCAATGAGAATTGTCCTTGGCATGTCCTGTTTGATCTTTAGCAGAACTTTCAAGAGGACAGGCAGAGGGGGAAAGCATAAACTGAGAGGCTTTCCCAGGTGAAGGACAGGGCATCCACTTTCCAAGCTTTTCTGTGGGGAGTCCTTGTGCAGAATTTGTCCAATTGGTAGTTCTGAGGGGAGGCAAACAGATCTATCTCTGGATTCCGCCATTTGTTTCTCAAAATGTTGAATATCTTTGGTTCCAATTTCCACTCGTGTGGGTCCATCAGATTTCTGCTTAGGTTGCCTGCCAGAGAATTTAGCCTGCCTGGCAGGTATTGAGCTGGCAGGTGCACTTGGTAGCTCAAGGCTGTGTTCCACAGAGCCATGGCTAATCTGCAGAGAGGGTACAATAGGTTCCACCCTGCTTCTTTATGTACCACATAACAATAGTGATGTCTGTCTTTACCAATAAATGTCCTGGAAGAATATGGCCCTGGAATTCTGCACAGCCAACATTTCTTTTTGATTGATATGCAGGTGCATTTGACTCGGATTCCATTTGCCCTGAATGCACTGCCCTGCCAAGTGAGCCCCTCATGCATAGTCTGATGCGTCTGTTGTTAGGGCTTGGGCGGCAGGGGGTAGAGTGAATAGCAGTCCCTTGTTGTGGAAGCAGGCCTCTGCCCACCAAAGGAACTCTGTCTTTATACAAGGAATGATAGGGATCACTGATTCCAGGTCCTGAGAATGTTGACACCATAGGCTTTTTAGAAACCATTGTAGTTTCCTCATATGCAGTCTTGCATATGGAATTAGTAGGATGCAAGAGGCCATGAACCCCATGGCTTGCAGTATTTTCCTTGCAGATAGCTGGTCTTTGTGGTAGTAGTCTGAAGTAGGCTGTTAAATAAATTTGCTTCTCTGGCGTGAGGTAGGGCATCTGGGAAGTTGTGTTCAAGCTTGCTCCCAGGAATACAATTTGTTGGCAGGGTACTAGATGAGATTTCTTTTCGTTTATGGTGTACCCCCGTGAGGTTAGCAGTTTCTTTACAAATGCCAGATGATTTAAGAGTATGTCCTGGCTTTCTGCCTGAATTAGACAATCATCAAGGTATGGGTATATTTGAATATTTCTTTGCCTGCAGAATGCAATGACTTGAGCTAGGCACTTTGTGATACCCTAGGCGCAGTAGATAAGCCAAAGGGCAGTGCAGAGAACTGATAGTGCATGTAGCCTGCACTGAAGCGTAGGTATTTTCTGTAAGATTCCCTTATTGGGATGTGCAGGTAAGCTTCCTTTAAGTCCAATGTTGCCAACCAGGTATTTTTGCCTAGCATGGGAAGAAGCTGATGAGTTAACATTTTGAATTTTGGGATTACCAAAAATGTGTTTAGAATAGACAGGTACAGGATAGGACGCCAGGAGTTGTCTTTTGTGGGTACCAGGAAAAGTCTTGAGTACACTTTTCAGCCATGTAACCTGGACCAAAACACCAAAGGCAGAGGTGTGTCCATATTCATTAAGGATATCCACACCTCCAGGCTAGTTGCTCAGCATAATGCATCCGAGGTTATCCAAGTGCAACTAACTCTGGGTAAAACTGCAATCCAAATTGTAGCTTGCTACAGATCCCCCACCATGCCCCAGGATTCCCACTCCTCTTTTCTTGATGTACTGGAAAATATTAGGGTTCAACCAAACACCCTAACAATGGGCGACTTCAACTACCCCACCATTAACTGGGAAAACTACCCATGTACCAACTCCTTAGCTCAACGCTTTCTGGAATTCATAAACTTCAATGCCCTAGATCAACTTATCCACACCCCACCAGGGGCAACAATATCCTAAACCTAGTCATTACCAACATGAGTGACTGGTGTTCCACACCTGAAGTCAAGTCCTTGTTGGTCCAATCTAACCATAAGCTTATCACCCTTGATATCCACATCCCGCCCCCACCCCTCCATTAAGGAAACCACAGTAAAACATTTCTCTAAAGCCAACTTTATGCTTCTTAAGACAGAAGTGGTGAACTTCATGACACCCATGCAGATGGACAATACTGTTGCAACTGCTGAATCCTACACAAATGCACTCTATAAGCACTTACACGAGTGCATGGATCGTGCTATCCCAAACAGAACCAAGCTATCCTCCAAAAAAAGGAAGCCAATCTAGTGGTCCCCTGCCATAAACAAACTGTACAACAGAAGGAAGAAACTGTTGCAAAAGAGAGAAAAATCCCATGAGTGGAGGAGCTCCCTGGTCAGCCTCAGTAAGAAGCTGAGATCCCTTATAAGATCCTCCAAAGCTAGCTACGAAAACAAAATCGCCACTAAATCCAAGGACAACCACAAAGCATCCTATAGCTATGTCAAGAATCTAGATGGCAACACGCAGATCTGCTCTGAGTTACAGCACAAAGGCACGAAAATTACAGAAACAACTGATATTGCCAACATCTTGGCAGATCGGTTGAGTGCCAACTTTACCCCCCTCTCACCCCCTAAAGGGCCCATATCTATAGAGGAAGAATCCAGAGTCCCTGTTATTATAACTATGCAGGGAAAAGCTGCATTCTCTAAAGCCACAAACACAGCATCCATGGGACCGGACAACATTCCAGGCTGTGTTTTACACGAACTGGCTCCCCACTTAAGCACCATGTTCAATAATAGCCTCGCATCAGACTTTGTGCCAACTGAATGGCGCACAGCAACAGTTATCCCACTCCACAAAGGGGGAGCCACCACTGATCCCGGGAACTATCGACCTATTAGCCTGACAAGCCTGGTGTGCAAGGCCATGGAATGTATCATCATGGAACTCATAAACAAAGACATTGGTAACCTCCAAACTCTGGATCCCACCCAGTTTGGGTTTGTGAAAGGCAGATCATGCCTCCTGAACCTGATCGACTTCTTTGAGGCAGTCACCAAAGCCGTGGATGAGGATAAGGTGGTTTGCACAGCCTATCTTGACCTCGCCAAGGCTTGTGACACCATCCCCCATTCTGGAAATATAGCTAAACTCACTAAACTAGGTATAAATCCCTATGTCACAAGATGGGTCGCCAACTGGCTCACTGACAGAACCCTCACTGTAAAAGTTGCAGACTCCAAATCTGACCTCAAAGCAGTGACAAGTGGAGTACCACAGGGTTCCGTCCTGGGACCTCTCCTGTTTGGCATCTACTTCTCTGAAGTACAGGCTAACACAGAAAGACTCTGGCTGACGAGGTTTGCAGATTACTGCAAACTAGGAGCCATAGTCAAGTCCCCAAATGATGTGGACATCCTACAGAAGGGCCTCACTGAGACAGATGTCTGGTGTCAGAGCCATGGCCTCAAGCTCAATGCCAAAAAGTGCAGTGTCGTCCCCTTTGGTAAAAACACTGTACCCATGAACTACCACATAGGCAGCAATCTACTTAACACCGAATGCGTGATAAGAGACCTTGGGACCCAGGTGGACAGTAGTCTCTCCTTTGATAGTCACATCGCCACAGTAGTCAGGAAGTCCTTCTACATGGCACAGATCCTAAAAGGGTTCTCATCCAGGAAAAAAGAGGTCATTGTTCCCCTCTACTCGTCACTCATTAGACCCATTATAGAGTACAACACCCCTTTTGGAATTGTACCTCACAAGACATCTGCAGCAGCTGGAAAGGCCACAGAAGTACCTCACAAAGAGGATTACTGGCCTCAAACAAATGCCCTACACTGACCGCCTCAAAAAACTCCAGCTTTACTCTGCAGCATATCGCCTACTCCGAGGTGATCTCTGCCTAACATATAAAGCTATGTCAAACCTAGAGCTGTTGGACATGCTACACCTAAAAAAATCCCAATCCCTCCAGGCTACACGCTCTAGGGACCTAAACCTTGTCACCGCAATAAAGAGGACATGCCGGTGGGATAGAGTCTTGTCGCAGAGACTTCCTATACTCTGGAACAAGGTACCCATCTATGTCAAGCAAAGTTCTTCATTAGCACTCTTCAAGAAAAATCTTGATGAGTGGATGGGAAATAGGAAATACACACCGGGGATCACTTCCGTGTTTTCGCTGGACAGTGGCACAGGAAAATAACTTTCTTGGGTGGGGTAAGCTATGGTACCTTGCTGGCTAGGCTTACATAGGCCCTTGGGCCGATAGCCTAGTGCCTACCTATGAACCTATAAAAATCTTGTCCCCATTCTTCTGCTGGGTCAGGTTGAATAGCCCTGATACTTAGAAGAGAGGGAAACTGCTGTTGAGCTCCTGCCCACTGATTTGGGGTAGGTCTGGCCAACCGTTTGGGGTTGGTAAGGAGTGGAAGTGGAATCTGTATCCTTGGGAAACTATATTTAAAACCCATTTGTCTTGGGTAATGAGTTCCCAGTTTTTTGCATGCAGGGCGATTTTTCCCCTAAGGGGAGACAGTTCAGCAGGGCTTGGAAGGTTTAAGGTTAAGTCATTGTGACAGTTTACCATAGGAGGATGTCTTACTACTTCCAGCTTTGAAAGTGGGAGCCCCCCACTGCTTAGGCCTGTAAGTACCTTGAGACTGTAGCCTAGGTGGTCTGCTGTTCCTGGGTTTGGACTGAGAAGGCCTGGAAGAGACAGGAAAGGACCAATTCTTAGAAGGCCAATGTCTACTAAATCTGGGAGGCTGTACTTGTAGGAAGTCTTTAACACTTTGCAAAGATTTAGCTTTTTCCTCCATCCTTTTAAGCACTTCTTCTGCTTTGTTACCAAACAGGTGGTCCTGTTTTAAGGGAGCATCCAATAATTTAGCTTTAACATGATCTGCCAAATTTTGCTCCTTACACCAAGCATGCCTTCTAAGAACAGATCCACTGACAGCAGCCCTGCAAGATGCTTCTAAAGAGTCAAAACCACATTGCAAAGTATGTTTACCAACTTGTTCAGCAGAATGCATTAAATCCTGTAATTCTTTATTTTCAGCACAGACAGGAATTAACATAATTTTCTGTTTAAGTACTCTAATAATATGATGCTGATACTTTAACATATGAAACTGGCAGTTTAAGGCCCTAATGGCCAAAGGAGCAGAAGTGTATACCTTCTTACCCCATCTGTCCAGGGCCCTGGAATCTCTATCGGAGGGGGGTAGGGTTTTTGGCAGTAGTAGCCTTAATGCCTCTGGGTCCCTGTGAAATGTTCTCTGGGTCCGCAGTAGGATTCTTAAAGAGGAACTTGTAAGAGTCAGGAACCCTGTAATACCTGTCAGGTTTTCTGGGAGCTGGAGGTAAAGTGTCTGGTGCCAGGCTAGATTCCAAGAAGGCATCATCTACAATGTCCAGTACAGGAGGGATAGCTAAATGCCTGTGTTGAGGTAGGAGTACGAATTCCCTAAGCCTCTTTTTGGAGTCAGAGTAACCCTGGCTTTCCCAGTGGAAATGCTCCCTTAGAGTGTGCAAGGTTTCACCAAAAGAGAAGTCTTCTGGAGGGGAAGCAGAGGGTATGGAGTCCTCTGCATTAGAATCGTCATAGGTAGATAAGGGCAAATCCCGGTCATAAGAAGAAACAGAAATATCAGAATCCTGATCAGAAGGAAAATCAGTTTTAGGTCTCTTAGAGGGAGAATGCTGGCTTCCCCTAATTATAGGTTCATAGGTTCATACTAGGCTATCTGACCTAGGGCATTTATAAGCCTAGCCAGAGTGTGTGTGGCTTTCACCACCTCTTAGGATGAGAATACTACGCCCTTTTAGGGTTTAGTTTACTGTGCCTCTGTCTAGTAGTGACACAGAGATGACCCCCGGGGTAAACCTACGATCTCCCATCCACTCGTCAAGATTTCTCTTGAATAGAGTCAATGAGGGGCTCTGCCTAACATGGACTGGGATTCTGTTCCAGAGTGTAGGGAGCCTCTGGGTTATGAATCTGTCCCTCCAGCACGTCCTATTTATTTCTGTGTTGAGGTTTAAGTCTCTTGCTCTCATGGCTCTGATGGATTTGGATTTTCTGAGGTGGAGCATGTCCATTAATTCCGGATTGGACATGACCTTGTACGTCAGGCACAGATCACCTCTGAGTAGGTGGTATGCGACTGAATAGAGATGGAGTTTTTTCAGTCGGGCAGCATATGACATATGTTTATGACCCTTTATCCTCTTGGTGAGGAACTTTTGGGGTCTTTCCAACTACTGCAGGTGTTGGGTGAGATACATCCCAAATGCGGCATTGTACTCAATCATTGGCCTGATAAGAGAAGAGTACATGGGCACAATGACCTGTCTTGATCTAGATGTGAAACCCTTCATGATAAGGTGGGCAATATAGAAGGTCTTCCTAACCACTTTGGCAATGTGAGTGTCAAATGAGAGGTTACTGTCAACCTGGGTCCCTAGGTCCCTGATTACCTCTTCCGTACTTAATGGATTACCACCTATGTGGTAATTTGTCGGTACCTTGTTTTTCCCAAAGGGTATGACTATACATTTTTTGGTGTTCAGCTTAAGGCCATGGCTCTGGCACCAATTATCCGTTTCTATGAGGCCTCTCTGAAGGATGTTTGCATCCGCTGGAGTATCAATTATGGCGCCCAGTTTGCAGTCATCTGCGAACTTTGTCAGCCACAATCCTCCTATGTTTGCCTGTACCTCGGAAAAATAAATGCCGAACAAGAGGGGTCCCAGGACTGAGCCCTGTGGGACACCACTTGTGACTGGCTTAGAGTCTGACATAGCTCCAGCAACTCTGACCCTGTGGGTTCTGTCCTTGAGCCAGTTTGCAACCCATCTTGTGACATATGGGTTTACATTTAAGCTGGTGAGTTTGTCTATGATGCCCGAGTGGGGTATTGTGTCAAAGGCTTTTGCAAGATCAAGGTAGGCTGTGTGAACCGCCTTACCCTCATCAATGGCCTTAGTGACTGTTTCAAAAAGTCGACCAAGTTCAAAAGGCAGGATCTGCCCTTGACAAAGCCAAATTGGGTAGGATCCAATGTCTGTAGGTCCCCAATGTCTTTGTTTATGAGTTCCATAATGATCCTCTCCATAGCTTTGCAGACCAGGCTCGTCAAGCTTATGGGGCGGTAATTTCCAGGGTCCGTAGAAGCACCGCCTTTGTGAAGTGGGACCACTGTTGCCGTACGCTACTCTTTGGGTACGTATCCTGTAGTAAGGCTAAGATTAAACAGCAGCCTTATGTGTGGGTTTAGTTCCTCTTGAGTTCATGTAGCACACAGCCCGGGACACCATCCGTCCCATTGATGCTGTGTTTTTAGCTTTAGAGAGGGGCTCTCACCTGGGCATCTGAGATGTTAGGGAGGCTACACTCTGCTGGGATAGTTATTTCTCCTTTGGGGGAGGGAGGAGAAATTTGCACTGAACCTGTCTGCCAGAATGTTGGCAATGTCAGTGGGTTCAGTGTATTTTGTGTCATTTTGGACTAACTCTGAGCATATTTGGGAGTTTCCACCCAGGTTTCTAACATAGCTAAAGAAGGCCTTGTGATTGTTTTTTGTGTCTTTTGAGATTTTTCTCTCAAAGTTGGCCTTGGATGATTTTATGAGTGATCGTAGTTTTTTGCTAGTACTGATAAGAGATGCCTTCCCTTTTAGGGATTTTGCTCTGTCATGTAGTAGCTTCCTCCTCCTGTTGTAAAGTTTGTTTATGGCTGGGGTCCACCAGACTGGGCACCTGCCTTTGGAGGAATGGGTCTTGGTTTTATTTGGGATTGCATGATCCATGCATTCTTGAAGGTGCCCATAGAAGGCATTTGCAAAGGATTCAGCAGTGTGGGTTGTGGTTTCCACTGGCCCAGGGGCCTTGAAGGATACCACTTCAGTCTTAAGAAGTGTGAAGTTGGCTTTTGAGAAGTTCTTCACTGTGGTCTTTTGTGCAGGGGGTGGGGGTGGGATGTGGATTTCCAGTGAGATTAATTTATGGTCTGATCTTACCAAAGAGGGGTATACTTCCGGTGTGGAGCATTTTGTCCCCATGTTTGTGATGATCAGGTCTAGTATATTGTCTCCTCTTGTGGGAATGGTGACTAGTTGTTCCATCGCATTTGAGTTTATGAATTCTAGGAACCTTTGGGCTAGGGTGTTGGGGCTTGAGTAACGTTCCCAGTTTATGTTTGGGTAGTTGAAGTCTCCCAAAATGATGGTATTTGGAGAGACATTCATACTCTCCAGTGTCTTCAGGAAGGCTGTGTGGGGTTCCTGAGTTTGAGAGGGTGGTCTGTAGCATGCTACAAACTGTAAGGCAGTTTTGCCTATGGTTAGTTGCAACTGGATGGTCTCCGATGCTTCGTGCATTGCCACTAACCTGGAGGTGTGGGTATCTTTCATGAATATGAATACTCCCCCTCCTTTTGTGGTTCGGTCCAAGTTTTGGGGCCGGAAAGCATGATATGAGGTAAAACCTGATAGTGCTGGGGTGCTCTCAGGAGCCTTGAACCAAGTTTCAGTCACTGCACAGACATCGATGTTCTCCATACTGAGGAGGGCTTCGAGGGCGTGCATCTTGAGGTTTAGACTTCTGGCATTGAGCAGCATTACCCTTAGTTTTTTTTCCACTTGTGTTTTCTAGGGAGGTAGGTTTGTCATTTGAGCCTTGCCTAAAAAAGGCACTATGGGGTGGCAAGAGCCTTGGCCAATATCCGGAAGCCCAGGGTGACAGGTGCAAGCCATCCCTTGAAGCAGCGTGGCTTGTCAAGCATGTCATCCCAAGCAGACAGACATTGGATCCCCTTAGAATGACACCAGTAATTAAGCCAATTGTTAAAACTGATCATTTTGTCTTTGTACTGTGGCATCATTCTTGGTGAGGGTAAGATGCTGCTCAGGGTCAGGGTCATACCGGCCTGGGCTACATAATCAGAGAGCTCCTCTATGTCTCTTTTCATGTAGTCCAGGGAGGTACATCTCAGGTCGTTCACACCGGCATGTACAATGACTGAGTCATATTTGTACTTGCTGTGGAGTGACCTGAGTGCTTGTGTTATATGGTGGATTCTAGCTCCCGACAGGCAGCTTACTGTGACCTTTTCCTTGTTCAGTCTGGTGAGCGGGACATCAGTGTGTCTGACTATGGAGTCACCTGTTACAAGTGTGTCTGGCATGTTGTTTGGCCTTAAGGGCTGTGACTGTTTAGCACACTGACTTTGTGAACTATGTGTTGCATGTGCTATGTCTTGAGGTGGTGGTTGCTTGGGTGTCTGCTTTGGAGGCCTCTGTTGTTTTGGTAGATTTTTAATCAGCGGCTCCGAGTATGTTTTTGTGTGTTTATGTGTTTGGTTTGCAGTTGTGATAGTTCTATGTGAGACTGGGTTTGTGGTGTGCGTGGTTACCTTCTCCTCCTGACTGGTCTTGCCAGTACTGAAATGAGAGAGCTCAGCCTCCAGTTTGGCTATATAGTTGCATCTCTCGCATATATTTGTATTTGTTGGGAGGAGGAGAGGGTTGTCTGTGTACATGAGGCAATTGAAACATTGCCTCAAGATTCCCAAACTCACCAGCTGGACAGGAGAGGACGCCAGCAACTGACCCTTCGACATGCTAGAAATAGTGAAAAAGATTGCTGTGTAACTGAGTCAGAAAGGACCTATAGGGAAATGGGTACTCAAGGGAATTTAGGTGAATGAAGTACTTTCTTTTGTTTAAGAGTGCTTTACCTGTATAAAAAATGCTTTAGGAGCAAGTGCTGAGCTTTTCAGATAGAGTATAGGCTGTTTAGATTGCAAGTAGAACAGTTCTAAGGGAAAAATTGAAGAGCAGACTTGGCGGAGCCAGAAAAAGTTTAACCTTGTTTAACCGCTATGCGCACGACCGCGCAAGGCCATGCAAACGCGGATTTTAAACAATGAACTACAAAAGAGCTAGGAATGGTCCAAAACAACCAATTACTACAGCTTCTTGTGCTGAGGTCACTTCCCCCAAGGACAGGTAGGCTGCTCAAGGCTCCCCACTCCCACTGGTGAGCAAAGAAACTTCCTTCTATCCAAGTAAGGTAATGGACAACACAGGAACTACACCACAGCCCAGAATACAGCAATGCCTGTAAACTGGTCTAAACTAGTCGAGGAAGGTGGGAAAACAAGGATTATTTTTTTGTTTTTTTGGCAGAAACACACACGAAATGCAGATGTAGAGTAATAAGGTCTTCAGCCATTCTTATCATTTGATTTTTAGGCATATGGGCCTGACCATGCGGTTTGGATGTTGGTTTTCTAGGCGTGGGTCGAGTTTTAGGCCTTGAAGAAGAAGATGGCATCGATTTGAAATGCAAGTCCATAGGCCTGAATACACTCTCAGAAGCCAGTGCCTGCACAGTGGCTCCAGACCCATCCAAGGCAGAGACATCCGAAGGTTCCATAGTCGAAGAAGCATCTCGCGGCATACCGGACTATGAATGGGTCTCAGTAGAGGCCTGCAAATCTGAAGTAGTGGGTATCAGGGGCTGCAAAAGCGCCTCACTGACTACTGGCGAACTAACGACTAGCTTAACTGAAGCGGTGTGAGCAGCTTTGGAACTATGCAGTTTATCTTTACGCTTTTTCGGAATGTCGGTAGTCGGGAGGCTTACCGAAACCTTTTCTGGATAATTAAACCGAGCACCAAAATAGTCTCCTGCAAATATGGACTGACGACGAATAGGTCAAGGATTGAATAAAGCACAAAACCAGGATTGAATAAAGCACAAAAACAGTGAGAGACGTCGTGGTCTGGGCCTAGGCAAGGAATGCAGGAAGAATGAAAATCTTTATGAGGTATTTGCTTTCCACAGGTAATGCAATTGTTAACGTTTACTGACATCGGTTTAGAGCAAGAAAAAGGATCCCCAATAGGGTACTTAGCTTTTTTTTGAAAATTTCGGTTCTGAAACTCAAAAACGAAAATTTCAGGAGTCGGCTGACCGGCACTTGCGAACTGCTTCTGCTTCAGACACCGCGCGGCAAAAAAGACTGATGTAATGGCATCGGCTGTATGCTTTATACCCCTGACTACCTGACGCCATTGAAGAAGAGAGAGCATCTGATGCAGGACCCAAGACTTTGATAATCAGGCCTGCTGAGGGCTACCTGCAGGCAGATAATCCAAATGTAATAATTGCAACAGTAGAACAGCCAGACATCCAGCTTGTCTCAATGTCTTGTACCAATGTCAGCCTGCACAAGTTAAGTTAAAACAAACAAATCAATGGTCATAAACAATAATACTGTCATTCTCTTTACTGGAACATAACCATGCCCAGAGAACACCTGGGATATTAAGTGCCAATGAATGTTCCCTGGGTAAAGACTACAGAAGAGTTTGCTGAAACCCAATCTGCTGATGAAGGTTCCTTCGGTCTGTTGCAGTCTTTTTAATATTATCTGGGATAACAAACTCTCTTCTCTCTTACCGATCTCTCTTGGTGTCCCCCAAGCCTCTATTCTTGGCCCGCTTCTTTTCTCCCTTTTCATAAATGACCTTCAGGTAGCTATACCCCAGGCCACATGCATACAATATGCTGATGATTCCACACTTATTTGTTCTGCTAAAACAATCTCTGAACTATAAACAACTACACAAAATGTATTTAACACTGTAGAGTCTTGGTTCTTAAAACAATGCCTGCTTTTGAATGCTAAAAAAACCAAACTCCTCCTATTTAAGCCGACTACTAAGTCCCCCCCTTTAGAATTTTCTATTTCCTCCAGTAATGATACCCTTATATCACCTGATTCTACCACCAAGCTGCTAGGTGTCACGATAGATAACTGCCTTACCTTTGATAATCACATTAATAATACTATTAAAACTGTAAACAGAAAGCTGGGCTCCTTATACAGAATCAAAATGTTCTTAACTCCTACAGCCAAAGCTACACTTGCCCACTTCTCATCTGACCTCCACTCTTCTCTATGCATCACCCATTTATACTAACCTAAAGAAAAATAATCTATCTAAACTGTCTAACACTTATAACAGTATAGCTAGATTTGTTACCGGATCAATTTAGAACTCATCACTGTCTAAACCTACAACAACTTCACTGGCTTGAACTTGAAAACTCATTGCTTCTTTCCCAACTTACATTTGTCCATAGGATTTTCTACCATCCCAATAACACTCCAATACTATCCAACCTCTTTACTCCTTATACCAACCTCAATTCACTTCGCTCCTCAAATAAACTTCTAGTATCCTTAACTAAAACTAATAACTGTGCTGGTGCCTCCCTTTTTTCCAACACCATTGGTAAGTACTGGAATCATCTTCCTACTGAACTTACTTCCATTCCATCCCTGGCACTCTAAGCAAAAACTCAAATTATACCTTAAAAAACACTGGTTATGCTCTTGCTTTAACCCTGATTAAACTTGCTCTACCTCCTTTCATTCCCACTCCCTTCCCCTGGTAGCCTACCACCTTTCTCAATGCTTTTTTACCATGACACTACCTTCACTACAAAGGATGTCCTGCCTTCTCTACTCTTTTCTAGTAGATAATAGAATTTTAAGTTTTCTTTGTTTGCCTGCCAATTATCTTTTCTTCTCCAAATTGTTTAATTTAACTTTGAATCATGTACACATTATGTATTAAACTCGTAGAGTGTAGAATTGTAAACTTATTTATCTCTTCATATTATTCTTCTCTGTATTATGTAACTATTTGTCTCTATGTGGAGCTTTTCTCCCCGGGCCTCTGCTGAAAATGGAAATATATCCAGTTAGACTAGCCCGGTTAACAAATGTAAAATAAAAATAAAATAAAATTATTGGATGACCCCAAAAAGAGCTAAATTATCGGATCCAAAGAATTCACGGGTCCAAATGAGCCAAGCTTGGATGACAGTTCTGAGCCAGAAGGAACTGGATCCAAGAACAGCACAGCTTACTCCGTCAACTCTGGGATGCTAATACCTCGGATTCAGCAAGGAAAAAGGAGAGATACATCATATCCCTCCATTTAAAGGTGGACAATCCAAAGTCACTGGATCCACAGACAACTCAGCTGCATCTGTAACTTATATAGGTTCCAAGAAGTGCTACAGTGTTGCCTGTCAGACCCTAGGTTTAGGATCCAAGGAAGAGAAGTCAAGAACCAAGGATCATACTCACTCTTCCTATGGAATGCACTGTCTCAACCTCATGGAGACACAGGAAACCAAGATCCAGGAAGTGTCCAACAAAAGCTGTTGGATCCTAGGCATAGAACCTGAAGGGAACAATGGTCTGCAGCAGAAAACCACATGGAAGATAGCATGCACCTCTTTCCAGGCCGCCAGAAGCCACATTCGACTAAGGTGCCATCGGACCCAGGCACATCTTGGATCCGAAAGGAGCACCCCCTGCAAGCACATAGTAATCTGTAGGATCCTAAACATAGAATCCTAGAAGTCTGTCCGGCTCCAAGCTCAGGATCTGAGAAAAGGATCTGAGGTGGAGACTGTAGCTGACCATACCTGAAGACCTTGGATTTGATGACAAAAGAGTGAGCAGGAGTGCAAAGGAACCATTCCTGATGGATCTGAGGAGGACTAAGAATCCACAGGTGATCCAAGGGCCTTCCCATCCGAGGACTAGGATCAGAACCCTGAAGCTTGATTCTGTTGATTGATTCAGCTGGGGGGGGGGGGGGGGTTTCGTGTCCCTATAGAAAACAATACGACCTGGCATTCTGCCTTATCAGAGCAATGCCATACACAATGAAGTGATATGGGCCCCCAAAGGAAAACCCCTCCTGAAAGGCAACAAGTTAGTAATTAGCAGGACTGATATTTCAAACTCATTCTTTTGGTTACCCAACCAACTAAATTACTAAAAACTACTTTGTAAAAAAAACAAGTAAAGAAGAGCGCAAAGCAGAGAAAATAAATACTGAAAACAGAAGCCAAACAGAGAAACAGTATTTTAACTGCCATGCATGAGGTCACAGGGGAAGCCAGAGCAAAGAACATAACAGAGACACACCAGAAAAGGGAAAGGTTAATTGAAACCGAAAAATAGACAATGAAACCTTTAATGTATCCCCTCAGTGCTGAAACAATAAACTTACACCTTGTTTTGCCAGGTAGGCAGACTAGACACACAAATGTAACACAAAGGAAGCAAGACTGAGGGAATAAAAAACCTTGTACCTCAGGAAAAAAGACTCTCAATGTTAAACTCTGCACCAAATCACTTAAAGGCATAAAGTCTACAAGCAAAGGTCTGTTGATGTTCCGATCGCAATCGTAAGCAAAGGGCTGGACATGCTCCTTGGATGGAGCACTCTGAAAGACATGGCACTGTTAACCACTGTCACCATAAAAATAACGGGTTTAACGAAAAACAGGCAAAACTTCAACACACCCTGAGAACCTGAGACAAAAAAGGAAGAGGGAGGGGAAGGGAACCTGAGGAGAACATAACCAACACTGCACGACCGTTAGCTGAGAGAGGCATAAAAGAGAGACTCACTACCCAACAGAATGACTTCAGATTTACCAAAAAAAAGGCTTCTTCTAACAGAGGTGTCACAGTTTAATAGAAGTTGAACTGGCAAACATTTTCAAAGAAACAAAGTCGCAAACTAAAAGTGACTGGCAATAGGTGGGAAAGCCTAAAGGGACTCAGAAGGAAGAGAAAACAGAGTAAACAACTCACACTACAATAACAAGAATCAAGATGGAGGAAGGAACTATAGAAGTAAGAAGGAAACATAAGAAAGGAACCGAGAATCAGATTCATAACCCATCAGTGAGGAAGAATGAGAGGGACAACATCATATACATCTTTATTAAATTACCACTTATTACACAGGCAATCAGGCAATTATACATTTATGTAAATGAAAACAAACCATATAAACATAATACCAGTTGCAAGCATTTTACATCACAAACCATACTGACACAATCTCACTTGCAAACATTATACATCACTTATCCAATCATTGTTAGCCAAACATTACATAGCTCATTCAAATCCTGCCTTTTAAACCTCATTCCTCCCCTGTATGTATTGTTCCCACAATTCCCACTTTTCCTACGTAATTTGCTCCTACCCTTTACTAAAGAATCCCAATTCCAATTGTTTTATCTCTATAGCTATTATTCACTACTTCTAGTACAGTTGGTTTAGACTTTGATTTACATTTTCTAGAAAAATATTTTGACAACCACCATAATTAGACTGAACAAGGTCTTACTATGTCTAGACAATGCAAATTCTGTATCACATCTCAGAAAAATTATTTCTCTACTTATACCAATTTGCTTACCTAGCGTCTCTGACAGAGTAGTCTGCAGGTAATCTTTAAAGGACTGCCAACACATTACACTCCCAGAAAATATGTTCCCAATTTCCTTTCTTCCCCATCACACCTCCAGCATTTGCTGTCTACCTGAGGAAATATTTTCAGGAGTCTACTTGGGATATAAAAATATCTATGTAAACATTTCCGAGCAAAAACCTTAAAACTACTAGATTTTGATGCATATTTGGGAGACAAACATATATGCCCCACTGCTTCTTTGTGAATTGCTTATCCAATCTTTCTTCCAATCCTTTCTAACCTCCTCTGATTGATTCTTATAGTCATCATGCAATATTTGATATGCTCTACTAACTATTCCTTTTTTAACAGCAGATTCTGTTCTAGATTCTACTAAAAACTCTACCAGTGTCTTTCATTTAGGACCTACCAATTTCTCTTTACCTATACTCTGTTATCAATCCTTGATAGGGAAGGCAATCTCTAACCTGCAGTCTAAATAAAGTCTTGGCATATTCCAATTCTATTACCTTTCTCTCTATAGTTATTTGTTCCCCATACCTTGGTTCCTTTGCCTGTTTTCTCCAACAAATTCCAGCCCCGTCTTGCCTATTGTTTGTGTCCCTAATTGCAGTCATCCTATCAGAAGAATCTCCTTTCTCTTAGAATACTTTCTGCTACTTTATGGATATAATACTCTGCATGATTATTATTATTCTCCTTAAAGGTCTGCATCAAAAATCCCAGTCTCTCATTGTTTCTTGAGCTTCCCCGTTTCATCATTATCCCTTTCCACTTTGAATTATAGGTTTCTGTTTGTGCTATGTTTAGGAGCCTTAACGGTATAGCTCTGAAATACCCCTTCAAATCAGCTAATCAAAATCTGCCCTGTTCTATTGGAAGAATCATCTTATTCCACTTGACTCTTGCCATCATCCCCTCCTGGGCAAAATCCTTTAGCTCTTTATTAATTGCTGTCCACAACTTCTCTGCTTGATAAAAATATGCCTGACCACTGTATAAGACTAAGGGGACTAAAAAACTTTTAACTGCTTGTATCTTATTATCCATATAACAGAGCTTTCAATTTCTCATTTTTTTGTATTATCTTTTGTTTAGTCTCTTCCCACATAAACTTAGCTGCCACACCAAGATAATTTTTAGCACGTACTCCTAAATACTTCATTTTATCATGTTCCCCAAAAGTATAGATATTGCTGAACCAATTTGCGTGTGGGTACATCATATATCACTATTGTCTTTGTTTTAGCTTCATTCATTTTGTATTCTGAAAAGATCTGTAACTGTCTCAAAATGTTCCACAACACTGTAATGTCCTTTTCTGGTTTTATCAGGTATAAAATATTATCTGCAAATATAGTCAGCTTTTCTTGACTATTATACCAATTACATCCTTGAATTTCTAAGTCTCTTTCATTTTTTTTTTTGCCAATGGTTCTTCTAAATACAATACAAATAATAAAGGGGAAAGAGGACACCCCTGCCTGGCTCCTTTGCTGAAGCAGAAATTATCAGAGAGGAGCCCACACACTTTAATTTTCACCTCCGATTCCTCACAAATTCTCCTAGTCAACCTTATAATTTTATCAAGGAATGCAAATGCTTCCATTGCCCTGCTCATAAAGTCCTAGATTACTCTGTCAGATGCTTTCTCTGCATCCAGACCCACCAACAACAGTGGTATTTTCTTGCATTCTGCTTCCCTCTGGATCATCAGTGTTCTGTTAATGTTGTCAAATGTTTGCCTCTCCTCCACAAACCCACACTGATTAAAGAAGAAACTGTTGCAAAAAAAAAAAAAAAAAAAAAAGA
This sequence comes from Protopterus annectens, assembly GCF_019279795.1. Lineage (NCBI taxonomy): Eukaryota > Metazoa > Chordata > Ceratodontiformes > Protopteridae > Protopterus > Protopterus annectens. Next base: position 1,097,489,057 of record NC_056730.1, on the reverse strand, counting down.
GTAAAATCCCATAATTGGAGGAACTCCTTGTTCAGCCTCAGTAAGAAGCTGAGATCCCTCATAAAATCCTCCAAAGCTAGCTATGAAAACAAGATTGTCACTGATTCTAAAGGCAACCACAAAGCATTCTATAGCTATGTCAAGAATCTCAATGCAACACTCAGATCTGCTCTGAGTTACAGCACAATGACACTAAATATACAGAACCAACTGATATTGCCAACATCCCGGCAGATAGGTTCAGTGCTAACTTTACCCCCCTCTCACCCCCTAAAGGGCCCATCTCTATACCAGAAGAATGTAAAGTTCCTGTAATCACGGCTGCACAGGTAAAAACCTCACTATCCAAAACCAAGAACACAGCATCCATGGGACCTGACAACATCCCAGGCTGCCTTCTACATGAACTACAGAATGAACTGGCACCCCATCCAAGTACCATGTTCAGTCATAGCCTCACTTCAGGCTTTGTGCCTACAGAATGGTGCACCGTGACGGTTATCCCACTCCACAAAGGGGGAGCCACAACAGACCTTGGGAACTACCACCCTCATTAGCCTGACAAGCCTGGTCTGAAAGACCATGGAACGTATCATCATGGAACTCATAAACAAAGACATTGGAGAACTCCAAACTCTGGACCTCACACAGTTCGGGTTTGTAAAAGGCTGATCATGTCTCCTAAACCTGATAGAATTCTTTGAAGCAGTCACCAAAGCCATAGATGAGGGTAAGGTGGTTCACACAGCCTATCGAGATCTCGCCAAGGAGTTCAACACCATCCCCCACTCTGGAATTATAAATAAACTCACTAAACTAGGTATAAATCCCTGTGTCACAAGATGGGTTGCCAACTGGCTTACTGACAGAACCCACACTGTGAAAGTAGCAGACTCCAAAATCAGACTTCAGACCAGTGACAAGTTGAGTACCACAGGGTTCAGTCCTGGGCACTCTCCTGCTTGATATCTACTTCTCTGAAGTACAGGCTAACAAAGAAGGTCTTTGGCTAAATAAGTTCACAGATGACTGCAAACTAGGAGCCATAATTGAAACTCCTAACGATGTGGACATCCTACAAAAGGGCCTCACTGAGACAGATGCCTGGTGTCAAAGCCATGGCCTCAAGCTCAATGCCAAAAAGTGCATGGTCATCCCCTTTGGTAAAAACTCTGTAACCATGAACTACCACAGAGATCGTAGTCTACTTAACACCAGAAGTGTGATAAGAGACCTTGGGACACAGGTGGACAGTAGTCTCTCCTTTGATAATCACATCACCACAGTGGTCAGGAAATCCCTCTAACTGGCACACCTCATCACAAAAGGTTTCTTATCCAGAAAAAAAGAGGTCATTGCTCCCCTCTACTCATCACTCATTAGACCCATTATAGAGTACAACGCCCCTTTTGGTATGTACCTCACAAGACATCTACAACAACTGGAAAGGCCGCAGAAATACCTCACAGAGAGGATTACTGGCCTCAAACAGATGCCCTAAGCAGACAGTCTCAAAAAACTCCAGCTTTACTCCGTCGCTTATCGCCTACTCAGAGGCGATCTCTGCCTAACACACAAAGCTATGTCAAACCCAGAGCTGTTGGACATGTTCCACTTAAAGAAATCCCAGTCCCTCCGAGCTACACGCTCTAGGGACTTAAACCTTGTCACCACAATAAATAGAACATGCTGCAGGGACAGATTCCTGTCCCAGAGACTTCCCATACTCTGGAACAGACTACCAATCTATGTCAAACAGAGCTCCTCATTAGCACTCTTCAAGAAAAATCTTGACGATTGGATGGGTAATAGGAAATTCACCCCGGGGATCACTTCTGTGGTTCTGCCGTACAGGGGCATAGGAAAATAATTTTCTTGGGTGGCGAAAGCCAGGGTACCTTTTTGGCTAGGATTGTATAGGCCCTAGGGCCAATAGCCTAGTACCTACCTATGAACCTATGATCCTGATCCATATCCATCACTTTTGCCATTCGTTTAGCCATTGTAGACAACAACATACTTTGTAATCATGATTTAATAGTGAAATGGGCCTGTATGATGAATCTGGATCTGGTGGAGCTTTACCTTCTTCAGGTACTACAGCTACCACTGCTTACTTCCAGGGTGTTGGTATTTCTCCTCCTCTTAAAATGCCGTTAAACAAAACCTTCTAGATCGTTATCATTTTCTCCCTTCTAGCTTCCAAACTTCCACAGGAATACCATCTATTCCTAGAGACTTTCCTGTGGATCGGTTTTATATATATATATCACAATTTTTATCTCATCTCCTATCATAGTAACTGAGCCTCATCTACCTTTACCTTGGCATATTTAATTCTTCCATAAACATTTCCATTTGTTCCTTTTTTTTTATTTATATATTTCTCTGCTTTATAAAGACTTTCATAGAATTCCCAAAATATTTCTAATACCGCTACAAGACCTGTTCTTATCTTCCTTGTTACAGAATCCCTAAGCTCGGCAACAGCCCTTTCTACTTTCTGTTGCCCGAGTTGTGGTAAAGGTATTTGTGCTCTAGAGTCATTACCAAAAAGTGGCTGTTTAACAGCAATCTTTCTAAACTCAAAATTATTTTTTGTTTAGCATTCTGCAGTTGCTCCTCTTCTTGTTTTGTGGGAATCCCCCTATTCTGCAATACTTTAACATTTGTCAGTCTCTGTAAATAATTCTTGTTACTTCTTTACCAAGTCTCCCTTTCCTTTACTTTCACCATGTTTTTAAACTCTGCTTTAATTTTATCCCACTCCCTAGCTATACTTTCAGAAGGACGACAAGTTGCTGGTGCACAAATGTCATCCATGGAGGCTCAAGATTGAAAAATTGCAGATATAGCCATAGCTCTTGTAGAGTGAGCCTGTTTGGGTCTAGGCAGGTCAATTTTCTTTTTGTTATAAATGAAGGATATACAGTCTCTTAGCCATCTGGCTAAAGTTACATTGCTGACTGGTTTGCCAATTTTGGTACTTGAGAAGAAAACAATTGGTCTGACTTTCGAATATCTTTTTTCTTGTGCAGGTAAAAACAACTGTCTGTGAACAATCTAAAAAGGGTAGGGAGTATTCTACTTTACTGGAAAAATTGGGAAGAATACTGGAAGATTAATAGTTGGATTAATATTAGTGTCTGACACTACCTTAGTAAGAAAGGAGGGATTCATCCTTAAGGCAACTCTGTCTTTATGAAACATCAGGTATGGCGGCTTACAAGATAAAGCTTAAATTTCAGAAATCCTCCTGGCAGAAATTATTGCTACAAGGAATAAGGTTTTCCAAGACAAATATTTTAGGTCACATTTGGCAAAAGGTTCAAAAGGCAACTGAACAATGGACTGCAATACAAGGGTAAAATCTGTTCGATGGGTGCTGAAAGGGAGCAATATTCCTTTTGTGGAACCAAAATGTAAATCTCTTCTATTTACTAATGTAGAGTTTACTTGTAGGTGGCTTATGAGAGTCTAAGAGAATTCTACGAACCAAGGAAGGAAGATTAACTTTCCTGGCAATTAACAGAACTGGTGGAACCATGCTGTCAGCTTGAGGTTCGGGAGGTATGGCTGTATCAAGTCTTCTGGGTGACAGAGGAGATCCAGAGTCCAGGGTCTTTGTATCAGGTACGACCAGAGAAAGGGAAAATCAAATTTGTCGAGGCCAGTAACGGGCAATGAGGATCACTCTGCTGTTCAAATTGAGGGTTTTCTGTTGGAATTTCGGAATTAAAGGAACCAGTGGAAAGGCATACAGAAGTCTGGGTGGCCAATTGTGCAGAACAGCATCCCTGGGTGACTCCCCCAGTGGGAGGGGGTTAGGGCAAAGTAGTTGTTGCACTTGATGTTCAGGGGCGAGGCAAAGAGATTGCAGCAAGGCTGGCTCCATTGAAGAAAAATAATTTCCGTCACTTTGGGATGGGGAGACTCGTGAGGTAGAAGAATAGACCTGCTTAGTTTGTCTGCTATCACACTGGAGCTCCCTGGAATATGCACTGCTATCAGAAAGCAGTTGGAAGAAATTTCCCACTGTCACACTCTGAGAGCTTCTTGACAAAGAGGTAAGAATTGGTTCCTCCCCGTTTGTTGATGTACCAAACTACTGACTTGTTGTCTATTTGAATTGTAACAATTCCTAGACAAACAGTTTGAAAGGCTTGCAATGCAAAAAGAAATGCTCTCATCTCTAGAGCACTAATATGCAATCTGGCCTCGATGGGGGGCCAAGTGCTTTGTACAGTCTTGCCCAGATAATGCCCCCCACTCCATCTGGGATGCGTCCGTGGTCACTATGGCCATGGGTTGCAGTGTGACAAAGGGACAGCCTAGAAGAATGTCATCCAGGTGCATCCACCACGCTAGAGCTTTTCTGCAAAGACTGGTGATCAAAATTTGAGCTGACATATGCTGGTGAAGTAATGACCACTGAGATGCGAGTAGCCACTGGAGAATTCGCATATGAAATTTTGCCAGGGGAACTAGAGTTATTGCAGCCACCACTGATCCTAAGGCTTTTGTAAGACTAGATGGGCAGGTACTTTTTTGCTGTGTTGTTTCTTTCAAACTTGTTCCCTGATTTCAGTAATCTCAGTGGAGGAAGGGGAGCATAAGTAAGTTCTCATACTCAGCAGTGCCCTTATTAATTCTAAACTTTGAGATGGAGTCAGTTGAGACTTTTGTAATTCACAGTAGTTCCTAGGTTTGAAAAGTATGGAGAATGTAGTCTCTTGCTACTAGCAACAGATGCCTGATCGGACCGGTAATGAGCCAGTCATCTAAACAGGGAAACACCTGGAATCCTTGCAGTCTCAAATAATCTGCTACTACTGCCATGCATTTGGTCAACACCCTGGGGGCTGTGGTGAGATCAAAGGGCAGAACTCTGAACTGAAAGTGACTTGCTTCCAGCCGGAAGTGGAGGAACCTTCTGGAACACTTGGCCATTTTTATGTGGTAATACGCATCCTGAAGGTCTGTCGAGCGCATCCAGTCGTCCTTCTCCAAAAAAGGAAGAATGGACTGCACTGTGACCATCCGGAATTTTGTTTGCCGAACTGATTTGTTCAGTAGGCTGAGATCTAAAAGTGGTCTCTAGTCTCTTGTCTTTTTTTGGCACTAAAAAGAATCTTGAGTAAGTTTCAGACTCCTCCTGGTTTGGTGGGACGTCTTGGATGACTCTTTTTCTGCAGCAGTCTTTGGACCTCTAGGACTGCTGGTTCCCTCTGATTGGGTGGAACATTGGTAATTAATTTTTGGAAATGGGAGGGGCAAGAAAAAAAGGGATGGCATAACCTCTGGATATAATCCTATGCACCCAAGTATCTGATGTGATTTCTAGCCAAGCATTTTGGTGAAAAGACAAGTGTCCCCCGACATCCTCCAGAGGAAGGCAATCGGGTGTCCATTCAGGAATGCTGACCGGGTTTCCCAGAAAAGGAATCTGTGAAACCCTGATTTTGCTGGCCCCATCTACTGTGTGGCTGGCATCTTCCATCAGAGTTCCCCCTCTGCCTTAGGGGAACTTTCAACACGTGTATCCTGAAAAGGCCCTCTAAATTTTTTGAACCACATTTTTCCACCAACTCTCTGATTCCTGGAAAAAGGTTTTTGAGGAGTGGAAAAATGCATTCCCATAGCAGAAAGAGTCTTTCCATCTTTCTCACACCTGGATAACGTTTCTCTAACCTCTGGGCCAAACAAGGATGATCCATCAAAGGTAACAAGGATGAACAAAGACTTAAATGGTTCCAGAAAGTCAAAAGTAACAACCAAGCTTGTCTCCTTATGGCTATGCTTGAACCCACTGCTTTTGTAGTCCCTTCAGCTGCATGGATGAATTAGATAAAGACTCCACGTTAGCTGAGAGTTAACTTTGTCTTGTACCTCCTCAGAGACAACTCCTGCCAGGGTGTTCAAGAGCTCCTTGATCAGATCCCTTTGAAGCCATGTGAAATGTGCCAGAAAATTCAAAGACTATAATGCAAAGGTCAATGAAGCATAAATCTGTTTACCAAACCTATCCATCATCCGGGACTCTCTGTTGGTTGGATGGATAGAGGAGCTTTCCTCAGCCAGTTCCTTTTTTGTGGCCACCGCTACAACCATGGCATCTACTACTAAACCTTTTGCCCAAAATTCCAAAACTGTTTATCTACTGGAAGGGATAACATTTTGTCTAGCCTCCTAGAGACAGATTCAATGGAGTCGGGCACATTCCACAACCCCTGAGAAATTAACTGAACAAGTTAATCAGTGGGAAGAATCACACAAGCGGTAGCTGGGCATATGTCAAAAGCCTGCAGTTATACTGATTCCTCAGGGGTAGGGTTTTGGGACTTCCAGTCACCCTTCTGTTTCAAAATTTCCACGATGTCGCCAAAGGAGACATCAAGGGGTGATCTGGGGGATCCTCTCTCTTCATCAAAATTGGTATCTTCAGTGATGGAATCCTGCGGGGACTCTAAGTGCTTCCTCTTGCACTTTTTTCTTCAGTGGGACCTCATCAGGGGATGTTCCGGTGAGGTATCAGAAGACGACAAAATGAATCTGACCCTCCTGAGGTTTTAGCACTCATTGTTCCAGTGGAGGATCAGGCCAGATAACTGGATTCGAGGAAGGAATATGCTTTGAGGAGGAGGAGGTCAACCACATGGCCGAGGCAGCCAAGGCTATCCTCCATAACCTTGAAGGATGCACCCCCCCCCCCGAAGAGGGTAGGGAGCCTGGAACTGAGATAGACTGCCTTGGGACCAAGGTCACTCCATGCTCCGAGACCACCTCTGAAACAGAAGCTGGAGTCAAACTGACCCTAGCTGGACCCCCAAGGTGCAGGGATGACGTCGATAAAATTGGAGTTGACTCCTGCCCTATGGGGCTGACCTAGTAGATACAGCTCCATGAGGCTTCTGGGTCCAACAGAAATGAAGAACCCAGAGCTTGAATCAGTGCCAAAGTAGTAGAGGCTCTAGGAACCGATACAGCTAACACCGGACAACTCAAAGCTGTAATCTCCAAGGCCTCAGAGGAGGTTGGAGAAGTAGTAGTCAAAGGGGTGAAAGAATGCCTGGCACCCGAAGGAGTAAGAGTTGAGGGGACAACTGAAATTCCTCTTGCCCATAAAATCTTCTTAACCAGTCTCTCCACTTCAGTATCTGAAAAGTTATTGGTGAAATGGATGGAAGACACTGAGGGACACCAGGGTCTATGCAAAAAGACTTCAGGTAATTCCCCAGGGAATAGGTCAATGGAAAGAAAAAATTGAAATCTAGGCTCTTGTCAGCTAGAAATACTCAGAGCAGATTCAGTCTGCACCGAAGAAATGCTCAGAGCTGTAGCCTTTGGAACTGAGCTAGTGGTTTGAATTTGTGCCGAAGCCCTTGGAATTGAAGGTTTAGATGTAATAGACTGTGTCAGTGCCAACACTTCAGAATCAACTTCCATCAGAGCTGAAGAGCTTTTTGTCCCAGAGGATTTAATCCTTTTGAAAGGTTGTGCCACTGGAAAAGATAGCATGTTCATGCTTCTTTTCTTGGCCTTCCCAGAGGAATAAGAGGAGGAGGAAGTAGACGAGATATGAGTTTTACTTTTTCCAACAGATATGGTTTCACCGAAGGCAGTCAGAATTAAACCTTTTAAAATAAGCTTGTTTTTTTCTCTCTATTAAAACTCTGTGGCTAAAGCAATGACAATCTTCTTGCAAATGATGCGGTCCCAAGTATTAAACACACAAAGCGTGCAAGTCTGAGGAAGGAATTTTGTGGCCACACTGCTGGCACTAAAACAAGAGGGACCTTTAGGTTTTTCAGCCATATTAAGAAAAGTTTTCATACATACCACACACGCACACGACAGAAAGTGAAGGAATCACAAAAGAAGATCAAGCACTCGTAAACTATTTGAATGCTGTAAAAAGTAAAGCAGAGATTATTTTTTTTTTGGAACTGTACGTACACCGAAGTGTGTGGAAAAGTACAGCTATCTACCAGCAGTGGTAGAAGAAGAGGTACACAAATTATACAAGAAATAAGAAGTTATGTACCTACCATAATGTTCCATGTTAGTTGTCTTCTCTCGCCTTCTTTCTTGCTTGATGGGTTCGGAGCCGATCCCTCGGCTCCGACTCGGCACTTGCTAAGCTCGAGAGTCACTTTTACCAGCTCGAGGCAGCCCCATATCCCATGATGCAAGGCGGTAAGTACCCAGATCTCGTTTGATGACAAAGGGCAATAGCACCAAGCATAAAAAACTTCCCAAAGGAAGAAAGAAAACTTACAGGATGGAAGAAGGACCAGGTCTGAATGGTCTTCAGCATAATAATTTCTTATAACAAGGTCTGTCCAGGCCAGGGGGAAGGAGGGAGGGTCGAAGAAAGAAGCAGAGAAGACAACTAACATGGAACGTTATGGTAGGTACATAACTTCTTAATGTTAAGTTGTCAATCTCGCCTTCATTCTTGCTTGATGGGACCGCGTCCTAGCACCTCTATCCTGGGTGGCTCAATGGAACAGACTCTTGAGGACTGTAGAGCCAAAGCTGGCTCTGTCCCTGGAGGCCAAGTCCAATTTGTAATGGGAAACAAAAGTGTGAGGAGTGGCCCAAGTGGCGCTGCACAAATAGTGTCTAAAGGAAGTCTAGCTTGAAAGGCTGTAGAAGTAGCTAAGCTCCTAGTTGAATGTGCTTTAGGTTTTGAGCACAGCTGTTTTCCCCTGAGCAGATAAATTTCAGAGATGACCGAAGAAAGCCATCTGGACAAGGTCACTTTAGAAACAGGAAGGCCTTTTTATTATCCGCATAGGAAACAAAAAGTTGATCAGATTTTCTAAATTTTTTGTTCTGTCCAAATAATATCTAAGTTGACGGTGGACATCAAGATAATGTAGCTTTTGTTCAGCTCTGTCTGAATAGTTTGGGAAAAATACAGGTAGTTCAATGGATTGATTCAAATTGGTCTTTGAAGCGACCTTAGGCAAAAAGGTCGGATTAGTTCTCAAAGATACTCTGTCTTTGTGAAAAACCAAATAGGGGGGTCGAACTGATAGAGCATGAAGTTCAGACACCCTCCTGGCCGATGTAATAGCCACTAGGAATAAAGTTTTCCAAGAAAGAAATTTCAGGGAACAAGAAACAGCTGGCTCGAAGGGGAAGAATCAAGGATGTCAGCACTAAATTTAGATCCCACTGAGGAGGAGGATTCCTGATTGGAGGCTTTAGTAGGAAAATTCCTTTCAAGAAGGCCCTGCAGAGCCTATGGGACATAATATTATGATCTGCTACCCCGACATGAAAGTTGGAGATAGCAGCCAATTGAACTCTGACTGTGGAAGAAGAGGAGCCTGCATGAAAAATCTCTGCTAAGAAGTCCAGGACTGCCTGAACAGGGGCAGTGAAAGGATCAATATTCTTGGCCTTAGCCCAATAAGAGAAACGTTTCCATTTGCTTGTACAAATCCTCCTGGTAGAGGATTTTAACGAAGCTACTATGATGTCTCTAACTGGGTTAGAGATCAAAGGAAGCCTGGCTAAGGAAGGAAGTGGAGCAACCATGCTGTGAGGTAGAGAGAAGGGATAGACCTGTGCAGCTGACCCGATTGGTGAATCAGAAGATCTGGCACTGGGTCCAGATGCCACGGCTGCACCAAAAGGTGATGATGGAGGAACGGGAACCAAACTTGTCGAGGCCAGTAAGGGGCAATGAGAATCAATTTGGCTCTCAAAACGGTAGCTTTCTGGATAACTTGAGGGATCAGAGGAAATGGAGGGAAGGCATAAAGAAGTCCCTGGGGCCAATCCTGGATCAGAGCGTCTCTGGGGGGATGGCCTGGTAGAGGGAAGAGACAGAAGAAGTCTGGACATTTGCTGTTTTGGGGAGTAGCAAAAAGATCGCAACATGGACGACCCCATTCCAGAAAAATCTCTTCCGCTATAGATTGCTTGAGAGACCACTCGTGAGGCATGAGAATAGTTCTGCTCAATCTGTCCGCTACAATGTTGGTTTTCCCAGGGATATGCGTTGCTACCAGAAACCGATGAGAGGAGATCGCCCATTGCCATAGTCTGAGCGCTTCTCGACACAAGGGGTAGGACTTGGTTCCGCCCTGTTTGTTGATATACCAAACTACAGACATGTTGTCTGTGTGGACTGCAATTGTCCCTACGGGAAGAAAGTCGTTGAGGGCTTGCAACGTTAAAAGCACTGCTCTCATCTCCAGGACATTTATGTGCAGATGGTACTCGAACGGCTGCCACGTCCCATGAACCATCCTGCCCTGATAATGACCCCACCACCCGATCAGGGAGGCATCCGTGGTGACAGTGGCTATCGGGTATGGGGGTACAAAGTACCTGCCTTGGTGAACCTGAGGAGATGTGATCCACCAAGCAAGATGATCTTTGCAAGTCTGTGTCACCAGAATCTGGTGACGCATAGGAAGTTGTTGGTACGACCACTGTGTGAACAGCATCCACTGAAGAAGGCGCATGTAGAATCGAGCCAGGAAGAAGAGTAATGGCCGCAGCCATGAGGCCTAATACCTTTAGAACCATTCTGGCCTGTACTTTCTTGTTGGCCAGAATGATCCTGACATGACTCTGAATGTCTGAAACTCTTTGATTTGTAAGGGTAGCTGACATCCGAACAGTGTTTAAGTTTGCCTATGAAGGTAATAGACTGGCAGGGCGATAAGGATGACTTTTCAAGTTGATTGAGATGCCCAAATGAGAACAAAGATTTATTGTGTAATCCCTGGCTTGTATAAGCTGATGCCTGGTGGTGGCTGACAGGAGCCAGTCGTCGAGATACGGAAACACCTGGAATCCTTGACGTCTCAGGTGAGCCGTGACCACTGCCATGCATTTGGTGAACACTCTGGGGGCTGTAGTGAGACCAAAGGGCAGGGCTCTGAACTGGAAATGACTGGACCCCAGCCGAAGCGGAGAAATCTCCTGGAGCGTCTGTGAATTTTGATGTGATAGTACGCATCCTGAAGATCTATTGAGCACATCCAGTTGTCCTTCTGTAAGAAGGGCAGAATTGACTGAAGAGTGACCATTCGAATCTTGTCTTCCTCACAGACTTGTTGAGTCTGCTGAGATCCAATATTGGTCTCCAGTCTCCCGTCTTTTGGGGACCAAAAGAACCTTGAGTAGATTCCGGGCTCTGAATGGTCTGTTGTAACTGGCTGAATGGCTCTTTTGCAGTAGTTTTGAGACTTCTAACTCTGCAATTTCCCTTAGACCGGGTGGTACATCTGGAAGGGAATTTGAGGGAAAGGACTTTCCTCGAAAGGAATTATGTAACCCTTGGATATGATCGACTGTACCCATCTGTCTTGAGTGAGGGAATGCCAGGCTTCTGGGTACAGTGATAATCTTCCCGACTGCCTCCAAGGAGGGACAGCCGGGCAACATCTCAGGGATGCTGAAAGGGCTTGTCAGAGAGAGGCTCTCTGTTTCCCTGGTTTTTTGGACCCCCTCTGCCTCTAGAGCGCGTCTGTTGTTGTTACCCCTCTGCCTCTAGGGGTAAATTGACCACGTGAATCCGGCGGGGCTCCCTGGGATTTTGGGAACCACATTTTGCCACCTTTCTGTCCTTTGGGGTAAGGTCTAGAAGGGGTGGAAAAACGGACTCCTACGGCAGAAAGAGTCTTGCTGTCCTGCTCACACCTGGTCAAAGTTTCCTTCACTTGAGGGCCAAACAAAGCTGACCCATCAAAGGGAGAATTTGTGAAGGACGCCTTAAAGGGATCTGCAAAGTCACATAGCCGCATCCAGGCCTGGCGTCTAAGAGCCACACCTGTACCTGCGGCCCTACTCGCTCCATCAGCAGCATATGATATTAGCCGCATGGAGGAGTTTGCAATGGAATTAAGGGTTCCTAGCTGCGAAGCAATGTTTTCCTGAGCTCCTGCAGCTGTAGGATCCTGAACAACATCACCTAGCTCCTTAAGGATATCCCTTTGGAGTCTGGTGAAGTGACATAGGTAATTCAGCGAACGCATAGCAAAGGTCGCTGAGGAAAACATCCACTTACCGTACCTATCCATGGTCCTAGAGTCCTTATTAGGAGGATGAACGGCACGGAAGGATCTGCAAGTTCCTTCTTGGTGGCAGCAGCCACCACCATGGCATCAGCGGGACACCCTTAGTGAGGAATTGCTTGTCACACGGGCAGTGATAAATTTTGAAGGCCTCCTAGGGACTGGCTCTACAGAGTCAGGAGCTGCCCACGCCTTCGGGCAATAACCTGCATAAGGGGTCGAAGGCGGAGACACCCAGGAGGTGGAGGGCCGAGATCCAAACGCCTCTAGGTATACTGACTCATCCTCAGGGGATTGTTGGTGGGCCAGTTTCCCTCTGTTTAAGGAGTTCTAGGATGTCTGAGAAGGAGACATCCTCAGAGGGGATCTAGGGATCCCTCTGACTCATCAAAGTCAGTATCTGAAGTGATAGACTCGGGAGTCTACATGTTTCCTCTTACAAGTCCTCTTCCTAGGAGGATCTCCCGAAACATCAGGAGAATCCTCGGAAGAGGGGAAATTCCCAATGGGGAAACCTGAGGCGGAGGATCTCTGGGTCCTGTAGCAAGAGAAGTGGCAGAGATGTCAACAGGCACTATAGAGGGAGGAGCTAAGGGAACAGACTGCTGACTGATACCAGTGGCCAGCACACTCTTCATCACCTCGAATGCTCCTCCCAGGCAGGTCCGAGAGAACCCGTTCAAGAACTAGGAACTCCAGGGACCACCGAAGGGAAGTCTCCGAGGCAGATGTCGGAGCCGAGCTCACCAAGGCCGAGGCTCCAAGGGAAGAGCGGGTTCGGACAAGGGTCCGATGCCACTCACGCCCTCGGAGGAGACCATGGGAGCCGGGGCACCGAATCCCTCTAAGGAAGGTCTCCAAGACGAGATAAGAGAAGAGGCTGAAGGAACAGAAGGGGTATCTGTCCTCCAGCCGTAGCAGTAACCATTCGAAGACTCCAACTCCAAGCTCTGGGGTAGAGTTGAAGGAGGAACTGTAACGGGTGTGGACCAATAGTCGTCTGTTGAGACGGACTATGTAACATTTGGGCCAGTGCCTGTGACTTAAGTAATCTACTGACCACTCTCTCTAAGTCATGGTCAGAAAGCCTGGATGACCTTGAAGATCGGCTCCGATGGCTCCGTTCCGGAAGGAGAGGTGAAGCCGGAGCCGAAAGTATCGGCTCCAAGGAAGGAGACCTCGACCTCTTCCTGGAAGGAGCCATCGGAACCGATGAAACTATAGACCCTGTCGGAGCCGACAACTTATCGGAGCTGACAGGTAACCTCGATGCATCGGCTCCAGCCGGAGCCGATACAGCCATAAAAGTAACGGTGTTGGAGCCGATCGGAGCCGACACCGATGCCTGTGCCACATGGTGGTCGGAACCGATCGGAGCCGACACCGAAGTGGTCGATGCAGAATCGGCACCGATAGCCATCGGTGCCGAAGGCTTAGTTAAGCCAGAATCGGCTCCAGCCAGAGCCGATCTCGACTCAGAACGAGTCGGAGCCGAGGCCGCAGGCTTTGACACAGAAGCCTGGGCCTTGGAAGATTTGGCAGATTTAGATGGAGCCGACTTAGCCGGAGAGCCCTCCGGCTTAAGAAGGCCCCTAAGTATAAGTTTGTTTCTTCTTTCCTGCAGGACTCTCTGGCTGAAGGAATGACATATAGCACAGGAGTCCTGCAGGTGAAGAGGCCCCAGGCAATACAGGCAAGAAGTGTGACCGTCTGTCAGAGACATCTTCTGACAGCACGAGTCACACTTCTTAAAGCCTGAGACCCTCTCTTTTGACATGGTGTAAGACAACACACACACACACCAGTCAAAGAATTAAATTAAATTAAATATACCAAAAAGGTATAAGTAGACAAACACACACACACACCCTAACAGGGGGGGGATGGGATGGGTAAAGTTTGACTAAAAAATAAGAAGAGACAGGAAAAGGTCTGTCAGAAAATCTTTAAAATTAACTTAAAACTAAAATTTAAAGGGTTTTTAGCAAAAAGGGGCTAAAATATCAAAGTATTTTAAACACTTACCAGGAGCTGGTAAAAGGAGGACCTCATAAGCGAAGCGGCAAACGAGATCTGGGTACTTACCGCCTTGCATCATGGGATATGGGGCTGCCTCGAGCTGGTAAAAGTGACTCTCGAGCTTAGCAAGTGCCGAGTCGGAGCCGAGGGATCGGCTCCGAACCCATCAAGCAAGAATGAAGGCGAGATTGACAACTTAACATGGGATATTTACCAACCATGGTAACTAAGGGCAATACAACTAAAGGGTAGGGCAAAATATAAAGATAAAGTAGTAGTGAAGAAAGAAGAAGAAGAAAAGCCTAAGTAATAAAAAAAAATGTTTTACTTAGCTCGAGAGTGCAGGCAAACCTGTCTGTCCAGGAAAGCTGCAAACAAGATCTGAGGTAACTAGGAGAGATGCACTGTGGGTAGGGATTGAAGCTCGAGAGTTTTTGGCCTGTGCAAGCTGTAGAAACGGCTGAGATGGTCCCGATTCACAGAACCAAACCCATTTGTCATGGATAAAATGAAGATTGACAATTTCAGATCATTTGTTCTTAAGAATCAGTGTCCTGTGAATCCACCACTACTTGTTTTAAGGAGCTGAAAATTGATATCAAGTATTTGGTCAGCTGGGTTTGTTAACAGCCTGAATGCCAAAGAGGAGGTATTAACTGGGAACATGTATTTTGTGAGTGTAGTGAGTTGGTAAATTTAAAAAATTCCCTGCAGATAAAATTAGAAGGAATATTTTAGAGCTACACAGTTCAGGCTCATATTCATAACAAACAGAAGATTATAATTCTGAATGGGATGATGATAAAGTGAGTGGTGGTTCAAGAACTAGAGAGTGGGATTTTGGATGCAGATCCTTAAGGAGAACAAAAATATACAGAATATTAGATTCATGAAGTAGCAGAAAGTAATCTAAAAACTCGGCCAACACCAGAATGGTGAAAGGAGATTTTTGTCAATAGGGATTAACTGCAAGTAGGGGAACAGAAAATAGGCAAGAGGGTCTGGAATTTACTGGAGAAATCTGGCAAATAAACCAAGGTATTGGAAGCAAATGACTAGAAAGGGAAAGCTAACAGACTGGGATGAGGCCAAGACGAAGTTTGGACTGCAGGCTAGATACTGCCTTCCCTACTAAGGACTGATATCAGGGTACAGGCAAACAGAAAGGGATAGAAGAATCTTAAATGAAAGAGTGCTCTGGTGGAGTTTTTAGTCGAATCTAGGATAGCAACTGCTGTAAAAAAAGGATAATTAGTAGAGCATATAAAATATTGCATGATAACTACAAGAATGAATCAGATAAGCTCAGAAAAGATTGGGAAGAGAGACTGGAAAAGCAATTTACAAGTGAACAATGGGAGGACATGTATGGCTCCCACGTATGCAACAAAGTTCAGAAGGTTTAGGATCTTTTACTTGGAAATGTTTGCAAAAGCATACCCCAAAGCAGACTTCAAATAACTTTTCTCAGATATATAGCAAATCTTGAAGGTATGCTAGCGGAAGAAAGAGATAACTGGAAGCATGTGTTTTGGGAGTACAGTGAGCTGGCAAATTTTAAAAACTCACTACTGAGTACTCTGACAGAAGTATTAGGTGAGCAAATGGCTGCAACTAAGGACATATTTTTTGAGCTGGGTCACAGGATCTGAATTGCCTAGACACAGTAGGGCCTTATTAAATTGGGAACACATAACGCAAGCAGGAATAATTCTGCTGGTTGCCAAAAGCACAAATTACTAGAAAATGAAAATCCAAACCAACTTTATTTCAAGTATTGAACATTATAAAAGAGATAAAGAAGTAGAAGAGAGATCTTTAGACAAGTGAAGGAGCAAATTAAATAGAAATAAATAGAAGTTAAGGGAACAATACCTGCAGAATAACTTTGAGGAGGACGATGAATGTAGTTTAAGGGAAGGCAGGAATTCATTAGTTTATGTAACGCTGAACTGATGATTACAAAGAAAAAAGATATGTGCTGTATAATGTATACAAATGGAAAAACTCAATATGGTTCATTTTCTTTTCTGTTACTGTATTTTTTTTATGTCTTAAGTGATAATTTAATAAAGGTATTTAAAAAAAACAGAAGAGAAGATATAAACTGTTTTACCTCACCTATCCATAGCCCTGCTATACTTGTCTGAAGGGAGCGCATTTATATTAGGAAGGAGTTTAGAAGGCTCATCAGACAAAAGCGAGACTGCAAAAGGCTCCAGCACAGGATTTAAAAAAAAAAAAAAAAAAGTAGTTATACACTTATCATAATGTTCCATCTGTGTTGTCCATTTCCATTCTTCCTCAGCAGCTGGGTTAGGATCCAATCCCCGGATCTGACTTGGACGTAACTATAACTCATGACAAACTAAAAACTCTTCAGCTCCTCCCTACCCACAATGCACCAACCCCTAACATACCTCAGATCTTGTTTGCTATATGACAAAAAGTCAGAAATATTAATATAACCTTGTTGACAGAAGAAGCCATTACCTGGAGCTCAAAATAAGCACAGTGGTACCCTTATAAACTCTCGCTCTTCCAGACGTCTATCATGATAAAGGACATGGATTGGTGGGTGGGGAGTTAAGGAAGAATGAAAATGGGCAACAACAGATGGAACATTACGGTAAGTACATAACTTCTTTATCTGATGTCAATTTTCATTCATTCCTCAACAGTTGGGACAGAGTCTCCAGCTATCTGAAACCCTGGATGAACTCTAAGGAGGTATATCCTGAGCATGACTGAACCAAAGGCAGTTCTTCCCCTCAAGACCAGAGCTAGTTTGTTATGAGTAATAAAGGTATGAGGATTAGCCCAAGTTGCAGCCGCACATATGTTGTCCATGGAATGTCTCGATAAAAATACCAATGAGGTTGCTGTGGATCTACTCGAGTGGAGTGGGCTCTTAAAGGTTTTGGTAATGAAATACCCAGTTTATAGTAGCAAACCATATACAGTCTGTAAGTCATCTAGGCAAAGTTGCCTTTATAACTGATTTACCTAATTTGGAGCTGGCAAAGGAGCTAAACAGTTGATCGGATTTTCTCATTTGCTTTGTTCTATATAAGCAGAAACATAACTGTCTATGAACACCTAATAAGTGTAACATGTATTTGTCTTTGCTTTCAAATTTTGGTAAGAAGACAGACAGACTAATGGACTGATTGATGCTAAATTCTGACACCACCTTAGGAAGAAAAGTAGGGTTAGTTTGTAGTGCTACTTTATCCCTTTGAGAAACCAAGTAAGGAGGTTTAGAGGATAATGCCTGAAGTTCAAAAATTCTTCTGGCTGAGGTAATGGCCACTAGAAAAAATGTTTCCAGGTCAGAAATTTAAGATGACATTGTGCTGCTGGTTCAAATGGGGAATGAATTAAGACCTGCAGTACTAAATTCAAGTCCCATGTTGGAGTTGGGTCTTTGTAAGGTGGTCTCAACAAAAGAGTGCCTCTTAAGAAGGCCTTACAAAGCTTAGATGAAGCAAGGGAAGACTTTTCAAATCCAATGTGAAAGTTAGAGAGTGCTGCAAGCTGAACTTTAATGGTTGAGGAGCTAGCTCCTTCGTTGAAAATTGAAACCAAAAACTCAAGGTCACTTTGTACAGGGCCTGAAAAACGGTCAATGTTTCTGATGTGCCCAAAAAACAAATCTCTTCCATTTACTTTTGTAAAGTTTCCTCATAGAAGCTTTATGGGAAGATAAAAGTATATGACAGACTTGAGATGACGGCACAGGTTGCCTAGTTATAAATGGAAGTGGAGAAAACTTGCTGTCAGCTTTAGGTTTGAAATATCCAGGTGAATCATGCTTGTCGGGTGAGATGGGAGGTCTGGAATCAGATCCAGAATCTAAGATGGGTAAAGAATATGAGGCCGAAGAAAGGGGAATCAACTCTGTTAATGCTAGTAGGTGCAATGAGGATGACTTTGCAATTCAACCTGTCAGCTTTCTGTAGAAATTTGGAGGTCAAGGGTGTCAGGGAATAAGCGTAGAGGAGACCAGGGTGGGGGATTGTGGAGCAGGGCGTCCCTTGGTGATTCCCCTGCAGGGGGGGATTAGGCCAAATAAGCTGCTGCACTTGCTGTTTCGGACAGAAGCAAAAAGATCGCAGCAAGGTTGGCCCAATGACGGAAAATCACTTCCGTCACTTTCATGTTGAGAGACCACTCGTGAGGTAGAAAAATAGACCTGCTCAATTTGTCTGCTACCACGATGGACTTCCCCAGAACGTGCGTTGCTATCAGAAAGTGGTTGGATGAGATCAACCATTGCCACTCTCTGAGAGCTTCTCGACACAACGGGTAAAACTTGGTTCCTCCTTATTTGTTGATATACCAAACTACTGCCATATTGTCTGTGTGAACTGCAATTGACCGAAAGGGAGAGAGTATTAGAAGACCTACAATGCTGCTGCTCTCATTTCCAGGACAGATATGCATGTTGGCCTCTTTCGGGGACCAAGTGTTTTGGACTGTTTTCCCCAGGAAGTGCCCTCCACCCAATCAGGGATTTGTCCATGGTCACTATGGGCTTGGGTTGAGGAAAAATGAAAGGACGACCTTGTAAAACTTGATCTGATCGAATCCACCACCAAAGGTAATGCTTGCATGTCTGAGTGATTCTTATTTGGGCTGACAGTCATTGATAAAGAATCAACCATTGTGTTGCTAGCATCTGCTGAAGAATTCTCATATGAAATCTTGTCGGGGAACTAAGATTATGGCAGCTGACATTGACCCCAAGGCTTGAAGAATCAATCGGGTAGGAATTTTGGTGCTATGAGCTGTTTTCCTAACCTGAAATCTGATAGTTTGCACTCTTGCTAGAGGAAAAAAGGGTGTTAGTGATACATCATTGAAAACTGTCCCTATAAAACTCTTAATATCTGAGAAGGTTCTAGCTGAGATTTGTTGCAATTTATGGTAATTCTAGAAGGAAGCAAGTTTGGAGTACCTGACCTCTTGCTCTTATTAGCAGATGCCTGCTTGGGATAGTGATGAGCCAGTGGTCCAGATATGGAAACACCCTGAATCCCAACAGTCTGAAGTGAGCTGCTAAGACTGCCATGCATTTGGCGAACACCCTGGAGGCTGTGGTGAGACCAAAGGGCAGGGCTCAAAACTGGCAAGGACTGTCTCTCATCCGGAAGCAAGGACCTTCTGGAATGTCTGTTCATTTTTATGTGAGAGTACACATCTTGAAGATCAATCGAGCACATCCAGTCACATCCTTGCCCGAAAAGGGCAGAATGGACTGAACTATGACCACCCAAAACTTTGTGTGTCGGACGGATTTGTTCAAATTGTTGAGATCCAAAATTGGTCTCCAGTCCCGTGTTTTCTTTGGCACTAAAAAGAATCTTACGTAAGTTCCAGATTCTATCTGGCCTGATGGCAACTCTTGGATGACTTTTTTTCTAATAGCTTTTGTATTTCTAGTCCTGCTGCTTTCCTCTGATGGGGTGGAACATTGTGAAATTTTCATGAGGATGAACTTGGAAGGGAAAAGGGAATTACATAACCTCTGGAAATGATCCTCTGCACCAAGGTATCTTGTATGATATCTAGCCAGGCTCTCTGGTGCACGGATAAATGACCCCCGGATTGGCTCCAGAGGGGGGACAATTGGGCCTCCTTTCAGCAGCACTGACAGTGTCTGTCCAAGAAAGAATCCCTAGACCCTTGGTTTTGTGGGTCACCTCTGCCATAAGGGCAGTGTTTTCCATTTGAGTTCCCCCATCTGTTTCTAGGCGGAATTGTTTCCATGTGGATTTTGGAAAGGACCCTGAGATTTTTTTGAACCCCATTTTTTGTCCTCCTCGTTGGGTTCCCAGAAAAGGTCTTTTGAGGGGTTGAAGAATGTACTCCCCACAGCAGAGATGGTCTTTCCATCTTTTTCGCACCCGAAGTATGTGTCCTTCACTTTGGGGCCAAATAAAGAAGTTCCATTAAAGGATGAATTGATGAGACAGGATTTGAAGGGCTACACAAAGTCACACAAGCACATCCAGGCATGCCTTCTAATTGAGATGCTTGAACCCGCTTCCCTTGAGGCACCCTCAGCTGCATGAGAGATAAGCCTCATGGACGAGTTAGAAATGGACTTTAGGGTCACCAACTGCGAGGCTACAGAATCCTGAGTTTCAGCAGTAGTGGTAAAGGAAAGAGAATGTCACAGTTCCTTAATCAAATCTCTTTGCAAACTAATAAAATGTGCCAAATAGTTCAGTGACCTCAGAGCAAGGGTCACTGAAGCGTAGACACACATCCCAAACCTGTCCAAAGGCCTTGACTCCCTGTTAGGGAGATGGACAGTGGAACTTTGTTCCACAAGTTTCTTCTTAGTGGCCACTGCCACAACCATAGCATACACATGTACTCCCTTACTCCAAACCTCTCTTCCTGCCAAGGTGCCAGAAATTGATCCGGTCTCTTAGGGATAGGTTCAACAGAGTCAAGCTCCTTCCACACCTGCTTCGAGATAAAATCATTGAGCTCATTAGTGTTCGTAAGTACCCAAGTGGAAGACGAGCCAAATTCAAAGTCCTCCAGGAATACAGATTCCTCTGGAGAAGGATTTTGGGCGGGGGGGGGGGGGGCAAACCACCTCTTTGTTTAAGGATTTCTAGGATGTCTCCAAATGAGATGTCATCAGATGGTGATATTGGGATCTTTTCCCGTCTTCAAAATCAGTATCCTCTGTGACATATCCTGTGGGGAATCCAAGTGCTTCCTTTGCACTTTCTCTCCCGAGATACTTCTTCGGTGGGATGCTCTGGAGAAGTACCAGAAGAGATGGCGATACCCTGTGTTGCATAACTCAGAATGTCTGCACTGGCATTCCTGTGGAGTGGAAGATAGAGGTTAAGGTGCAAAGACTCATGAGATCCTGTAGGGAAATCTGAGAAGGCAGAAACTGTCCACTCTGCTGAAGCAGAGAAAACTCTTGCCACCAACTCAAAAGCAGAACATCCTGGGTAGAAAGAAGTCGACAGAGCCGACAAGACATGCTTTCACCCCACTGACTCTCTCTGCCCTGAAGGCAGTCCACTCAAGGTGGAGGTCAGAGCAGAGCTGTACAATGCTAAGGCTTCGAGGTGCAGAGATGGCTCCAACACTTTGGATCTGTCAGGGACACTATGGCTCATAGTCATCTGGCTCTGAATTTGTTAGAGCCGGAGTGCTCACAGAAGACCTCACAGACAAGGAGAACAGTATCCTCGGATCCGACATAGACGGCTTTGGCAGACTCGGATCCATGGGCTTCAAAACAGATGGTTCGATCAGAGAAGAAGCAGACAGAGAAGGGATAGAGAAAAGCAAAACTTGCTAACCCGAAGGGGTACAAGCTGGAAGAACACCCATCTGTATTTGCTCCAAGAGAAAATTCTTAATCATCCTATCCACATTGGCTTCGGTCTGACACCTGGAAGAACAAGAGGAGGCTAACAAGGGCTATTTTGAGTGTCGTCTCTCCATAAAAAAGGGATAACAACCTGGATGTCACCGGGTCAATGGTGGGCAGGTATCAGGTCTAAGGAAGAGGTTTCAGATCCGAGGGGGTTGGATCCGATAAAGTGTTTTCTTAAGTTGGCTTTGAAGCAGAGGCCTTCAGATCAGTCTTCTGTTTCTTTCTCAGAGGTTCCGTCAACAACTGAGTGTAAGAACCAGACAATCTTGGGAACCTTTCTGAAGTCTCCCTAAGTTTTGTTTTGGGAGTTTGAACCCAAGTAATTCCTTCAGAAAAGGTAGAAGGCAATAATCCCTTCAAAATAATTTTATTCTTGCAATCAGCAATTGTGCGAAGACTTGACATTTTCTTACAAATAGAACAATCCACATTTAAGTGTTCTGGGCCCAAACAATGAACACATAAGTCATGTGCGTCTGAAATGGGAACCTTATGCCCACATTGCTTACATTTTCTAACCACGAAGGGCCTTTTGCCAACATTTTGCTAATTAAAAAAAGAGAAAAGGAATTATTTTTTTAACAAATTAGAAGGGTAAAGGAGGAAAAGGTGCCAACAATGGTACCTTGGAATACACAGGCTTGTAAGTTAAAGCTAATTGGTAAAAAGGGCGATAAAAGGGAAAAATATTACCAACAATGGAAAGCAAGAATACACTAAGTCTAAAAAAGATAGAAGAAGAAGAAGGAAGGCTACAAGGGCAAAGAAAAATATACTTAACTGAAAGTAACTCGAGAGCTATGGACAACTATGTCTGTTTCGCTAAAGTAGCAAACAAGATCCGAGGCATATTAGGGGTTGGTGCATGGTAAGTAGGGAGGAGCTCAAGAGCTTTTAGGTGGCCACGAGCTATAGTAACGGTTGAGTCAGATCCGAGGATCAGATCTCAACCCAACTGTTGTGGAATGAATGAAAACTGACAACATCAGATCTTAAGATCAAGGACTTTATAAAATCTGTCTGGTCTTTGGCAGTCAGGTGCAGCAGAAGTGGACTAAAAAGTATCCAAAAAGTCTCAAGAACAGGGAGTGAAGGGGCAGGGATGCCCATTTCCAAAAGGTTGTAGTATCTTTTCTGTGTCTCTGAGACCTGCTTAGACTCCCACTCAAAATGCTTCATCATATTTAAGTTGGTCTCTCCAAAAGAAGCTTCTTCTACTGGAGAATCTGTTGAAATGGAGTCCTCAACATCTGAATGTTCTTGGCCAGGAGAGTGGATTTGAGAGGAGCAGGCCAGAGAATGGTCCCCCTCATCTTCAAAGGAAGATGCATCCACAGTAGTCTTTTGAGGAGTGGGGGAGGGTGATGAGAAGGGAAAGAAGGCTTCAGAACCAAAATGGCCTTAAACAAACCTTGAGAGAAATCCATCTATCTATTCCTTCCCTCTAGAAGAGGGAAGGGGAGGATGAAAAGAACCAACATGCTTAATTTTCGGATGCTTCTTTTTCAACGTGACGTCCTCCTGTACTAAACGCAGTGGCTCAGATTCCTGATGTACCTCAATTACTTTACGTGGAATTTCTTCCCTAGCTAGGAACTGAAGGACACCCTCTGGCTCTTCTGGTATGATGATTCGCAGTTCACCTTTGTCTGCAGAATCCTCCATAGTCAGGGCCAAAGACATAACAGCCTCCAGTGAGTTATCTGTAGAGGGCATCTGAGGTGAAATTGGACATACCATGGGTTCTGAAACCTCAGAAGGTACGTCAGACTCAAAGGATCAACTAAATCCTTGACCTAGGCCTTTTGATCTTTTTCTTAAGTGGTGGAAGTATGTCTGGGTCAGTGGAATCTGCCACTGTGGAGTGAGACGTGCATTTGACATGCTGGGTCTTCAAGGAAATGTTGAGCGAGGGCAAACTGGACCACAAAGTCTTAGTTACAAAGGATCGGCAGATATAACAGGCTTTGTAGCCGTGTTTTGCTCCTAAGCAAAAGAGATACTGGGTAAGCAAGTCTTTACACACATTTTACCTACAGTACTCGCACTTACCCCCTCCTAGCTGACATTTAATACTGGTAAGAAAAAAAAACATATAAGAAATGTAAAAGAATGTTCCACAATGGGGCACTTATTTGACTAGTCGAAGCAATGGTACAAATGACCAAATGACAATCAGTCTGACTGATAAGTGATCCAGATTTGGACCGGCAATGAGATAGCCTGATGAATTATGCTACTACATCTGCCTATATACTCCTATGCTTGCTAGATGAGGTCACACATCAGACATACATAAACTAGTGGGAAGGTAAAGCTTTGTACACTGGCCGACTGTCAGCAGTGATAACCTATGTGTTAGGAATACCACAACAGTGATTTCAGAAATGTTAACCTGTTTGCACAGAAAGGATCATCTATGAAGATGGCTTTACTCTGCTAAACCTAAAGGAAACAATCATCAGTACAACTCGTTGACGGTCAATAGAGCAATCCAAGCAGGTTCAAAACGATATGGGGAAAGAGGAACCAAAAAAAAGACAATATAAAAAGAAGTTATGTCTTATCATAACATTCCATCTGTGTTGTTGATCCTTGACTGTGTGCTCAGTTCTGAGCCTCAGAACCAACTTAGCCATTATTCCAGCTCATGACTTCTAAAAATCTCAAGCTAAGCTCTACCCACAATACTCTTCACCAAATTACTCCAAATTGAGTTTGCAAACTATATCGACAGACAAGAAATAATAGATAAGACGCCATATCAGAGTCTGTACTATGAAGCCAGTCTCTGAGAATATTCAATCCATCGAGAGTTCTAAAGGCCAAGGGAAGGAGGGAGGGAGGGAATGTCAAGGATTACTGAAGATCGACAACACAGATGGAACATTATGGTAAGACATAACTTCTTTATTTCATGTTGTCAATCTTCACATAATCCTTGATTGTGGGACAGAGTCCATAGTTACCTGAATCTTGGGAGGTTTCATGAAAGAATATTCCAGAGCACCATTGAGCTGAATGATGTACTTCGCTTAGAGACCTGGTCCAGTTTGTAATGCATAATAAAGGTATGAGGAGGAGCCCATGTTCCTGCTGCACAAATGTCATCTAAAGAAGCTCTGGCATGAAAAACTGCAGATGCTACTATAGCTCTCACTGAATGAGCTTTTACAGGACCTGGTGGGTGCAGTCGCTTCTTCAGAACCGACCAGTAAATCAATTACTCACATTTAAATACAAAATTTGATTAAAAAATAAAGCAATCAAATGTCAATTCATCTAATTGCTCATTAATACATACAATTGTCTTAAAGGCAAAAATATCAAATGTGAAATTTAACACTTGACATGTATACAAAAAGCATGTAGCACATACAAATGTGTGCCTACTGTAAAATACTTGTCAAATAAACTATTTAATAATATAGTCTGTTATTTAAAAGATATTTAACATTTAAGGTCTCATTTAGACCAGACATATGGTCTGCCCTAAGGAAAACCTGCCATCTGAGCTCCTTGTTTTCCAAGGCATTATTGAACTCTGTGACAAATGGAGTCAAATCTATTTCATCCAACACAAAAAATACAAATTTCTTGACGTTAGAGCACTCCAGAGCGTGATTGGCTAAAGCACTGTTAGTGTCTTTATTTCTAATAGCCAAACGATGTTCATAAATCCTTTTATAAAGGGCTCTAGTTGTTTTCCCCACATAAAAATTATGACAGGTGGAGCAGGTTGCCAAATATATTACCCCCGTACTTTTGCAATTATATCTGCCTTTACTGACCACCATTTTATTAATGTGTGGAAAAAATATATTTTTTGATGAATCGATAATCAATATAACTGCAAACAATGCAGGTTTATTGACTTATCAAAAATATATTTTTTTCCACTTTTTTACTTCTTTTAAGCTTTAGAATGCCTACATGGGGTAAAGCAAGAGATTAAATTCTCAGTGTCATTCACTGAGCACTAATAAATAAAAACAAATCTACACAACATGCCTTCCTAATACAGCAAAGCAGATGACTCCACACTCATTTGCACATCTGACAACATGGCACAACTCCCAAAAAATTACTCGGCAAGCTTTAACAGCCACTGACACGTGGCTTTTTAACTCACAATTCATGCTCAACCCTAAAAAAGTACTAAGTACTACATTTTCCCCAAATCCCTCTTTAATTAAAAAACAAAATTCAAAGTCCTCTCTCTTAATAATATAGACATTGGAGTAACTACTCATATCAAATTATTAGGGAGGATAGTAGATGATAATCTTAAATTCTACCTGCATCATATACAAAACTGCATAAGAAAAACTCCTCAAAAACTAGGGAATGCTTTATAGAGCCATAAACTTTCTCATCAATGCAACTAAAACTACACCTGACGCTCCTTATCTCCCTCCCCACACTTCTTTATGGTATTCCCATCCGTAATAACCTTCAGGCATCACAAAATCAAAGAATGAACAATGCTATAACAAAGTTGCTATATTTGCAGCAAATACCCCTTCCAGAATTCACCACTGAATAGCATTAAAAAGCCTAAACTGGTTAGAACCATCTTATCAATTAACTTATACACAAGCTGCTTACCACCTACAAAATTATTCAGAAACCATCTGCTCGCCCAGCACTAAATAACATTATACACAACTATGTTCCTAGTCAGTTATTACAATCCAAC